>NW_027468709.1:652099-1252099 GCF_046254945.1 Alosa pseudoharengus | reverse complement strand
AAAAATATGTCCCCATTGGTTCTTATACACAGCCACCAAGTACAGTGTGTAAAGCTATTTTGAATACCACACATTCATAACATCCACACATTCATACCACACATACATAACATCCCCACAGCCCTACGAATTGACATATACCTCTCCAGATAACACAACACTGATGGGCAAAATGTAGTGAGCTAAGCTACAAGCTGCTCTATAAGCTACTCTTAAAGGAGAAATTCGGCTAGTTTTCACATACTGTAGATCTCTGTTTTTTTCGAGGTCACGAGTTTTGCTACATGGGAGCTAACCAAAGCCAACTCCTAAATGCAGGACATTTGTTGAGTAGTTAGCTTCGGTTAGTTATTTTTCCAAAGGAAACATTTGCATTGACACAGATCTCGATATATGGGCAAAAGATGGTGGGGTCTTTTTGTAGATGCGCTCCAGAGGTCTATAGAGGATGGATCAACACATCATATAATTTAAGTAGGTAGATTGGAATTTTGATATTCAAGACAGTTATCCACACAAATTCAGTGAAACTGTAAAAACACACTCCCTACAAAACACTCCCTGAGAATCACTTGGAAGTCTGGAATCAAATAACTCTACACATTTTGCTTCCTTACTCTTAGATCAAAAAGAGCTCACTGTATTTGTGGAACTGGCCTCTGCCTTTGCTGGAGAAAACACAATGGACATTGACAAGGTCCGAAACTTCAGAGATGCTGTCTTTGCTTGTGCTCCAATCATCTATGATCTTGATGAACATGCAGGATTTCATGAACTAATGGAAAAGATCACAATCCTTAAGGAGTCCACTGATAAGGATGTTGATCTTCAGCATAAACTGGTGAGGCACTTATTGTTGTTGTCATCCTGATCGTTGTGTGAAAAATCCAGGATGTTAGGAACCCTCTGGTGTTTAAATAAACTAGGGTCTATTTTTGGATAGTATCTAGAAGGGCTGTAACATACAGCAGTCACAATTTGGTTTATATCATGATTTTTGACCCAGGGTTCGATACATACCTCGATTTTGTGTGTGTGTGTTTGGAAATGTTAGTTTATTAAATAACATTTTAGTAAATAACATTTCAATAATTTGGAACAAGAGGATTAGAATATTTGAAAACCTGTATAAACTGGACTGATTTGAACACTGAATATAGCCTAAATATACACATACAATACATTGTATAATATACAATAGTATATGAAAATAATATATGGTTGGACTGTTCAGTTTCCCCAGGTGTGTTTAAGTTTCAAGGTAATACTTTTTCTCCTTGGGACAGGCCCTTTTGAGTCTTGGAAAACATCGGCATTGAGATGATCAGTGAATTTTAATGCTAGTCTGGCTTTCACCAGACCAAGCTAAATCTTTTAAGATTGAACATTAGTCTGGGGAGTCCGCTATGTATTTTCTACTGCACAAGAGGCGTGATCAACAGGCATAGTTCAAATGACTCTGACCAACGAACCGGGTGACGTTTGCAGAGTGACGCGGAAACTCCAGGCTCTCCTGCTATCGTTTTAAACCTGCCATTAGCGCGCCAGGTAGATAAGCCAATTTGTGATTGGCCCCTGCAAAAGTGTAACAGAAGCAGGAGAAAGAGATGTACAGGTTTCCAGCCTGAGTTGCAGGGCGGAAAAATAAACCACCGTCAGATCAGGATGAGTTCACCCAGCCTACTTGAATGCAAGAGTTTTAAATAAATTTGCAGCAGCAGCGTGCTAATGATGCTAATCTGATTTAATAACAATTTAGCTAGTTGTCTTCTATGCGTCCTTGCTTTCACAATCGTGAATGTTTTTTTTGTAGCGGTCATATAGGGATTGTCAAAGATGTTTTTTTCCCCCGTCATGTACTTCCTGAATTTTTGGTCAACGATTCCTGGGACACCGAAACACCGGGGCACATGCAACTTGATGGGCATGTAGCCCCACTAGACCTTTACGGAAAATGTTTGTTTGGTCCCCGGGGTCCCCCCCCCCCCCCGCACTGGGCCTCCGGAAACTCAAAAAATGCAGTTTTTCCTAAATAACTACCTGAACCGTGGCACCGAGGATGATGATGGTATGTTGGTCTCAAGAGCCCAACGTGTCCAGTTACATATGTCTGTTCTTGTTCTTGGATTTTGTGAAATAAATTTCTAAATATCACCTGCTTGCAGCAGCTTCGGTCTGCAAGTCCTTTTAAAACCGCATCTTTTTCTCTCTCAAGCATTTAATCTGCTGCCGGCTTGTCTCTCCACATCGTCCAAAATGCTTGATTGCATTGCTTTCTCCACATTTTTCGTGTCATTTCGTTCTCCTACATGTTCATGTACCACATCAGCATTTTTGTCCAGTGAATCTTTTTATAAATTGCTTTACAATTACTGTTGGGCCTATAGGCCTATCGCCTGGCTTGCCTCAGCTTCAGTCATGTCCTTTTAAAACCATCTTTTTCTTCTCTCATGAGCATTTAATCTGCTGCCAGTGAAACACACTCAGCACACAGTGAACACACAGTGAGGTGAAGCACACCGCAGTGAGCTGCCTGCAACAACAGCGGTGCTCGGGGAGCAGTGAGGGGTTAGGTGCCTTGCTCAAGGGCACTTCAGTCGTGCCTACTGGTCGGGGTTCGAATCGGCAACCCTCCGGTTACAAGTGTGAAGCGCTAACCAGTAGGCCACGGTTGCCCCGTTTTGCTTTACAATTAGGCCTACCTTCTGTTTATAGAATAGAACATTTAAGGTCGTAATATGCATATAGAAGAGTCAAGAACGTAGAGTGCAGCTGAGATCAAGTAAAATCCAGAAGAAGGTCAAATACAGTAAAATAGAATAAAGTCATAGAAGTACATAATAGGGGCGGTGGTAGTGTAGTGGTTAAGGAGCTGGGCTGTAGCGTGCAGTAGCCTGAAAGTTGTCGGTTCAATTCCCAGCTTCCACCGTTGTGCCCTTGAGCAAGGCACTTAACCCCAAGTTGCTCCGGGGACAATGTGATCCCTTGTAATATAGCTGACATATGTAAGTCACTTTGGTCAAGAAGTGTCTGCTACTGTAAATGTAATGTAATGTAATAATAAAAGGTCATAGTCATAGGTCATAGTCATATAAAATAAGATTAACTAAAATAAATGAATAGATAAATAGATAGATAAATACTCTATTGGGATACCCCTTCCTCTCACGTGAATGTGTAAAACTAAGGGGTAAGGGGCAGGGTTAGTTTTGCACGTAAAACTAGACCACGGTTTGATGTTAAAAAGGTAGTTGATTGATTAATCAATTAGATATGGGCCTGTAGTTATGTAACATGATTAGTGACATGATTTTGATTAGTAGCTTAACAGTTGTTTGGATTTAGAAAAATTGCCAGACTGTACTATACATTTTCAATTTGGGGTGTGCCGGCGGTTAGTCTCAGTCTATCAGGTAATCTCATTTGTCATAACACTTTTAACAGCGGGACTCCTGTGTCCATAAACCATGGCTGGAGGCGGCCCATTCTGCAGATGGCTCGATCGCTAAAACATCTCTGCTGCAGGCTACTGAGATCAACACAAATGGAGTCTACATGATCAAGCAGTCCTCTACAAAAGGCATAGTGAGTATTTTTTTTCTATATCTGCTTAATGATTTGTTTGATGTTTGCACCAAAGACAACCACACAAATAATATCCACCTGCACCACCTGCCTATACTTTGTATAAGTTATATATAGTGCAATGTAGACAGTAGTATACAGTTAAAAAGGTGGTATGGTTTACAGTAATATAAATGAAAT
The DNA here is from genome assembly GCF_046254945.1 of Alosa pseudoharengus. Lineage (NCBI taxonomy): Eukaryota > Metazoa > Chordata > Actinopteri > Clupeiformes > Clupeidae > Alosa > Alosa pseudoharengus. Next base: position 1,248,334 of record NW_027468709.1, on the reverse strand, counting down.
ATAAATATGTGCAGTGTATTACCAGTAACCTTATAACAGCAGAATATATATGGCTATGCAGTATGAACAATGTATGAACAACATGTACAGATATGTAGTGTAGTAGCAGTAACATTATAAGAGTAGTAAGAATGATATCTATATATGCAGGGTATTAACAGTATATATATATTCTAAGAAAACAGAATAAATATGGATATTTAGTATGGACCATATAGACAAGATATGTGCAGTGTGGTAACAGTACCATTGCAGTGCAGAAACAGTAACATTATCAGAGTTGTGAGGAGGGACCAACATTAAGCCAATAAATAGTAGCTGTACTGCAAACTGTTTTTCACTCTTGTTAGAGAATACAACGTATACAATGTCAACATGCACCAACAACATGTTACATAAAGATTATACTTTTCGGGTCCTCTCTATAAAGATCCAACTTGAACGTAGGCCCTATGCTACTCTATTTAATCGCGCACGAGAGGGAGAGAAAATAAGTGGCAGGTTCCGGCTGGCTTGTCATTGTTGATAATAATTGATATCTCAATTATTATTAAGTTAAGATTAAACTAAATGCGGCAGTGGTGGGACAGACTTATGGGGGTGAGAAGAGGAATGAAGCAGGGGATGAGGATATCCCCTATAAATAGATAGTTAGATAGTTATAGATAGATAGATAGATAGAGATCCCAAACATGAAATGAAGTGTTTACACTTTCTGTGTATATGTTGTGGTATTCATGCCAACAATGTTAATAAAATGATCAAATGCATTCAGTGACACTCATCTCATAAACTCATAATTTTCTTAATTTCACCGGAAAAAATGTGGCTAGTAGAAATTCTGATTGGCTAGTAACTTTATAAAGTTACCAGCCACATTGGCTGGTGATCAAAAAAGTTAATTTAGAACCCTGTATATACTGTATACTCTTTTGATCCTGTGAGGGAAATTTGGTCTCTGCAGTTATCCCAATCCGTGAATTAGTGAAACACACTCAGCACACAGTGAACACACAGTGAGGTGAAGCACACACTAATCCCGACGCAGTGAGCTGCCTGCTACAGCAGGAGCAATGAGGGGTTAGGTGCCTTGCTCAAGGGCACTTCAGCCGTTCCTACTGGTCGGGGATCGAACCGGCAACCCAACCCACGGCTGCCTCTGACCTTAACTCTATAGGCAGCACGAAAAGAGGCATGGTCTACGATTTATATTTAGCAACAGTAGGCAGCCTTTATGATAGCCAGGTAGAATCTAGTTAATGTTAAGTGAACACTGCAGCATGTCATGAACCGCAGACAATAGAGACTATACATCTCTGCATTTTAGGCTATACTGTCTATGGAAAACAGATTAAATACCCTAAACCAGCGGTCCCCGGGCTGCAGGACATTCCTAACCGGGCCGTAGCCTACGACATGAGTTTAAAAAAAAAATGCATGCAAACTAAACTAAATTTAATTCGCAATAATGTCACGTTTTTACATGGCATAGGCCTATATGCAGTTGTTTGATTGGACGCATGTTTGCATTTTGCAAGGTCTATTTTCTTACGTCTGTCTGTCCCGCCTTCAACACTTTTACATACAGTATTGCCTTCAGCGCTGCGCAGCTTCAGGTCAGCTCACTTCACTTGATCAGTTCTTGGCGAACGGTAGTGTCACACGAAGTTAGCTAAACTGCTAGAATGAGCAACAAAAAACAAGCATCTTTAGCAGGTCACTGGCAAGAGTGTTTGAGTTGCGAGAGCCGCTGCAGAGATTTCTTTCAGAAAAAAAGTCACCGTTAGCTGCACATTTTAGTGATGAGGACTGGGTGTCAAAACTTGCTTACCTGTGTGACATATTCGGGTTGCTTAATGACCTCAACCTGTCACTCCAGGGGAGAATGACGACATTGGCTGCATTTAAAGCCAAGCTTGATTTGTGGGGATGACGAGTGAACCGGGGTGTATTTGATATGTTCCAAACAGTAGTGGGGGTTTTGGGAGAGACTGAGGCAGGGCCCTTTCTCTCGAAGCTGGTGCGCGATCACCTTGTTGCGCTTTCAAATGAGTTTGAGCGTTACTTCCCATCCTCCAAAGATCCACGGCAAACCAATGAGTGGGTCCGCAACCCATTTGTCAATATCCCGAATAGTCCTAACTTGTCAGCGCAGGAGGAAGAGCAGTTGATCGAAATTGCAAATGACGGTAGTCTTGTATAAGGATACCTCTCTGGCGGGTTTTTGGATCAAAACCAAAGCAGAATATCCCGAGATAGCCGTAAAAGCGCTGAAAACGTTTCCCACCACGTATCAATGCGAGGCCGGGTTTTCGGCAATGACTGCAACTATAAGACCAAATTGCGCAATCGACTGGACATTTCAAACACACTGAGGGTGTCACTGTCTTCCATCACCCCCAGATGGAAGCTTCTTGTTGCAGGGAAACAAGCAGGGCTCCCACTGATTATATTCGTAATGCACGTTTAGTTCCCATGTTTTTCCAGCTGTTGTTGCAGGTAGTTAGTGTGTGCTTCACCTCACTGTGTGCTGAGTGTGTTTCACTAATTCACGGATTGGGATAAAGGCAGAGACCAAATTTACCTCACAGGATCAAAAGAGTATATATACTTATACTTATTTTGCGAGAGAGACGCTCATGGCTTTCTCCAATGCAACACACAGGCGCTTCATAGGACGCATTCAAAGTTTTGACTTTCAATCCAAGGGCGACATATCGGATGCTTTCAGGACAATTTGCTTTTGTTTTAAATTATCCAGTAACCTTCATTTAAACGTGAATATGTGCTTGGTAGGCCTAATCAAAAAGACAATAATATGTGACATGCCCATGCCATCTATTGTCCGCTTAGAGGAGTTTATTGGCCGTTTTCAACACCTTTATCGTGCGAGAGGGACGCTCATGGCTTTCTCCAATGCGCCCACAGGCGTTTCACATGACGCATTTGGTACGTGTCCACAATCGCGCCCACCGCGGCTCACATATCCCATGTCCAGGGCCCTTGGAAAGCATTTTAAGGAGAGACCAGGAGGAAAAGGAACAGGAGGGACAAAAGACATGACAGAACAATTATTCAACACTGCCACAGGAGCGGGACAATGCACTAGCAATCATATTGTCCACGCCCCTGATGTGACGTATGTGGTAGGGTTGCAGGAACAAGGCAAGTTGGAGATGTATAGTGTGTGCAGTTAAACAACAGGGTTAACCATGATCCAAATACCGAACTGGTGGACCACCAACATCTATATTGTTTTCTATGGTGTCAGTACAAGTAAACGTATCTGAAAACGAAGCACAAAATGACCGAAAATGACTCAAAAACTTGAGTTCTGAGCTTTCCTCTGAAAGACCAGGCTATCCAAATTAGCCAATATTTCTGAAATGTCAAGCCTCGGCTGCAGTACTGGGTCATCAGTGCCACCATGGTCAAGCTCTGCTGCCACCATCGGATGACTAGGAATCGCACTGTTGACCCCCCCACAGCCACCGCAGCAGATGACACATCCACACAAACCAGACCAAAACTGCGACCTGGCGAAACGTGAGACTCAAGCAAGTTAAGGTCACATAACTGGGTGGGTATTTTCCTGTCGGGGGTAAGAAATGGGTAGTCACACTCCGAAACTTGTCGGAAACTAGAATAAGGCCCAGCAAATTTTGTTACAATACTGGGTGAGCACAATTGCAAGAGACCACAGGAATAAGGTTTCAACAGAGTTAATTCTCCAAGAAACTAAACAAAAGCACACAGGCTTCACTTAAAGGAACACGCCACCCAAAATCAGTAGTAATATGTTCTTACCTTAACTTTCACAAGTTGAGTCATACCTCTACCGCGTCGGTATGTGCACTCAAACGCTCTGGCGTGCGGCGCGAATGTTGCTATGCTAGCAGGCTCTGCCGTAGCCGTAGAGGGAGTAAGATGGCATTAATCAAACACAGCCACGTTTTCCCTACTTAAATACAGTTGCACAAGTAGTTGATAAAAATGTGTAAGGTCACACAACATGAAACGTGATGATTTTCCAAGCGAATAAACAGGAGAACTACAATGTGTGGCGCAATAGCACTGGGAGTACTTCAACCTAGGTAGTAATATTAATTAACACCTAATTGTAGATCCTATCCACCACAGAGTTTAGAATCCATGCTTGATCGACCCCTCAGCCTCCCCCTCCCCTCTGAGCGAGAGAGAGGCACACACACTAGAGATGCGCTGATGGGCTATTACATTCTCTCTTAACATTAAAAGAGGCTTTAGAAATAGACAGTCTATTATATTCTCCACGTGCAGAAAGAGAAAGGTTTCTATCCTCGCTGAATTGCTCAGACTACTGTTTTTCCAATGCCTGGATTTGAGATTCCAAATGTGACAATACTATGAATACTGAAAAAAATGGTAAAACCCCTCAAAAACCATTTTGTGGTCTCCCATAAGATTTGTGGATTGGAGCACTCATGTTTGTTTAAATTGGTAAATTCATGTAATTCTTTTTTAAGTGTGTCCATAAATTCGGAATTATACAAGAGAGTATAATTAAAACGCCTGGGCAGTATGTCTACTTGATAGATTTGATTCAGTAGACCAGGGCTAATGCAAATTCTAGACATTGATTTATGCCTAGAAGAATAAAAAGTATAGTCCTTAGTACTGTCATTCCTAGCTCGCCAGACATCCACCACTTTCACTTCAGTAATAAACTGATTTAGGGCGACAGTGGAAGGAGGACAGGAATTGGACACTGGCGATCGGTCTAGCAAGGGGTTAACTGTTGCATATTACAAATGCACTGCTGTCCTTTCCCAATTGTCAGTTGTTGATAGGTGGGAATCCCCACCTATCAACAACTGACAATTGGGAAAGGACAGCAGTGCATTTGTAATATCAACAAGAAACGCTGCATCGAAATCGTTTGGGGAATAGACAGATGCCAAAATAATCTTTGTAGGCCTACTGTTGACACTAATGACCGCATAAGCGAACCGGCCACTCGCCTCATTTCCTGTGAAATGCACTGTTATCTGTGCTAGTGAGCGGAGCTGAGCGGTGCGAATGTCCCGCTCCTCGCTCAGGTGGCTCAAGCCGAATTGTCACCTTAGAAAACTTAAATCCCAAAGAACTAAGAGAAACGGCAATGTCACTCATAGAACATATATTGTAAAAGATAGCCTAATGTAACACCGACAGTGCAACAACGAACAAGCTTGGCAACGTACACATAAGCCTAAAACTAAAGGGATCAGTGGGATTAATTGCCTAAATAATACAGGTTTAGCATCCAAGTTTTACTTCAGCCTTACTTAAAGCATAGTCGATTTAAACTCACGTTTTCCTTTGCTCTCCGTAGCACACTCATGTTTCCGCAAAATGTGTCTTCTTAAATTCCAAAATAAATCTCACTGGAACAGTGTCACCACATAGTTTTTCTTGCTCTATATTGTTTGTATCTAGTTGTTTTGTAGGAATGGTACGCTTGTAAGCCCTATGACTTTCAGTTTCCTTTCTAAAATATTTACTGACTTCATCCCCAACAAACTCACTGTAACGTGGGCACCCTGGACTATGTGCTACGGACTCTGGGACAATGCATTCTGGGATACGGGGGAGAACTCTGGGGGTTGTTTGTGTGTGTTAATGTATTAATTTACTGTTTCGCTAATGAAGGCGGCGCTTAACAGAAATAGCCTGGCTTGAACTAGCGTAGACTTTCACTTAGGCGTTCCATTAACTCATGTTAGCGGCATCTTGGCCTCGTTTATTCAAGCGAGGTTTAGTTCAGCTTCATCTCTGCTCATGCAAAAGGTAGAACAGTAGACCAAAACAGTGACGAAAAGAGGATATATGTCGTAAAATTAAGACAATACTAGACGATTCCTGTAAAATAGATTGCCTACAGAAATTGGAGAATATTGAAAGCATATATTTAAAACAACAATGCTAATGGTTTGAAATCAATTCCGAGTTTGATTGGCTTCACTCTTGAACACATAGACTATACAGTCTATGCTTGAACAAAACGAGAATGAATAAATAGTATAAACTCAAAAACAACTTTGACATATATTCAAAACTATCTATAGCCTACGTTCTTAGATTAAAAGAATTCACTCCAAATTATTGTCTAGGTGTAGGTGGTCATAAAATAAATTAGTATCAACATGATAGCCTATTGCCATAAGTCCCAAAGTGTTTCAAAATTATCTGAAATGCAAAGTCTTTCAATTCAATTTATGCCTAGTATTTAATCTGTGTAGCACACAGTTGATTTGACATTCATGAACAATCGTTGACACGTGAAGCAGTTTTAATTATTAGCTGCCCAGGCTACAGAATAATTATCCTTTGGCCCAGATATAATATAGATAATGTATAATATACACTGCTCAAAAAAATAAAGGGAACACTTGGTCATATGAGTATAGCATCAAGTCAGTCACACTTGTGGGATATTGATCTGGCCAGTTATGCAACAGAGGTGGTTGTGAATCAGGTTCACCTGCTTTGATGTCAACGAAATTTACTACAGGTGTACTAGAGGGCCAACTATGAGACGACCCCCAAAACAGGAATGGTTTTACAGGTGGTGGCAACTGGTAATTTTTCCATCTTTATCCTTCTTGACTGATTTTTCACTAGTGTTGCATTTGGATAGTGTCAGTGTTACTACTGGTAGCATAAGCCAGTATCTGGAGCCTACAGAGGTTGCACAGGTAGTCCAACTCCTCCAGAATGGCACACCAATATGTTCCATTGGCAGAAAGATTGCTGTGTCTCCCAGCGTAGTCTCAAGAGCATGGAAGAGATTCCAGGAGACAGGCAGTTGCTCTAGGAGAGCAGGGCAGGGTGGTAGAAGGTCCTTAACCCAGTAGCAGGACCAGTATCTGCTCCTTTATGCAAGGAGGAACAGTAGGAGCCCTGCTAGAGCCCTACAGAATGACCTCCAGCAGGTCACTGGTGTGAATGTCTCTGGCCACACTGTCAGAAACAGACTTCATGAAGGTGGCCTGAGGGCCGATGGCCTCTAGAGGGACCTGTGCTCACTGCCCAGCACCGTGGAGCTCATTTGACATTTGCCATAGAATACAAAATTGGCAGGTCTGCCACTAGCACCCTGTGCTTTTCACAGATGAGAGCAGGTTCACCCTGAGCACATGTGACAGACATGAAAGGGTCTGGAGATGTCGTGGAGAACATGATGCTGCCTGCAACATCATTCAGCATGACCGGATTGGTGGTGGCTCAGTGATGGTCTGGGGAGGCATACCCTTGGAGGGATGCACAGACCTCTGTGGGCAGGACAACGGCACCCTCACTGCTCTTAGGTATCGGGATGAAATATTCTGACCCTGTACTGGTGCAGTGGGACTTGGGTTTCTCCTGCTCAATTTTTTTGAGCAGTGTATAATATAATCCATTATCCCAGATATAATATAGCCCACTGGCAAAGCTGTCACTGAACAGCCTACCAAATGTGCATGACCTTTTATCAGCAGTAGACATATGTCTTTCATCAAAGATTATAACTAAAAATGCCATTATCAAGGTGATAAACAATGTAGCCTTAATACTTCGTATGGGAAGCGAACCTGCGAACACGCAGGAATGTAATTCCTTTCCTATGCCGTCTCGCTGCATGTTACAACACCACCATAAGTGACGCAGAGTAGCACGATTCCTAGAACCACACGCATGTGAAGTTAAAACATTTTTAATCGTATAATCTTCATACATTCTTTGGAGCTAGTGAATGTGTAAATCCATGCTTGGTGCACTGTCGGAAAAAACATTTCTATAGGCCTACTTCTATTTTTGAAGTTGTAGGCTACAGGTAACGAGAGCACAGGTTGACAGAACCATCTTTTTCGACTCGTTTTCCGACTGATTGTTTTTTTTTGCAACACAGCTAAATTTAGCTTGAAAGTTAACCTGCTACGGAGCAGGTTAGTTCTGTGGCATAAATTCCCATGGTTACCAAGCTGGGATTCACGTTAACCTCATTAATGGAACGGAATTCTCACTAAAATTAGCGAGACTTATCGAAATAAGCCAGGTTTGGCCTTTAGCGAGGTTGTGTGATCCTTTTTGTGTGGGGGGCTGCGTCCACCCCTGTATGTGTAGTGTGTGTGTGTGCGTTTGACATGCCTAGTGTGTGCTGATTTTGTGGCCTGCGTCCCTGCCCCTGTTTCTGAGTGCTAGCCACTGAAAGCGGCCTCCGCACCTAGCTGCGGCTAAGCCTAATCCGTAACATTACTATGGCAAGTGTCTTTGTTTTGAAATATAACGGTCTTGGTTTCATTATGAAGACATGACTTCTGGGTGGAATTGGGCATGCCTCAGACTAGTGGTGTGAGGGGTGCCGAGGCGAAATTGGAGCTGAACAGAGCGGCCGCTCCGGACTCTAAATTATAAAGAGCTCAGCGCTCCAACAAAATTCCATCCGCTCCGCTCCTCACGCTCCGCTCACTAGCTCTGGTGTGAACTGCAACCAGTCAGAGTCAATAGAACGATGGTGGGCCAACTTTGGCCCGCAGGCACCAAATTGGGCAGCCCTGGTCTAAGCTATATCAATATCGTGAAAGATGTATGCGCACAGATCAGCCCCGTTCATGCAACTTTTTTGTGCATGGCAGCCTTTATAAATGAGGCGGTGAGTCAGGCAAGGTGAAAGAGGCATGTTGGAGTTGAGCCAAGCCTCCTGGTGTCAGTCACATTACTTTTTTGACATATCGGCTGAATCTCAATCTCAATCTCTCCCCTCACAGACTCATACACTTTGATGTGCATCCCCGTGAACTTTTTGAGGGCTTAGGACTGTCCTACGGCAAAATTTTGAAGTGCATTAGGGTAGAGGCCTGCGCGGGACAGATTTTCCAGTCCCGCGCCCGCCCGCTCCCGCAGTGTTCAGTCCCGCTCCCGCCCGCTCCCGCAAAGAATTATGATTTTCAGTCCCGCTCCCGCCCGCAACTGTAATACATTGTCCCGCTCCCGCCCGCAATTCCCGCATGATTCCGACGTTCACCTACTGCTCAAGACAGTTATTGACATTGGTTTGAGGAATTAAACACGCTGCGCTAAGCTGAGCGCATCACTGACGGATCCTTCTCCAAAGTGCATGAAGCGCCTTCGGTGGCACCAGCTGCTTAGGTTTCACAGCAATACCCAGCAAACCTACCAATTTAATCTACAGTGATATTAAGAATAATACATTCTTTATATGCTTCATTACGTTTACATAAGAAATAAAAATATAAGAAGTGATGTTATAATTTTAAACACCGCATAATGCCCTGCCCCCTCGAGCATTTGAGCATAGCCAGCTCACATTACAATTGATTTAGGCTTAAATGCAAACAAGTGAAATGGAGAAAATATTAGCCTACCTTTTCTGAATCCAGAATATTGAAAATATAACATAATCTTAATTATTATTATTTAGGCTAACCATGGCCTGTCGCCCGTGAGGGAGAAAAGACATGGATCGCGCTACAGAACCTCCTTCTCCGTTGTTTTTAGCAGTAGGAGAAACATCGTGGCTGTTGCCTTTGCCAGTGTCTATAGCTTAATAATAGCAATAGGAATGGTAGCTTGATACGGAAGAGCAGAACGGAATCGGAAATGTGTGCGAGATTACACATCTGCAAATCTACATTCAAAAATGTTTATTAATAGATAGGCTACCAAATATAATATCCAGCACATTGTGTTATATATATGATATACATTGACCAATAGGTAATTTATGATTTTATTTTACATTTTAAAACACTTTTTTAATTCGCGGGACTGCCGCTTATCACTGCTCCCGCCCGCACCCGCGCTGTGCGCTCTCCCTCCCGCCCGCTCCCGCAAGGAGCTTTCAATATTTGTCCCGCGTCGCACTGCTTTGCGTTGGGTCCCGCGAGTCCCGCGGGACTCCCGCGGGAGTGCAGGGCTCTACATTAGGGCACACTCGCACCCAGTCTGTGCACTTTCAGTAAGTCGGCAAGGGAATTACCTACAACTAATAGCATTGTGACGTGAAACACGGTTGGAAGGTTAAAAAAAAAAAATCAGTAAACAACTGCCATTAACCCTTTGTAAGGTGTTCCTAATGGTCCCAGGTCTGGTGAACCCACCACATTAATAGGCTTTGAAATCAATACAGCCATAACAATTTATGTAAAAATACTTAACATATTTTGCTCAATTACCAATGATATAGACATAATTTATGGTTCATACTTGCCATTTACCCCTGTGAGATCACATTTATGATCAGGGCTCTACAGTGCGCCCATTTCACTCGCATATGTGAGTAAAAATAATGCGGTGCGAGTGCAAAAAAATATTTAGGCGCACTAGTGCGAATGACTTCTAAAGTCAATGTTTGTCTACGAAATACACTGCAACATTGCGAAACATTACTGGTGCGAACCATAAAATCACGTCGCCAATGCAACATAAAAACTACATCTCCCATCAACGTTAACAGTTTACCGTTGTGACTTGCTAGTTGCTTCTATCAAATTCAAGGGTGCGCAGAAAAAGCAGAAAGTTAGACTAGCCAGCCAAGATGCAAAGAGGAACTAATTTCTTCAATCCACCGAATTCATCGGATATATGAGGAACAGCAGTGTAAAGATACATTATGTAAGTTAAGTACAGAACTGACTGTGCCCCCAGATTTTTGTCTGTGCTCCTAAATTTCTTAACTTAGGCGCACAAGTGCTCCTGGAAAAAAATGTTAGTGAAGATATGATCATCTTTGTTTTTTGTGAGAAAATTAGGAAATTCCATTATACCGTAATTTCCCAACTAGCCACGGCGTATACATTGATTTTGCTAAATTTCTTCAGATATATGGTTAATACAGTTAATATGGTTTTAATATGTTTTTTTTTTTTTAACTTGCATAAAACACTATCTTGCGGCTTATACACAATGCAGCTAATACACAGGAAATTACTGTAAAAAGGTGAAAAAAAAGATTATTGATCATTATTGGTGTTTATTTCTTAGAACTTAATCAGAACAGGTGAAAGTGATTGACATGTAACTTTGTGTGGGAATAGCATGTGCAGAAAGACAACATTCCTGTACACAGACACCTACACTCAGAGAGACATGCACACATACACAGACAGACACACACATACACAGCAGGCCCAGTTAGGATGAGGACAAAGTTAAGGAACATAGCACCTACAGTTATTACACTCGGGTCCAGTAGACCCTGAACACCTCATACAGTATGTAATAGTTATGTGTAGGGGGTGTACCGTGTGCAGTCATTGAAAATAAGTTATTTTTTATGTTCTTCATGGAAAATGAGCCAAGGCCAATGAATTTGAGTTAAAATAAATAATAAATAGCATAATTTTTCTTTTAGCAAACATTGAAAACAGGTCCCACAGACCCGAACACCTTACAAGGGTTAAACGAAAACAGAAATGTGTCTGCAATTCGTTTTTGGAGTTGTCAATTTAATGATAAGTCACAGGTACTGTCCCATTCCTGTTACTAGCTTTTTGAACCCTAACAGCGAAGCTACACCAGGCGCGTAACTGAAGCGTTGTGTTCGCGACACGTAAAATCCATTTTAGATGAATGGTCTATTTTTTTTCGAACGTACGCGCCGCTATCACGTCTGGTGTAGCTACTTCCATTGATTATAGTGAAAGCTAATTGTTGCAGCAGATGCAACGTGAACGGAACGCTTCAGTTACGTGCCTGGTGTAGCTCAGCCCTTACACCCTCGCAAATTTGATCACTTACGACGGATGTCATTTAAGCCTTTGTGGGTTCAAGGATTAGACTTATGGCTGAGACCAGGATTCAGCCATTGTCTCAAGGATAGGTAGAAGGATGGCATCATATTCATTCAACCTTTATTTATTCTCGGAGGGTCATTGAGGGAAGCCCTCATTTTCAATGAAGCCGAGATAACAGAAACAATGAAGTAACAAAATGTAAAAAGAGAGAGAGAGAAAAAAAGTATAGGTATAGGTCTAGGCCTATAAATAAAATAAAACAAAGTAAAATAAATAAATAATAAGATATACATTATAGAGGAGGGAGGGGAAAAATACATAAAATCTTAATAATAATAATAATAAAAAAAAAAAAATAATAATAATAATAATAATAAAGACATTTACTTAAAACAGGTACAAATTGACATAGGAAGGTTTGTGATTACAGATCTGAACTGATTATAGGAAAGTATAGAGCTCATTTTTATATTACACTGAATATTATTCCAGGAAGTAGGGGCACTATAACAAAAGGCCGACTTTCCCAACTCAGAGTGGATACGAGGAACCTTGAGCATCAAACAGTCATTTGATCTGGTCTGATAGGGACCAGAATTCCACACAAGCATGTCTGAAATATAACCTGGTAATTTCCCAACAATACCTTTGTAAATAAACAGATGCCAATGATTTTGTCTCCTCTCTGTCAAAGATGACCAACCCACCTTACCATAAAGGACACAATGATGAGTGCTATAGCCATCACCAGTAATGAATCTCAGGGCAGAATGGTAGACTGAGTCCAGGGCTTTAAGTGAACAAGCAGTAGCATTTTTATATATCACATCACCATAGTCTAAAACTGACATGAAAACTGCTTCAACAACTTGTTTCCTACTTTCCATAGGGAGGCTGGCTTTGTTTCTGTAGAAGAAACCTATTTTTTTTCTCAGTGTTTTTGCTAGGATGGCTATATGGTAGGTAAATGTGAATTTTTCATCCAGCCAGATACCAAGATATTTGTATTCAGAGACTCTATCAATCCTTGAACCAGTTACCGTAGTTATTTGCATGCCATTAACCTCGGTGTTCCTTGCTCTACTAAATAACATAAATTTGGTTTTCTTCTCATTTAGAACTAATTTAAGATTAATGAGAGCTTCTTGAAGAACATTAAATGAAAGCTGGAGATTATCAATTGCAAGTTGAACAGAGTCAATATATAAGTGAAGACCGTGGTGACGGTCTGACTGCAGTCGAAACAGATCTCAATTGACTCGAATTGGATAAAACTCATCTACAAGAAGTTCCCAACTGTATTGACTTATTTTTATCACAGCCTATGCCCCGCATGCCAGAGATCCGCATCGTACCGGAATACTTAAACCCCTGTGGATTGAGGGGTTTGCAAAACCAAGTCTCTTCAGATGTAAACGACCCTATGTATAACCCTGAGGAACCTTTGTTAAATTCTTTTTTTATCTCTTGTGAACACTTGTGAGTGCAAGGATGATTCAGTCAAATAAAAGATCTTCATTGATGAAATTAATTTCAGGTGAAACTGGATGACAGTATTTCCTTACATATTGGAGAAAAATCTTCAGAAAACCAGGGTGTTCAGTATAAAATATACAACCTGTCACAGCTTCAAGAGCTTCAAAACAAGCTGATGCTAATCACTGCAACTGATGAACAGACTGCCTCCATCTCTCAGTATGTGGAGGTAAGATTAACTTCAGATTCAAGATGAGATGTGTGAACTAATACTATATACAGTATATATTATATATACACACACACTACCATTCAAAAGTTTGGAGTCACTTAGAAATGTCCTTGTTTTCATCATTAATGTTGTAAATGACTGTGGCTGATCTTTAATGCAATATCTACTACGTAAGTATACAGATGCTCATTATCAGCAAACATCTATCTATTCTATCTATAAAGCAAGAAGCGTCTTTGTGTCTTGCTGACCGTTTGTCAGACTGACCTAAGATTTCATATGTGGCTCGCGCGTGGCATAAAGGTGTGCACTCTCGATTTTGAACGCATATTTCAAAATATGCTTATTTACGTAGGACGTTTATCGCTGCACTGCACTGTTTCCAATTGGCCCCCTTGGCTGTTGTAGAATCAGTGTAACCTACGGACTCGAGTGGCTTATTGCTTTTCTAAAACTGTTACTATAATACCTGGCAAAGTTCGTACAGCAACTAGAAATATAACAAGTTATTCCTAGATAATCATTCTTCTGCCAAGAAATATATTTCCTCTATCTGAATGGTTGCCAAGCAACATTGAGATGCAGCTACTTTAACTTTTGTATCAAGTTGTGGTAGCGCTGTAATATAGAATGAAATGCGGTCAAGGTGTATGTTTATGCTGGATTTTACAACGCATCAAACAGGATTCAGCCAATCACAATCAAGGACCGGAACTATCAGTTTTAGAATTACTTTTTCCCATTATTACTTGCTTGAGTGGTTGTAGTTAGCCCTACCCTATTCAACATCGTCACTTTCCACAGGTGTATAGAATCAAGCACCTAGAATAAGCTTAGATTATGAATGCAGACTGCATGGTGCGTTACGTTACTCATTGTCGATGGTCATAACGTTATAGCTTCTACCGTACAAAGCATGTCCTAATTAAGACCTACGTAACATAGTTTTGAATGAAGTTTCTACGTTAAACGGTTGAAGCTGCATTAAATATGTTAGAAGAAGAAGAAAAAGCCTAGGAAGAACTGCACTGTAATAATAATAATAATAATAAGAAGAAGCCTAGGAAGAACAGTACAGTGCATTTTCATGCACTGTAATAAGAAGCCTAGGAAAAACAGTACAGTGCATTTTCATGCACTGTAATAATAATACATTTCATTTGTTACATAGCGCCTTTCAAAGCACCCATTAATTAATTTAATTGACATATGTAAGTTGCTTTGGATACAATTGTCTGCTAAATGAATGAATGTAAATGTAATCTTTACAACTCATTTGAAAATGTGTTGCGAGGCATAGAAAGTCCTCGCTTTAGATGAGCTCACAAAATATCATTAACTAACCACTTGCAACTCCTGAGTTAATTATGAATTATAGTACTAGGAAGTGGTTTATAAAATATGTATCCAAATCCTAACTAATCATTAGTGCATAATATATAACAACTGTTAAATAATGAAAATATTACTTCATCAACAAAATATAATTGCATCATAATTAATTATTAACTATGTTTATGAACATATTGTAGATACAGTATAGGCTTATTTACTATGAATAAACTATTCATAACTGTGTGTACAAATGCTTTACTAATGAGAAATAATAATAACAACAAACCATTTACTTATAGTTTCCAAATAATGAATTGTGTGTAGTTATTATAAAGTGTTACCTACAAGTCTAATCTCCCCTGATATATTCATTGATGTGTTGTGCTATGTTTAACTTCAAAGTAATATACAATAGTGCCCCGGGCAGTTTGTTGTGACACATACAGTAATAGTAACAAGAGTATTTGACATTAGAAGTGCAAAGTATCCAGCCCCATGCAGGCAGTTCAAAAAGGAAACTTGCAGCCTATTGTGCAGAAAAGGAGTGCTAGGAGGACACATCGGAATGTGAGCATAGCAACTGGTTCTATTTTACAGCGCCTAGCATGACACTTCATTCCAGTTCTTTTTCTGACAAATCTTTCTTGCACTCCTTTTTAGAGGCTGGATATTTTATAGTTCTAATGCAGCTGCAATGTCAATACTCTGGCTAGTACTATTTCATGTCACAGCCGTGTAGCTGTATCTGTAGAACAATATCCCTCTGTTAAGTTATGACAGTTAATATGAGACTGTGTTTAGTCTACACAAAAGTGATGCTGGTTAAAGGAATAAAAAATAAAGCTATTCAAAATAAGAATTACTTTGTTATCAACATAACATTCTACTTTCAGGTCTTGGAACAAATACTACATGCTGGAGAGCTGCTAATTAAACTGACTGAAGCAGGCCATATTCTGTTCACAGACTGGGCTCTTACAGCTTATTGTTTTGAAAAACATGAAGTCAAAGTACGTATTGACTTTGGACTTACTGGCATGACAATCACAGGACATGGGAAATTGCTTGAGGAGCTCACTGGTGTATGTAAAAGTATGCAGGATTGCCTTGAGAAGTGGCTAACCTACACAACAAAACACAGAGATGAGTATTACTTCCTCAATTACTTCACAGCCAAACAGCTTGTGACACTGTGTTGTTCAGTGGCAAATTTGCGAAAAGATGAAGAAGTCGCTACAGGAGTACTGAATATGCTGTCCTTCATAAAGAAGAATGTCACCGAAAAGGACCTGAGAGATGCTTTTGCTGCAGCACTCAAAGCGCCATTGCTATGTTCAGACAGGTTGAATCTGCGATCACCCCAGATTCAAGATTATCTGGTTAAATTCCCAGAACTTATTGAATATGTTGTTCAAGCTGGGTACACTGAGGATGCTGCCAAAGCAGCAGTCATGCATTGCAAAAGAGAGGAGAAAGATGTGGAAGATTTTCAAGTGGATGAAGAAGCTGTGATGGAATGTGTTTATGAATACAGCATTGATGATGACTGGGTAAAAACATACAGTAAAGACTATGAGGAAGAACGAGAAAATGTTTTTCAGAACCAGATGAAATTCAGCGGGGGTTGCTCTCCAGAACAAATGCAAACAACATTTTCAAAGGAAGAAATTAACGATTTATTTAAGAACTTCACTTCCTGTAAAGATAAGATCACTATACTGTGGGAGACCTACAGTGGAAAACTATCAGGACTTGTGTCAGATAAATATGCAGGGCTGGATCTGGTAGGGGAAACCCTGAAGCAGTTGGCAGAAACCGAGGAAGACACAGTTCAGAGGAAACTTACACGCCATCTAGAAAGAGGCAGAGCAAATCTCGTACCTTGTAGGGATGTTGAGATGTTGCCCCAATGCCTGTCTCTTTACATCAGTGAGGAGCAACCTCTGCCAACCTTTGATGAAATTCTGATCTGCACCTCTGAGACGACAGCAGAGGATGTAGAGTTGATCATCCGCAGAGCAGTGCAACCAGGGAGCAGACACGAGAAAATCTACTCGCTATTGAATGCTGACAAACTGAATCATGAGGTGTCTAGAACATTAGAGTTGTCTTTTTACCACTTCTCCCAGAGTCAAGATCTCCCTATGGCAAAAGATTTCAACTTTGTCATATTTTGCAATGCAAAAGCCCATTTCAGCTATGTTCTAACAGCTTTTGATGAGTACAGAAGAGCAGTGCCATCCCAGAGCTATGGAGAAATTCAAAAGCTGCTGAGGGAGAAGCATACACTTTCAAGTGAAGTTGGATTTACATCCATCATCCAAGAGCAGTTTCATCAAAGCATCAAAATGATTGTGTCCGCCAGAGCTGGTATGGGTAAGTAGGGGGACAGGGAGCATAATAGAAAGTTCATGAAAAAAAATAATCACCAATAATGAATCTCTGATGTACAAGGTCGCTTGTAAAATGTTAAGTATGACATCTCCAAAAAAAGAATGTCTTTCTAAAAGCAATGTTTAGAATCAATGAAAATATACAGACAAAATAAAATATTATTACTTTAAAGTTACACACAATGAAAATGTTAACATTGAATGCAACATTGTTTGTTTATGCATTAGGAAAAACACTGTTTGTGAACAACCTTGTGAAACGATCAGTGGAGAAACTGAAAGGCCAGGAATTCACACACAAAACCATCAGTCTCAATGAATCAGAGATAAAACCAGGGTACATTTTTGAACAGCTGAGACAATATGAAGACAAGCCAGAGGATAAAGTTCCAAGACTCTTCCATTTTGATGTGCCTCCAGTGGTATGTTTCTATAATCATTTGCATAATCATTTGAATAGACTAACCTGAAATACATGGACACTTCAGAAACATAAAACATTTCCTCGAAGGCCAACACATGCATTATGCAGGTAACACAGGAATGAAAAATATTTGTCTGCTATTTGTTTAATGAAAACAGCTCAGGAGTGTAGCTTCTGCCATGTGGCCATTCATTACATTGAAAGGCACTAGTGAACACTTGTTCATTTGTGAGGCTCCTCTATGAATGACTACTTCATGACTCTTTACCTTTTAGGTGTGTAAAGGACTCTACTCATTCCTTGTTCAACTGTTCGTGCTGAGATGTTTCCAGAGCACAGATGGATCAATCTGGAGATGCAAAGACTGCCACCTCTACTTAGTGGAGTTTACAGAGAGGAAAGCTACACAAAGGGAACATGCAGAGGTTCATTGAGATACACACACACACACATATATATATATATATATATATATATATATATATATATATATATCCCTCTTCCATATTGTTTTTTCTGCTACAAGGGAAAGTGATCAAATCTGAACCATAACAAATTCTGATAACTAATGTACTGGCTAGAGTATATTGAGACGTCTCTGATAGTCAAGGTCTCTTGCATATGAGAACACAATTTTTGTCAGTTTGTAATTATGAATCATGTGACATAATAGTTCTCACTGATCCAGCTCACTTTGTAACTACTCTTCTCCCTCTTGTAGATGTCCACAGAGATGATGAGCAGTTTATTGGAAATGTTTACGACAGTCAGATGTTTGTCACCAAATGACACCAAAAAACATTTGAGTGCAAACGATAGAACAATTTCTACACATAATGAATTTCAAACCATGGATGACAGTGAGTTCAGGAGTGAGGTGTTTCAAAGACCTTACCAGTACCTGAAACGGTTCCAACAGAGTAAACTTGAACAATTCATATATGACCCCAATACATGTGACGATTCTCCTATGGAGTGGTTGGAATGCATTTTGCTTTATTGTGAGATTAAGGACCCATCCTGGATGGAGCTTCGCAATTTCACCCACTTCCTTAATGTGCAGCTGGAGAAATGTGAGAAGTCTGTGTTCTGCAGTGACATGCTTAGAAATGACCTGACTGGATTTAGGACCTTTGTGGTTAAATTTATGATTACAATGTCTCGAGATTTCACTATGCCGTCATTGAGGACATCTGATGAGAGTGACCTATCTGGAAGAAATGGAGATGAAGACATTCTCAGTGAATATCAGATAGAGAGACGATGGGAACAGCATTCTCACCCATACATTATGTTTAATGCTGATGGAGTGTCTATGTCCTTCTTGGGGTTCCACATCCAAAATCTGAATGCTGTTGATATCCATTCTAAAAAAGTAATTGAGCATAAGATAATTACTAAACAGTTACTATCACAACTGACATTTCAAGGAGTTCAAATGAACACTGACTTCAACAATATGGCTCGATCTGATCAGCTTGAGATTTTATGCAGAGTTCTTGGTGTCAACAGTGTGAAAGACCCAGATGAGTCTTACCAGCTAACACTAGACAACATCTTGAAAATTCTTGCCATTCACATGCGATTTCAGTGCAACATTCCTGTGATAATTATGGGAGAAACTGGATGTGGTAAAACTCGGTTGGTCCAGTTTATGTGTGATTTGTTGAAAACAGAAAAAGAGAAGACAAACTTGATTGTGGTCAGAGTCCATGGAGGCACAACATCTGAGCAAATCTACAAGAAGGTTGAAAAGGCCATTCAGGTTTCAAAAGAAAATGAAAAACTTGGCATGGACACTGTCCTCTTTTTTGATGAAGCAAATTCAACAGAGGCTGTCTACGCTATCAAGGAAGTGATCTGTGATAGGACAGCCAACGGATGCAAAATTGATGCCCCACAGCTCAAATTTGTTGCTGCATGTAACCCTTACAGAAAGCATACCCAACAGACAATAGAACAGCTAGAGAGAGCTGGACTGGGTTACAGGGTCCGTGCTGAAGACACAAAGGAGAAGCTGGGTCGCATTCCAATGAGGCAGCTTGTGTACAGAGTTCAGCCATTGCCACCCAGTCTGTCACCACTTGTCTGGGACTTTGGCAAGTTGAATGAGCACACTCAAGAACTCTACATCACACAGATGGTTCATTCTTTCTTCAAAAAGGAAAATCTCTCGAAGAAATATGCAACCATGTTCATAAAAGTGATCTCTGTATCCCAGAGGCACATAGCTAGTTTAGCCAATGAATGCCGAATGGTGAGCCTCAGAGACATTGAGCGATGCATGAAAACAGTCATGTGGTTTTATCAGCAAAGGACCACTTTGTACCCTCTTATTGACCGGAAGAAAGACGTGAGGGAAGTTGAGAACATGGAGATTGATGACATCATACGCTCCTTGATTCTTGCAGTTGGAGTGTGTTACAGTGCATCACTAGAGCACCGTGAGAAATACATTGAAGAGGTTGCAAAGGTCCTTTCCTTGAAAACCATCGACATGATGAAAGAAATAGATCTCTGCCAAGAGGTCTTCATTGATAATGTGGATTTCCCAAGTGCAACAGCAAAGAACGATGCCCTGAAGGAGAACGTCTTCATGATGATAGTCAGCATGAATCTGAGATTGCCTCTGTTTCTTGTTGGAAAACCAGGAAGTTCTAAGTCACTCTCAAAAACAATAGCTGCAGATGCTCTGCAAGGGAAGTCCTCACGTAGCGATCTCTTCAAAAGATACAAACAAGTTCAACTCCTCTCATTCCAGTGTAGTGCATATTCAACATCTGATGGGATTATCTCCACTTTCAGACAGTGTGCCCAGCTCCAGTTAAAGCAGAATCTGGATGAATATGTCTCAGTAGTTGTGCTGGATGAGATTGGATTAGCAGAAGACTCTCCCACAATGCCACTGAAAACGTTACATCCTCTCCTTGAAGGTGGATACATTGATGATGAGGAACAAGAAGTTCCCATGAAAGTCGGATTCATTGGGATTTCCAACTGGTCACTGGACCCAGCTAAGATGAACCGTGGTATACTTCTGCTTAAAACATCTCCAGGAAAAGATGAACTGATCAAAACAGCCCAGGAAATTTGCAAGCCTTCTACTGCAGACATTGAGGAAAATATTCCCAAACTCACTAAGGTTTATTCTGTCATTTTGAAAATGGCACAAAGCCCCAGTGACTTCTATGGGCTTAGAGACTATTACAGTCTCATCAAGGTGATTGTGACCTATGCACGAATGTCAGACAGTGAACTATCCATGGACGCTCTTGCAAAAGCTGTTCAAAGAAACTTTGGAGGTCTGGATTCTGAAGTTAAAGCTTTGGAAATATTTAACAGAGTTTTTCAAACCACATGCAAGGCAACCAAAACCATTGACCTGGTGAAGGAGAATCTTGACACAGAAAAGAGGACAGGCCTAGAAACAAGGTATCTTTTGCTTCTCACAAGTAACAATGCTGCCCTTTCAATCTTGCGGAGCCTGAACACTATTGACAAAAATGACACAGAAATCATCTTTGGGTCTGGATTTCCACTTGACCAAGAGTATTCACAGGTTTGCAGGACAGTGAACAGAGTGAAGACATGCATGGAGACAGGAAGGCATGTTGTGCTGCTGAATATTCAGAGTCTCTATGAGAGTCTGTATGATGCCTTAAACCAGTGCTATGTCAAACTAGGTGGGAGTAATTATGTTGACATTGGACTTGGGTCTCACCGTGTGAAATGCAAAGTCAGGGATGAATTCCGCCTTATTGTCATTGAGGAGAAAAGTGTTGTGTATTCACAGTTTCCAGCCCCGCTCCTTAGTAGGCTTGAAAAGCATTGTTTGGAAATGTCTACAATTCTCTTGGAAGATACCAGGGAAATGCTTGGAGACTTAGAAAAGCAAGTTGAGACAATGTTTTCGAGTGAAAGTGAAGACTGTCCAACACTTTGTGATATTTTGATTGGGTTCACTGGTGACTCCATGGCATCAGTACTATTGCAGTGCTGTCCTCAATCTCCCCCTGAGTGGGAGTCAACAAAGAAAAATGATATCATTCAACAAGCAAAGGAAAAAGCAATACAGTGTGCAACTCTAGATTCCATTCTAAGAGTGACTCAAGACAAAGAAGCTGTTCAGGAGCTGTACTTCAATCATCAGACTCATATCAATCTGACTGATGTAATCAAGAAACATAGGAGCACTAGTGACAAAGGCTTTTGTCTGGAGGTACCTACACACAAATGAGTTTTATTCCATTTTAAACATGTATTGTTTTATATATTCTCTTTAGCTTTTTGAGTTTATTCATACTTATCTTATACTTATCTCATATCTTGAATTTTGACTAATTTACGTTTTTTATTTCAGATGTCAACATATTCTCGACTCCTAAATCAAATAGATTTGAAGTCACTGAACACGGAATTGAACGTTTCCCAAAACCAATCCAATCTGTTTCGACTTCAAGAGTTTCAAACAGAACAGGCTTTCTGTGACGCACTGAGGTAAATACTCTGAAATAAAGCTAAGAAACACGATTTGTTGTAAAATAAAAAGAACATTGCCAATTTCCACTAATTTGTTGGTGTGGAAAAGTGAAACATTTGTATAAGCTGTTTCCTTCTTGTGCATCAGCATTTTTAAACTGACACTTAGGACCCTATTTTAATGAACAGAAACCCGGCGCAAAGCGTATTATAGGGGTGGACAAACGCTTAAGGGCTCTATCTTAGCGATCTAAAACGCATGGTCACTGGCGGATAGCGTAAATACATTAAGGGGTTTGTCCAGTTAATAACACATGTACCGAGTTTGTCCGTTCTCTGGGATATGTTTTCATGCTAATCGAACGTGACCAGTTTTATCACAAACCGCTAATTAGCTTATAACGCTAGTCTTCAGGGCACACAGTCGCGTGACAGTTCAGCTCGCGCTGCTCCAGTCCAACGCTGTGCAACGTGAGCTGAATTGTCACGGCACTGTTTTCAGCCAGCCTGTATACGTGGACGGTACTGTTTCTAAACTATCCTTTTAATAAACTGTCTGCACTGTCACTTACAAAGTTCTCAATGCTTCGGTTTACATGTAGGGCCCCTCATTATGCTACCGTGTAAGTGTGGTGCTATTTTGAGACTTGTTAGTGGTATAGAAATAGTGATTTCTTTTTACCTTTTTTACGTGTACCCTGAAGAGTAGCGTTATAAGCAAATTAGCGGTTTGTGATAAAACTGGTTACATTCAATTAGCATGAATACATATCCCAGAGAACGGATAAACTCGGTACACATGTGTTATTAACCCTTAGGTTCATTTCGCGCCGGAATTGTCCTTTAAACCAATGAGAATGACATCTGTCCTTCCCTTTAACAGCATGCAGCGCAACTTCAAACAACGCATCGGTATTTTGATAGTGAGCGGCATATTTGAAGGAATCTGCTTGCATGCGAGACTGTATGGCACAGGTATTCCAGTAAACCATGTTTTACTAAAACCTAGCAGAGTATAGGCTACACACATCTGCACTCGTCTATTATTTGAAATCAGGCAAAGTGAAACTAACTTCACTGTGGTTTCATAGTCAATGACAAAACAGTTAATTACTTTCACTATTGACTGATAAGGGGTTACCATTGAAAACATAGCCTGAAAAAAGCAATACTGTTCGAATGACTGAATGAAATACCTGAAAATATAGCAGAGGAGATATAGCAGAGGAGTTGCTGCTTACATCTTGTGACAGTGCGTCTTCAGCTGTGCTTCTTATAAGCCTTTCGCTATGGACCAGGTTTTTCTTGGTCAGAGGCGTAATGCTTTTTAGATGGTGTAAGATAGCGATTTTTAGATCATGCGCCAGACCACACCTTATGTCTTTATTGACACACCCCTGGGTGCAAGGCTTAATTAAAGTGAAGCTCATGGCGCATTCGAGTGTAAGATAGGAATAAACTTTGCTTTTGCATGAGAATATGCTTTGTGCTGCGTTATTGATCATTAACATAGAGCCCTCTATGTATTCGCTAGTGACCATGTGTTTAAATCGCCCTTAGAATCTACTGTTTGTATGCAGTGTTTTGACACTGGGACATGGGTCAACATTAATTATTCACTCATGACTCAGGCTTTAAAATGGCCACTCCACTGAAATGCCTCTGTTGTCTGTGACAGAAGCCTGAAAGGCAGACAGAGCAGGAGATCAATGATGCTCAGGTCCATTCATGGGCGACCCAAACGGGAGCGTACCTATGTTCCCCGGGTCCTATGTTCCCCGTTTTGTATGGGACCGGGGAACATAGGACCCTATTCTTAATTAAGGGTCTAGTAAGGGTAGAATAAGGAGTTACACCTAGGAGTGTTTCTCCCTCTCCCTTATGTGTCATAGAATGTGTCAATCAGTTTTGATGTGTTATGATTGGGGGGAGGTGTCCGGGAGGGAATATTTAGGGATTTAGATAGGTCAGTGATTGATAAGGGGTGGGATTAGAATAATGAGTTCTAAGACGTTTATTGTAGTTTACACCTCCTACTGACCGTACTAGTTTGTACAGTGTCGGTAGAGATTTTTCATCGGCACTATAGTAATATTAGGACCTGTTAAGGAATTGCGGGGAACATAGAACACTTTTTCAAAAAATGGGTTCTATGTTCCCCGAAAATTAGCGGGGAACATAGGACCCTTTTGGGGGAAAACGGGGGAACATAGGACCCTTTTTCTGGGGAACATAGGACCCGGGGAACATAGGGATGACCCCACCCAAACTCCCCCAATGTTATAATTCAACCTGTGACTTAAATTGTTAATATTATTGAAGAGAATTATACCCAACCTGCTTTTTTATTACAGTGACCTGGTGCATATTCATTTGTACATCCTTACAACAAACATTGCTATTGTACTGAAGAGAACAATAGAAACAGAAGAACAGAATTCTCTTTTGTGCCTACGTCATATAAGACAGCCTAGCCTACTTGAAGCATCCACAACATCCTTACAGTAGTTACACAAATGCAGCACGAACACAATTTACAATCTGACTGTTAGGCTGAACGGCAAATTAGCCTACAAATTTAAATACAGCATAACTTCATGTTTTTGCACACTAGCAGTAATTCCACCATTAATAAATACATTTTGTTTCTAGCTGCTAACGCCTCCATGCTTCAATGGTGATGATAACTATACCATACAAATCAGTGGCGGACCGTGCGTTCAGTGGTTAGGCCTTCAATGATGACTATTTTTTGACAAAAAATAATAAGGGACCGTTCGTTATTTATAAACGGGGTCACCGGAGGGAAATAGGGGAGGGTCATGTCTTTTTATTCTTTGTTGAGGGGAGGGTCACCTAACTTTTTTTTGTCTAGGAGGGAGGGTCACCCATCTTTTGTATTAATGAAAACAGCAAAAAATCAAAGTGGCTTGTTTGATTGTTGATTTCTGTCGCCATATAACGTTCTCTTTCGTTCCATAGCTCTGTCAACATTGAACAATGAAAATAAGGGAGATTTCCCGGGTTTCTCACGCAAAATACGGAAAATGTCAACATTCGTCCCCATTAACGTTGGAAGGGTTGGAGCAACAAAGTAGCCTACTTTATTCACGCCTAACAGCCTATATCCATTTGGTCAACTTTATCCAGCCCTAAAAAAGCTAAATTTAACTTTGGTTTACTTGTAGTTTACCGTGTAGCCTAACTTTAAACAGTGTGCATGCTTAACACAAAGCATACTTGTGCTTCATTCATCCACACATCCAGCTCCTAACATTTGACAAGCATTTCTACCAATTGACCTTGTTCCTGCCCATCTCTAGCTTTGCTGTCTCCATCCTTTCTGTTTTTGTTGTTTGCAAAAAATATACAGTATTTATTGATAACCAGCAACAAGTGCAATTTGTTAATCGCTGGCATCCTCTCTCCTGCCAACAAAAATGTGTTAGGCCTACGTTCCAAGTAGCAGTGCGTAATCTGCTTCAGCAAGCAAAACGATGATTTGAATACATCTGTTTCACTGGAAGGGCAAGGGGTAACAACAGGACAACACAGAGACAGGCCAGAATGCAGGACTAATAATGTTATGAGTATTACAGTAGGCCTAATATGGGATATTCTACGGGAAAATATAAAACGGCAAGACAGCAGGGAAACGTTAAAATGATAAACCCGGAAAAAGTTGGCATGTTAGGTATTTTTCGGTCCCTGTGATTATTTGTGAAATTGTGCAAACGGCCTTTTCAAGTCATTTGAGAAGGAAGGAGTGTAGCAAGCTCCCAAATTGACGCTCGTCTGAGAAATTGAGTTTTGGATAATGTTCAGCTTCGGCAGCTTTACAATGACTGAGGAAGCCTAGAGACGAGTCCATAGCAACAAGTTCATGTGTTGAATTAGTTATTACCCAGTGTGCTTTGTTGAATGGTCTCAATGCTTTATTGTTTTATTTCATGTGAATACCCTAACATTGTTGTGGAAACACAATAAGCATGGAAACTAAATGCACACTTCCTACAACTGCATTAGCCTACTTGAAAAGTTACTCCTCTAGTAGCCTAAGAGTAAATCTACCGAAATGGCCACCATCTTGGTGAAGTGTGATGTGTAAGATCAGAAAGCAGAGGTTGATTTTAGGACGGTAGTATATGTTGATGTGTTATCATAGTATAGCATGTAAGAGCGTGGGCGGAACACGTCGACAATTGGCCGGGGAGGGAAAGCGGAAATGCTTTCTCCTTCTCACGCAAATCTGTGTAGCACTCTAGAATCTTCGTTAGACAAACAAGTAATGTTCCGAGCTCAATTGACCGTTCACAAAAGCCACGCCCCCTAGTTATTGTTACTACGACCGTCAAACTCAGAACCAAAGATTCTAGAGCGCTCCGCTCTAGAATCTTTGCTCAGAACGGAGTTGTCTAGAAATTCAATGGTACAGTAGCTGTTAAGACTGTAACAGTTACAGCACAAGAGACTCTTTTAGAGAGCCACGGACCTAAATTCATTTACAATCATTTACAATCCATTGAAAGACTGCAGTATGACATGGAGACACATGTATAAAAACTCATATCTAGCTTTGTTGGGTGACAAACTTAAACGGGAGGCGAGTGTGATTCACTGATATTAACGTTAGCTGCTAGCTGTGCTAGATAGACTTGCATGCATGTTACAAGGACACTGGGCCATGTCATGTAAGGAACATGGTGCTGCCAAAAAAACGGAAACATAGCCTACATTGCAGAGCCACTTCAACTTTATTATTATATAGTGAATAAATGTTACACTACTGTGCACAGCACACTGATCTATAAAGATCAGTGGCACAGCCCCATGCTTCTCTGATATGACGAAAATAACACGTTATTAGCAGTGGTTAGCTAACTATGCTAACGTTAGTTATCTACAAGTCTCCTCCAAGTGACAATAATTTTATATACAATGCTGGCAATGCTGAAAACAATTAACATCCGTATGTATCTTACTTACATTGAGTTGACTGTGTGGCTTAATCCACAGATGTGGTAGAGCACTGTTTTGTTATGATTTGCTAAGGAGTAGGCTAACCCTTTGCTTTAAAATAGTGGAGATCTGGGACGAGAGAATTTAATCTAATTTAACATAGGCCTAATTACAGAAAACGTAATCAAGATTGAAAGGCATTTTTCTGTGTATCGGTGTTGTGTTAATCCCACATATGTCATTTGACTGTCCTTTTCAACTCATATCACTATAAAATCCCATAAAACTGGACAAATATCAAGGCTCCCAATACATTTCTATGGAGCCGTAAGGTGAAGTTGACGGGCCATGTCTGCCTGCACGGAGCTACTGCGTTCGATGGGCGGGGTTTTGCGAACGGTCAATTCCGTATCTTTATTAGGTCAATAGCTCCCGGCCATCATCCTTATCAGCAGCAAAGTGAATAGGCTGCTAGGCTAGGCTACTTATTTATCACCCATATTCATTACAATCTGGTGCCTGCTACTGTCCGGTGAAGACGTGCAATTTAGTCCATGTCATATTGAAAGTGAACACCAAGTGCGCTCAAGTATGGGTTTGTGCAGACTATTTTGAAATATTTAGGCTATCGGTTGCCTAACTTACATGTATGTTCATGACTTGCACACACATATGGCACTGCCACAGGTCTACAATGATGTGTCCACATCATTTAATAGTTTAATCTGACATCAGCAAACTTGCTTTAGACTGTTTGTAGGGCTCTCCTACTTAGCTGTAACTTTAACGTTAACGTTGGAACTGTTTTAGGTTGTGCTGCTGCTCTGATTACTCAAAGCTAATGTGGAACTACAGTAGGCTCCTACAGTGTTTGCCAAGCGTATTTATGAGAAAGTGTCTCAGCACACCACCATGATATTAAACATAAAAGTCAGAAAATGTATTGCCCTATTGCTTGTTGCCTATTTTATAATGTCTGATGGCCACGCCATGGATTTCACCAATAATGTCCACAAAACACAGATATATAAAAAGTCAGACTAACTAGCAGGGCAGGAAACCAAGGCAAATGACAATTTTCACATAGATGCCGATCCAGACAGCTTCACCAAAGCCACATCAACTCACACACAACTTCAAGCTAGCATACAATCTAGTAACCAAGCACTGCGGTTTGCAAGCAGCACAAAAACACTTTTTTATATAGAAAAGGGCCAGATTATAAGCATGTATTACAAGTCTATGTTATCAAATAAACATGAAACAAAAGTTACCAATTCCTGCATAGGCTTCTGACCAGCTACGTGCAGAGCTAGCTGACATTATGTGCATCTTGCTAACATGTAGTCCAGTTGACACAGTAACGTTACATGATATAATTTTGCTTAAAGGAACACGCCACCCAATGTCAGTAGTAATATATGTTCTTACCCAGGGGCGTAGATTTGCGTGGGGACCAAAGGACGTGTCCCCACCAATGTCAAATTACGACTGAAATGTCCCCACCAATATTCAGGTTGAAATGGGGGGAAAAGCGCTCACATGCGCTACACAAAGAGTTAAATCATTTCTCACTTCAGTGCTGCGGATCATCTCGTACAGATCTTGTAATGTGCAGTAGCCTATAAGGGTAAATCGCGCTGATTTGAAGTTACCTATAATAACTACCAGTGAGCCGCAGTCTCCTGCGCAGCATGCAGCGCTTCATCTTTACTTCACTACAAGCATGAAGTGCGTCCAAATTCACCCATTCTTCTCTGTTGAACTCCTCGAGAAGTAGGCTACTCATCACACATGTGTCACATGAAAGAGCCTTTTCTCAGCTTTTAAACGGTGCTAGCTAGCCACTGTTTAAACAGTGTAATAAACTGTAATAAACAGTTCGCGAGAAAAATAACTTCAAGAGATTTAATAATTATTCTCTGCGCCCATCTCCACATCCATTCGTCTCGGTGGAATATCGTAGGCCTACACACTCTTCACGCAACACATGACAAACCATATATCAGAATAAACAGCAGACCTTACCGAACACAAAGGTGTAATGCATTCCCGTGTATAGTTAGCTGTTCCAGAGTAATCCGGTTTTGAAATAAATTATAGAAAAATTCAACATGGTCTTTCGGCTGCATTTCTTAAAACTGAGCTGTGCTTACATCGCCTAGATCAGTGTTTTTCAACCACTGTGCCGGGGCACACTAGTGTGCCATGAGAGATCATCAGGTGTGCCGCAGAAAATTACCCAAATGTCACTCACTGGTCCAGAAAAGTAACTGTTGCATCAAAGAATTTATAACCACATGCTCTCATTGATTGTATGATTGCACTATTTGTGGTATGCAGGCATTGTACAACGGGGGCCCCATATCCAGTATTCACAAAATCATCACATATCCAGTTCATAACAACAATTAAATTAGATATAGTCACCTACAAATGAAACAGAGGGCGCTTGTTTTATTGAGCAGGTCTTGCATAGAAGCCATAATAAGGCCATATCTGTGTATTATTTGAAATTTTAGGCTATGGTATGTTTATTTTTTTCTTCACACAGGATGTTAGTGTGCCGTGGGACATTTTAAGTGTCAAAAGTGTGCCGTGGCACTAAAAAGGTTGAAAAACACTGGCCTAGATATCTGTAAATATTAGAATCAGAGAATATACAGGCAGCTCATGTTTGTCAATGTAGCCTTAATGATTTCTTTTCACAAAATGCTAAGCATGCATGTATTTAAGTTTCTTAAAACTGAGCTGTGCTTAAATGGGCATGTTTTCATAACAGACCAAATAGAAAATAAATGTTAAATATAGCCTACATATCTGTAGCCAACATATTAAAATCAGATTATGTAGGCTACACAGTGTAGTTAGATCAAGTTGGACAGTAGCACATTTTAATCATGGATAGTAGTTGGACAGTAGCACATTTTAATCATTTTATATACTGGGGGGGTAGTGGGTAGTGTCCCCACCAAAGCTCAGACCAAACCTACGCCCTTGTTCTTACCTTAACTTTCATGAGTTGAGTAATACCTCTCCTGTGTCGGTATGTGCACTCAAACGCTCTGGTGCGCGGCGCGAATGTGTTAGCATGTTGCTATAAGTCCTGGCAGGAAGCGATTACATCAACGTTTTTTGGTATACCCAGTTTTTTATATATTTTTTTCCGAAGTGTTTACAACTTAGTGTTAACTAATAATTGTTACTACGAACAAAATATTAGTGCATTCCTGGATCTACATCCTTATGCATGCTTCCTGCCAGGACTTTTACAGGCTTTTCCCAAATCACGGAAGTAATGTCGACGCAGCGGTATAGTAGCATCCATCAGGCAAGTGTTATTTAAATAAACTCCTGGTGTATTTACAAACTTTCAATGCCTCGTTTTATGAGTAAAGAACATAGTTGTACTACTGTAGAAGTTTCGTACCATTCAGAGCATTATTAGTGGGGTAATTTACGAGATAAAAGTTTGTACCATTATGACTGCAGAAACTCATTCGTTTCTGACAGCGCTACTCGACCAGGGTTTGACCAAGGGAAAACAGGTTCTGGGAGGGTGTTTGGCTCGGGGTCATGGTGCAAAGGACCCTAGGGTGAAATTACTCCGAACCATCGCTTTAAAGACACTATTATTTTTCTTTTGTTTGAAATAGTTAGGCCTTCAGAGAAGGCCTTGAAGGCCCTGACGGTCCTCCACTGATACAAATACTAATAGGTGACCAACATACATGATTTCAGGAAAAATTCTGGGCCTGGGCGTGCTATAGCATGGGGTCCGCCACTAGTCACATGTGAAATGTTTGTGTTACAAAATCAATCAAATGATTAGCCTACAAATTTAAATTCTTTACAATTTCAGCTTTGTATGATGACATTTAGATGTGTTACATGTGAAATGCTTGTGTGCTCCAAAATCAATCACACCAAGGCATACTCAATGATAACGTCAATTGAGACAAAAGCTATTCTTGACATTTTTGTTCTGATTTTTATTGTCATTACAAATTGGCATTTCTTTTTAGGAAAGGTGTGTGCAAAATAAGATGTAAGTGAAAGTGCTAACTTTCATTTCATGACTTGTGATTGTGATTGACAATACTGATTGACAAAATGTTATCTTAGAGCTTATTCCTAAAGGGCCACTTATAGTAGATAAAGCCTAGTCCTAGACTAAAGCAAACTCCAATGTAGGGCTGGGTAATAAATCGCTTTTATCGATTAATTCGAATTTGACGTTCAGGTCCATTTATTTTAATTAGCCTCTTGGGCTCCCGTAGTTCAGAGTGGGCTCACGGCTTCCCAGTTCCCACACACAAACAACATGGCAGCGAACAGGGAAGAGCTTGTTCCTAGGCACAGTGTCATCAGTGCAGCAGTTTTCAGATTACATTATAGCAAAAAATAATAGCAAAAGGCTTCTCCAATGTTTTCTCAGTTCGCCTAAAGGATATCGTATTCGTAAACAGAATGTGCCTTTGGAACATTGGATGAATGTTTGCTGGCAATGTAGATATTGCATTAAAGATCAGCCATTTCTTTCTACAACAGTTAAGAACCTTTTTGCAATTATGTACGAATAGATAAGGATACATGTAAATAATTTTCAAGCTCAGACCTTCTCTCAGAATTTGGATAATCACCTGTGTTTTTACTAAAAGCCATTAGCAATCAACTTTTTTTGCATCATGTAAGAATATTAGATAAGATGTCATGATTGATTATGAATGCAGGCACAGTTATAACCTTCATTTTTGTTTGTCTGTTGTTTTAGAAAGTGGTTCCAATCAAGTGCAGAGGGAAGATTGCTCACTTTGATTCAGTTCTACTTCGAAAATCCGAAACTGAGTCAACGACTCCTGTCTTGTGCTAGGTAATGAATGAAATATAGACATCAAGGAAGGCTACAAACATCCATTATGTTTGGTTTCTTGTGATTTCTTTATGTTGACATTCAGTTATATGTTCCTAAAGGTACTGCATTTCAAAACTTGTGAGAGAATTCCAGGAAAAGACCCCACTTGATGTTATCTTGCTAATAAGAATTCCTAGAATATCAGGAGGATGTGGATACACTGCTCTTATTGGAGGTAGCTCACTATTTTCAGCTTTAGCTCTCTGTGTCTGCAGCTTCTATATTTAAAACCTTTTGAAATGTTTTCTTTTTTACATACAAAGTACAAACTAATGTAGCATTATGTTCTCTTCTTATGTTATCTTCTATTTATTATAACAATTAGTGTGCTTCACAGAGTATTCAGACACAATGTTTTGAAATAAGAATACAAATCAATACAATTCATATAACAAACAACATGAATCAGTCATTTATAGCTGGTAGTTAGTGAGCAGGTGCGCAGCAGAGTTCTGGAGCTTATTTAGAACTTGTTGCTGTCAAATATAAATTAAGAAAATCTGTGTTGTTTTGTAAGATGACTGGGACTGTGCCCATTTGGACGAACTCATCCCCACAAAAGGGCTCACATCAGATATGGACAAACTGTGTAAAATGTCAATACCTGAAATCTTTAAGGAGAGTATGGAAAGCAGTGAAGGTAAGGTTTTAGCTACGTGTCACTTATTTTTGCCACCAATCTTGAATAGGCTTTTTAAAGGAGAAATCCGGCCAATTTTAACAGAGCTCATGTTCACGGAATACTGTCGGTTGGGAAAAATGTGAAAAAAATCTGTGCTCTCTGACGCGAGTTAGCCGGCTAGCGGCTAAAGCAACCAAAGTGCCTATAAGCTGTGCTATAAGGGCATGTTCTAAACTATACCTTTGTGCCTCCTAACGGACTCAAAATGTCATGATAAGTGCTGTGCAACATGAACAGGGTCCTTACATGACACCACTGTGCATTTTTAACCCAATAATTGTGAAGGAACAGTATAAATCCTGTGTTTGTAGCCTAGGCTGTCTGCCTACCTGTTTCCCTCCATTGCTTCCTGTAGCCTAAAATCCATACCGAAGTCGATCTCATGCTTTTCCTCATTTCCACGGAGACCAAAATGAAGCTTATGTCCAAAATAACGATGATTTAGCATTGCAATGTTTAATAATGATAAATAAATAAAATGCAGACATAAATTATGAGATCTTACAAATGAATAGATGAATGTATAAGTATACTCTTTCTGTATATATATGTAGGCTACATTCGGTCATGAATATAAGCTACATTTGGTCATAAAACTAGTTATTAATACATTCAATTATGTATTTCTTCATTTATTTATTTCTGTCTTTCTATTTATGTATGTAGGCTATGTATTTCCACATTATTTTTATCTATTTTTCCATTTCCACATTGCTTCATTTATACAGGCTATTTATGTAGCCTAGACTGTTTCTACATTGTTTCATTGATTTAATTATGTATTTCCACATTGTTTAATCTATTTACTGTAAATATTTACTGTACATAAATGAGATAGCAATTCGGTAATTGCAAACATGAATTAGACCTACCAGTTTGACCAAACTGTAGATACATTTATTTATTCGTAGCCTACATATCTAATGTATTTCTGCATTTATTTATTTATCCTGTCATCTTTGGTCCTCCATATTCCATTCAGTAGTGTGCAGCTGCAGCTCTCATCTTGAGCTTCCATGTTGTTGCTGTCATTCATATTAATATATAAACATTGCAATGCTGAATCATCATTATTTTGGAAATAAACATCATGTTTGGTGTCCTTGGAAATAGGAAAAGGCATGAGATTGACTTCGGTATGGATTTTAGGCTACAGGAATCAATGGAGGGAAACAGGTAGGGTGCCTACCCAGCAAACAATTTTCAGTTCGGGGAATGTTCCGCGGACATTTCCGGAAGGATGCGTTCGCTGCTAACGTTCCCTCACAGTCGTTCAGGAAAGTTTTCTTGACAGCGTTCCTTCATTGTTAAATCTTTGGTTCCAGGAACGTTCGCGGAACGTTGTTTGAATCATGTTTAAAACTCTAGCAGAGAAAAGTCGAAGCCTTCTAAGCGGACACTGAGATCAGCTCACGATAGTAGAGGGTTCAAGTGCATGTATCAAATCTAATAGTCATTCATCATATACATTCATCATGCCTCCTGCATGTAATCATTGGTACTTACCTCATGCCTGCACCAGCTGTCCTTCATGACACCGCCAACAATCAGCTGTATATATACTGGGTTATACCTAGTACTTTCATGTTTACGGTGTCTCAAAATAAATAATAAACAATGAACTAGCCTAACTAAACCATTTTCAATGGGCATATCTGTCATGCCATTATTCAAAACACCAGCAAGAGAAGGCTAAACTGTTTCAACCAGATTGTTTAAAATCAAAACAATAATAAATGCGGCCACTGACTTTCAATGCATGCTGGGAACTAACTAAAGCTAAATTATGAAGTGTTGCAACCTCAACATGAAGTGTTGCAACCTCAACATGAAAGCTTTGCAAATCAGCACAGCTCTAGTGCTGTTTATTGAATCCGTGGTCGAACCGGAGAGCTAAAAGTATAATGCTAGCCTAAATTTGGTTGAAACTTAGGGCGAGCTAAAAGTTTAGAGTTGCCAGGGCTCCCCCCACGACGAGTCTCTCTCACACACACAAACATAGGCACATTAGGCAAAATCAGCTCCGTATGACACAATGAGATCTACTCCACTGATTACACAAAAATTCGACCTTAATTAATCATTCAGGGAACGTTCCCTAAAGGTTCCCTAATAGTTGCACAACACTATACCTTCAGGGGACGTTAATGGATGAAAAATACTGCATATCCTTAACATAACCATCAGGGAACATTCTCCAAAGGTATCTTTAGGTAACGTCTTTTAAGGGTTTATTTTTTGTGACCTTCAGGGAACCTTATGGGAACGTTCCTGGAACGTTGAGTGTTTGCTGGATAGGCTACAAAAACAGCATTTATACTGTCCTTTCACAATTATTGGGTTGAACACTCACAGTGGTGTCATTTAAGGACCCTGTTCATGTTGCACAGCACCGATTTTTTTCATGTTTTTCCTGACTGACAGTATTCCATGAACATGATCAACTGAGCTCTGTGTTAAAATTGGCCGGAATTCTCCTTTAACCTGTAAAGACATTCATGCGAATTTACAAAGTATGGTTTAAATGATTCTAAATAACAAATCAAGCTCCTTTTTTATAGACTGTGACGTTGGTTTGGATGCCTCAAAACAAAATGGAGAGGTAAGCAGTATCTTTCAGCAATTATTTACCTATTATATTATTACCTATTCACAAACAATCCTAAGCCGCTTTTTGTGGCATTTCATGACACAATGTTTTGAAATGAACATGCGGAGCTCTCAATTGTAAGGGAATAATTGTGAATTGTAACTAAAGGATGCACTAACGCCACCAACAACCAAAACCTTCATTGCATGTAGGAACTAAATGTAAGTTTCATTGTAGGCTAAATCAAATTAAAAAATGTTCTGCTTTTTGCGAATGTACGTGTTTTCATACAGATTACCGTATTTTCCGGACTATAAGTCGCACCTGAGTATAAGTCGCATCAGTCAAAAAATGTGTCATGAACAGGAAAAAAACATATAAGTCGCACCGGACTATAAGTCACATTTATTTAGAAAAGTATTTCACAAAATCCAAAACCAAAAACAGAGACTATGTAACTGGATTATTGAGGCCAAAAAGATTAATGTTAATGAAGACGAAGGAGTGAAGGCAGCCAAGAGGAGGGCAAGGTAATTGCAAAGCAAAAAAATCACTGAAAGAAAATGCAATGTGGTACACCAAAATGTATTTAAAATGCGGAGAATACAATGCAATCAAGCATTTTGGGCAATGTGGAGTCACAAGCTGGCAGCAGATTAAATGCTCATGAGAGAGAAAAAGATGCATTTTTAGACGTGACTGAAGCAAGCCAGGCGATAGGCCTATAGGCCCGACGGTAATTGTAAAGCAATTTACAAAAGATTCACTGAACAAAAATGCTGATATGATACATGAAAATTTAGCTAAAAATGTGGAGAATGTAATGCATTTTGGACGATGTGGAGATACAAGCCGGCAGCAGAATAATTGCTTGAGAGAGAAAAAGATGCGTTTAAAAAGGACGTGCCGACCGAAGCTGCAGCAAGCAGGTGATATTTAGACTAAGAACAGACAGACTATGTAACTGGACACATTGAGGCCAAAATATTGAGAATTCTACAGGGAATGTTGAAGATGAAGGAGTGAATAGTGGCAAGAAGCAAGCCGAAGGCTGCTGACAAGGGCCCGACGCTATTGTAAAGCAATTTACAAAAGATTCACTGAACAAAAATGCTGATGTGGTACATGAAAATTTAGCTAAAAATGTGGAGAATGCAATGCAATCGAGCATGTTCGACGATATTTTGGCACAAGCATGCAACAGATGTTCGCTGGCCACCTCCGAGGGAGCGTGAGAAAAAAAGATGTGCATTTAAAACCAGGGCCTACATTTCAGCGCGGTGACTTTGTCTGGAAGTGTGGTCTATTGTCAGGTGAAATGAAAATTGCGCTCTTTGGCTAGGAACACTTTAGGTGTGTTTGGCGTACAGTGCATAGAAGAATGACTATACTGAAAAGAACTAGCCAGGGGGCCAGTCGAACTTAGTCCCGCCTACAACATCTGAGGTCGGGAAGTTCGGTCTGGCATTGCTCCATTGTGGAGCTACTATGCTCGCCCCAAATCTAGCGGACCAATCAAATCGGGCTTTCCGATGATGGAAGGTGAGCAACAGCGCCTCGTCTATCATGTCATCTGAGCATGCTTAGGTTGATTATGTTTGCAACAAAAACGCTGTGGCTAGAAGGAGACAGATGGCTTCTAAGACCCCATATGGAAAATGCATATTATTATGACCACCGCTAGCGAAGCGGTCATATAGGGATTGTCAAAGTTTTTGATGAAGTCATCTACTTCCTGAATTTTTGGTCAACGACACCCGGGACACCGAAACACCGGGGCACATGAAATTTGGTGGGTATGTAGCTCCACTACACTTTTACGGAAAAATTTTGTTTGGTCCCTGGGTCCCTAATGGTATGTTGCTCTTAAGGGCCCACATCAACCTAGCCCATAATCACTCATTTTGATTCTCATTCTCTGGGGGTATGCCAAGTTTCGTAGAATTTCATCCATGGGGGGGGTTTAGAAATTAAGTTATGTGTACATTTAGTGACTGTACACTCATTGGCCTGTAGATGGTGGTGTTGAGCCTAAGGGTTGCTGGAAGAGGATATTGGCTCACACACACTCTTTTTCGCAAACACACATACATACAGTGGGCATCGCTTTCAAATGGCCACTTCAGTCGCGCATTACGAGGCGTGAAGCTGCGTGAAGCTTTAGTACCACTTTCAGCCACTGTGCGTCGCTCTGCCACTGTACATCGCTCTGCCTGCCGCCCCTCAGGCTACTTGGGTATGGCTTAAGGCTTGACTACACGGTGGTAACGAACATCGAAATCTGCTTTTGATAGCCTACAGGTGCCGCTCCACAAAACGAAAAAATATCTTAATTTGCTGTCTACGTTATTGTCAGTGTTGGGGGTAACGCAACTATGCAAATCAAAACAGTGTATTGTGTGATAATTGAGCCAGTAGAGAAATAACTGTTCAGAATTAATCTGTAGCCTTGGGTAGGCTTCTGCAGAAAACAATGTTATTGGCTATTTAATACTATCAACGTTTTTAACAGGCTAGACAACTGACCCACGTTAATTTGCCCTACTTCTTGACTGCAATGTAGTCAATTGACTGCTTGACATGTAATTTTTATTTTTCTGTACAATAAACAAATATATCTGCTTTATGCCGCATAATTACATTCATATTTGGTTGACTTCTGCAGACGCGCCACTTCCCTCCCCATATTATATTATAATATTCTGATGATATCGGCGATGATATCTGCAAATGTTTGTTTTCCAAAGTAATTACTTCACCATGCACCTTCGACAATAAATAGCTCATTACACTTGTTAGGCTACTGTTAAACGTAGGCCTAAATGGTATCATTACAAACATTATTCTGTGTCCTAAAAACTGGCATATTTTATGGCATTGTGTCATGTAAGATCGTTGCAAAATCTAGAGAAATGTGTGAGGTGGTCAGCATTGGATTGTGTTATTAGGCTACTTGAACATTCCACACTATCCATAGCTGTGGTATCGGGGGCAGGAGGATTACTGTTAGCGCAGGCTTTAAAATTCTTCAACAGAAGGCCTGCCTCGAAAAATGACAACTCCTAAACTAGGAGTGAGTCTTCGTTGCTATGGATGACGTCATTACTCATGCACAAGCTTGACTGAAGTGACCACCTTGATTGGCTGACGATTGTAACGCGGGAATGATTCCAAACACCTCCCTTACGATGATGAATGACAGGTGATAGGTCTGAGAATGCGTGCGCTACACAAGTAGTGCGAAGGACGGAAGATGATTAATAACTGAATAAAAAGGCCTAGCCTAAATGAATAAAGAGTAAGGCAAAACAAATAGCCTATAGCCTAATGAAACATAGTCCTATGGATTGATGCAGTATCTTTGCAACATTATTAAATTAATCTGTCACCATATGCCTACGTTTGCAAAGAGGAGAACATTTTAATTTGATTCACAATGAAACGTTACATTTAATTTACATGTTAACAATGAGTAGTTTTGGTTGTTGTTGGTGGCGTTATTGGATCCCTTTTATGAATGCAAAATTGTTCCCTCACGATTGGAAGCTCCTGTTGCCGCATAGGCTACGCATTTCAAAACATTGCAACGTAAAATGCCACAAAAAGCTGTTTATAAATAGGTCTTAGTGAGTTAGGAGTCCTCTCGACTTCTTTTAAGCTGTCCCAGACTTAGGTGCTACTTTTAGGTCTAAAATGCTTCGTGAATTACTTTTAGTGAAAACAATTAGGAGTCCTAAAGTTAGGAGTGACACGCCCATTATTTTTAGTTGTTTAGAGTTGCTCCTAAATTCGCCAGTTAGGAGCTACTTTTAGCCTTAAAATTCTTTGTGAATACGGCCCCTGAATAAAAAGGCCTAGCCTAAATGAATCAAGAGTAAGGCAAAACAAATAGCCTAATAGCCTAATGAAACATAGGGATTGATGTAGTATCTTTGTAACATTATTAAATTAATCTGTTACTATGCCTACATTTGCAAAAGAGAACATTTTAATTTGATTCACAATAATGTTACATTTAATTTAGCCTACATGTTGACAATGAGTAGCCTAGTTTTGGTTGTTGTTGGTGGCGTTATTGCATGTTAGTTATGCCTACAATGCAAAATTGCTTCCTCACGATTGGAAGCTCCTGTAGCTGCATAGGATTTCAAAAGACGGCGAAATGCCACAAAACCGGTTTGTGAATAGGTCTGTGAGTTAGGAGTCCTCTCGACTTCTTTTAAGCTGTCACAGAGGTGGGAAGGTGTGATTAGTTAGGGGCAGGGCCGGATTAACTGGGCACAAATGTCTGATGGCCCCCCCCTGCCCCTCAGCCAACGTGAATCGGGTGGTCAATTAATAGGCCTATATCGTGAAGATTTTTCTAAGGCACGAGCGCATCTGTGAGGTCAAGCCTCACCAAGTAGCCCGTTTGTTTACAACTAACATTACATTTAATTAAACTGCTTATAGGCTATGCCAAAATAGTTTTCAACATTTTGAATATTAGTGTCAGGTGAATTAGGAAATGTTCTCAAAGTAGCCTTATGGCTGAAAGCTGCTTGGGATTCCCCCGTCAAGCAATATAACCAAACGCGCGGCCTGCACTCATTGTTTCAAAATTGTTTTCTTTGTCGGAACTGAAGAGCTGTGGACGGCACTGCAGGGCATGCCCAATCAAAATAAATTAACGCAACACAACACAGACCCCGCTTCTCTCGCGGCAGTCACTGACAGTAGCCTAGAATAAATGCATGGGGAAAAACACTTCCCCATGACAAAGACATCGTAAAAAACACTGAAAGTTAATATTTTGTTACTGTCCTTTGTCAAATGTGTTACGTTCCAAGTAGCCTAGTGTGTAATTCTGCTTCATAAAGTTGAACAAATATAGCTTATTTCACAGAAAAATATAAATAGCCAGTTTAGGGTCTACAGTGCAGAGTTGGTAAGTTATGGTAGGCCATATGGTAGCGGGGGAAAGTTAAAATAAGTGATAAACACGGAAAAAGTTGGCATGCATTGTTTCGGTCCCCGTGCACAGGGATTATTTGTCATATTATTAATCACATAATTATTTGTGAAATTGTGCAAACAGGTGCAACACATTTGAAAAGGAAGGACTGGTAGGTAGCATGCAAGCTCACGGGAAAGATTGATTTAAGAACGTTATCAGAGTATGTGGCTGTGGCGCAAAGCAGCGCGGGCGGAAGACAGCGACAATTGGCAGGGGAGGGTCATGTCTTTTTTAACAATTCTGGTCGGAGGGTCATTGAACAATTTCTAGCAGGCAAGGGAGGGTCATGCAACGTTTGACTGAAGCACTCAAAATTGCTCCGGTGGCCCCTTCAATAAATAACGAACAGTCCCTATATTGCTGCTGGGCTATATGTCTTGGTTCATGTATGTTAACAACTCATTGCCGTCAAACGCGTATCTCGCGGTTGCATCCATTACAAACAAACATGCAATGTGAACGTCTGGGATTGGGGAGAGCACTAAATGCTCTACTGAATAAGCACAAAGTCAAACCTTTAAATGAAAAACACTCTTTAATAATCAAAAAATAAATCGCTAATGAAGTAAACTTGTGACCATCAAAAATCGTTTATTGCCTGTAACTCCGTGATAACAGGACGTAACAGGAAGGCATTTGGCTGAGCAACGGAGGTTAATGTGCTCTATATTTTGTCCAAATGATGTCTGTCTATCATCGTTGCACTCAGAGAAAACCAGAATGTTTAATTTGTCCTGCGTTTCTTCTACGGCTGCAAACGGGATTCACTCGCAGTTAACCAAATATTTCTTTATTAGGGCAGGGCAGGCATATTTCTGGCTATTAAATTATTTCTAAACCAGTCTGCTAAAGTCTGTAGTGAAGTCTGTGTAGGGTTTTCCAGGCTCCATTTCTTTTTACGAGACACCCTGCTCACTTGAGACATCTGCCGGTTGTTTGGGTTGTTGCAGCGGCGTTGCAGCGTCACTGGAAAAATACAAATTAAAGTCGCGTGATCCCGCGTGCGGACCGTGAGGGAAGCTGGCCAAGTCGAAGCACTGCCCACTGTACATCAACACACACACTCACACACATACAGTACACATGCACACATACACATACACAGACAGACACACACACCACAGACAACCACTCGGTGAGTTGCACAGTTTTGAAAACGAGCGTTAAGTGTTGTTTTAGGACATGTTTAAGTAGCCTACTACAGTATGCCTGTCGGCAGCCACCCTGAGCAGTCAAAGGCGATTCAAAAGAGAGTCAGAAAAGTCGAGACAGGACCAATCGTCAACATTTCGGTGTCCACCACTAGTTCATCCAAAACAAACCAGAAAAGGGCCTTAAAGTGCTAAAAACCGGAATTTTCCTTTAAGACCACAAAAAGTCTCAAAAAGCATCTGAGCTAACGTTCATTCCCAAACACCGCTACTTCAATCCTCTATTTTCAAAGGTATTTCAAGTAAGGAAGTGCATGGCTCAAAGTAAAATAACTAGGGCTGAGACGAAGTACTGTAATTGACTAGACTAGGCCTACATAAATTTGTCAAAACAAATATGGTTTACTGAACGCAAAATCAAGCTTCGGCCATTGCCATCTCAGTCCCCTGACTTAAACTCCATAGAAAAACAGTGGGGTGAGTCAAAGAGGAGAAACGCACAAGTGTGGACCTAGGAATCTGGACGATCTAGGGAGATTTCGTAAAAAGACGAACAGTCTTAAATCTCTTGCTTTGTATTCTCCAACTCTATGGTTGTGTCATAGGTGAATATTACAAGCTGTTCTATTGGCAATGGGAGGCTTAAGAAGGTATTATAAGCACGGGTGCCAATAATTGTGAGCAATGTGTTTTTGTTAAAAAAATATTTATTTATTTAAATTTCTTTATGATATTTTCCTTTTTCTCAAAACAAATTTGCTTCCCTTCAAGATTGGATATTTTCTATTTGTTTTCATTGTGAGATTGCAATAAATCACCTACAGATTATTTTTTTTATACCAGATTTTAGTCAACTTTAGCATGAGGTAACAATAATTCTGGAGGGTACTGTATCTATCCAACCATCTATCTATCTATCTATCTATCTATCTATCTATCTATCTATCTATCTATCTTTTACAGGAGATGGTTGCCACATGGCTCTTGATCAAGATGTCCATCCAAAAGGCCATCGTGAAGCTGCGAGACAAAACAGATAATTGTCACAGAGCGAAAAAAAGAATTGACATTCTTCAGGATTTATTTGATATCTGCAGTAATGGTGAACTTCATATGTAGTTGATCATAATCAGCAGTAGCAATATTAAACTATGGGGCTAAGAATACAATCCCAAATGACAACACTATAATTGTAATTGTTAATTTTACACACAATTTTGTCAAATTATCTTGAATGTATCATTCTGCTTCAGAAATACAAACCTGTCTAAGATGTAATGTGTTTGCTTGCTTGAAAGCCTCAAAAGGGTTTTATAGAGCCCTGGAGAAGAGAATCTCAACTGTACTGACTATCCAAGAGACAGAGTCAAAGAATCAAGAATCAAACTGGGTCATTGCTCAAGCCATGTCCAAAAGTTTTGTAGTTGAAGGGACATCATTTCGGTAATGTCTCCCAGACATTCACATTAACTGCTTACTTTGCTTATTTTCTCAGAATACTGTTGTTTCCTATGTACCAAGGACATGTTTCTTTGGTCCTATGTGCCCATGACATGGTTACATTTCTTTAACCATTTCTCTTCAGCCATGCCTTGTGGATCCAACTGGAAGACACAGTTGCATCTGCCATGGCTCAAGTCTTAGCAACAGCTGATGGAGACAATAACTTGGATCATGTTGCCATTGGGCAGCCCTCAGACAAAACTGATCTGTGGCTAGAGATCTTCCAGAGTGAAGATCTCTTGTCTATTCCAGTTCTGTCAAAGTAAGAACATTTTATTCAGAATATTCTAAACAGCTGAGATTAAGCTAAATGTTTTTACTTTGACTGTACTGTGATTTCTACCAATAAATCTCTACTGCTGTTTGTTCTTCTCTCAGATCGACAGAATCGTATTCTGTGCTGTCCACAAGCAAGTCACAAGACAAATCGTTGTCCTTCAGTTTTCCATTCAGCTGGGTTGTGAAGGCAAGGTTTGACCAGATCTGGAAGCAGGTCCATGACCTACCAGGTATTTTGTATTGTTTTGTTGCTATGTCCATGTCCTATGTTTTTATGCATATTTCAGTGGAGTAATACATTTGAATGACTTGAGTTTTATTGACTGGAATGACATTTCTAATGCTTCTAACTCTCATTCTAAATGCTCAAAACCATCATTGTTGCATTCTCAGTGGAGTTAACATGTTAAGATGATAAAATCAATATCATACATTTTATCTGCAGCTGTAAGTATGTCATTCACAAAAAACAGGCACTTTGGAGAAGGCAGGCCTCTGTCAAGACCAAATGCTGTATGCTGCAGCTCAGTGTTTCCCCTAGATGTTTTTTTAACCGTGGCGGCAGGCCATCCACCCCGCCTTCGTTACTACCAGTCGATGCTTTTTTCATGCATCGAATCGCGATTGAGTGCGCATCTAATGTAACAGTTGTGTCTCCGCTAGACTTGTAGTCAAGACCGCCTAAACCGAGACCAAGACACTACCAAGACCAGAGGGTATCAAGACCGAGACCAAGACGAGACCAAGGCCAAGACAGACTGAGTCAAGACCAAGACAAAGTCGAGACGAGACCGAGACCAAGACCGAGACCAAAAAAAAAAAAAAAAAACAGCTAGCGAGCTAGTGTTACCAAAGTCCTTTTAGGCATGTCCCTCCACTCGGCGGTCATATTGCAACGCTTTTTGGGTACTCATCGGGCATCCTATTCAGCAGTAATGCTCGTGCGCAAGGCTTCACCACACCAACCGTGCTCCAGTGTCGAGTTCACAACACATGATTGGCACAATGTCTGCACAACACAGCACATAATTGGCTCAAAGTAGTCAACTCACACCACATGATTCGCTCAATGTATACACATGTCGACATTTTGCCGAGGAAGGGGTGGGATATGTGTAGACAACGGCCATATTGGCGTTGCAAACTAGCCCCATGCATTTCTATGGAGCATTTTTTGAGTGCTGTGTCTC
Organism: Alosa pseudoharengus; assembly: GCF_046254945.1. Taxonomy (NCBI): domain Eukaryota; kingdom Metazoa; phylum Chordata; class Actinopteri; order Clupeiformes; family Clupeidae; genus Alosa; species Alosa pseudoharengus. The sequence continues at coordinate 1,203,974 of NW_027468709.1, read as the reverse complement.
CACATTAGAAAGTCTCTGGTGTTACACCATAACTTGCATCAATTGAATAAGAGCAGCATACTGGGGCAGGGTTCTCAAGTTTTGAGCTCAGCTTGGAGTGAGATTGGGGGGGGGGGGGGGATTGCACTCACTCACTAATTATAAAAAAAAATTGGAAAGAAGCATTAACCCTTTGAGACCTTGAATTTGTCATTGTAATCTATACATCCTATATCTTGTTTTTGTCTGGGAAAGTATAATGCATAGCCTATGTCTCTTATGTCAGCCTTATCAAGGGAAACCATTTGTTTTTTTATGTCACCAGGAAGCATGTCAGTAGAAATAACTTTTCATATTTAGGTGGGATAGATTGGAATCTTGAAATATAATAATCGTGACGCTGGGATATTCTATGGCTCACCCATTTACGAGATGTAGGCCTATATGTACTGAGTGAGACAAATATTTTATTTATTAGGCTAATTGCTTTATTCACTTGAGTAGCCTATATTGTCACTGAATCATTAGACTAAGCATGTGCATGCCGAAACCGAGGACAGCAAGTTCATTATACATTATGGTGGTTGGCAGGTCATTGTCTGCAGCAGTCCTGTATGTTTAGAAATAAATGTAGGCCTATGTGTAGCATACTCGCTCAAATTGATAACACTCGTTAATAATAAGCTAATTTTCATTCATTGTTGACATGGTCCATGGAGGATCGATCAGATGGGTGTCCCGGGACCTGATGAACACGCCGCTAAAAAGCACAAACGAGTGCGAAAGTTGCAGCCGTGACGACAGGGAAAGTGCAGGCAGCCACGAGAGTGATTGGTCGTGTAAAATGAACGTTGCTGATGTCTGGCTTACACAAAGCTATAACGACACAATCATTAGGTTTTCTTAATGACCGACAGTTTAGTTTAGTTTATAGATAAGAAATAATTTTGCCATAAAGTAGGCTAGGCCAAATGTTTGTGAAAAGGCTTGATGTACACACCCTGTAAAGTACCATAAGTAGGCTGGTTTACCAAATGACAGACAGTTGAATTTCTGAATAAAAAGAATCTTGGTGCAGTTTTGAAATCTTAAACGTGTAACCCCACACAAGCATAACATGGTTGTAGGGAGGGGATGTGCTATTTTGGAATTTTACCCGGATACAACGAATAGCCTACTATTTTTTGATTGGATGTCGGTGGCTATTTATTTTTTTGATTTTGCTGGTGAGTGGTGCGCTAGTTCTGAACCCTGCGAGAAATCCTCTCGTATCCCTGCGCATCCTCTAATAATTATGCAGATGCCTTGACATCCCTAGTAATATTTCTGCGTGAGAAATGCAAGGTGTGGTGTGTGAGCATGTGAACTTGTTGAATTGCGTGTGTCTCACGCCCATTGCGTGAGACTTGAGAACCCTGCTGGGGTAAGAGGTTCAGTCCCAGTTTAAATTAAATTTAAGAAGGTATTATTTCAACTACAGACAGAACAATGCAGAGACAGAGCATGTCATGAATGTGTGTGACTGTGAGCTCACTTACTGTAAATGTTTTCATAGACTGGGTGAGATAAACTATGTAGGCTATAGCAATTGCATGACAATGATGATAGAGAGAGACTTTGCAAAACTTGCATTTTGCAGAATGCTTCTTTCTTGCCCCTGGACTGCAAATTTCTTTATGTTCCGTGAATGCAAATTTAATGATGGCGGAATTCGCTGACATTATTATTACTAGGTCTGACTGAGACTGACAGCTACGACGTAAACCTAACGTTTCGCGCTGGCTACACTTGCGTCTTTAGATTGGATGAGCGCCAGTTTCTTAATCACAACAAAATACATGTATGTCATTGATTGGTTGCATTTGAAAGGTTGCATTTGAAGGGCGTGAAAGGCGAAATAATTTAATGTTGCATTATCGAATGTTATGTTTTGTATCATGGACATATTTGTTGCAAATCTCCCGACCACTATGTCGACCCGAGACCGCAAGACCAAGACAATGAGACCAAGACAAGACCGAGGGATCCGAGACCAAGACAAGACCAAGACCAAAGACGGTCGAGACTGTGACAAGACCGAGACCACGTAAAAGTGGTCTCGAGACCGGTCTCGAGACCAAGACCGGTCTCGAGACATCCAACTCTAGTCTCCGCGGAGACATCCACTCTTCATGTTTCATTTTTGCTGTTGTTGCGAGCGAGCTAACAGGCTACAACATGGGAAACACTTTCAATAGGATCAGCTCCAGAAATGAATGGGCTTTCCTTATAGACAGGTCATCTGCTGGAAACATTAGGCCTATTTTTTGGTCAAAGTTTTCTCCATGGATTCCTGGTCAGAACCCCTATTGGAACAGATTAAAACTTGGGGCATGTTGAATTTTGTCCAAAAATCCAATATGGCCGCCATATTCCAAAATGGCAAATTTTTACACACTTTTTCCTATGCTATGGGGACATTTCCAGTAAAAACAGTGTCATTTGAGCAAAATTAGTATTTTTCTTACAATTTTAAATCATTAAAAAAAATCATAATTTTGTCAGATATTTGTCAAATATCAGAAATCATCAAATTTCCTTCAAACATAAACCTCTTACAGGTAAAATATAGTTCAAATAAATTGGGTACCTTAACTTAAACAGATTAAAACATTACAGACATTACAGCATTTAGACGTTTTCCCAAAAACTCAATATAAATTCAATAATATCCCCAAAATGGGGGATTTTTGGGCCTAAACTATCACAGGAAGGAGAGCACTGGGCTACTTATTCCACCAACGAGTTACCACTGAGGAAAAGAGTCTTGAAAGTCTTATGGCTGGTCGACACAACAGATGCTCATCAGATGACCACAGTGAGTGGTTGGGGATGTACAGCTGGATCATAGAATTCCTATAGGCCAAGGTCTATTATAGGGAGTCAATGTAGAGTAGGAGAGGAGTTACATGTGTCCTCTTTGGCTGCTTGAAGACCTGGCGTGCTGCAACGATCTTGCTACACAATCAGGCAGGCCAGCTGTGAAATACAGTAGTCCAGTTTGGAGATAACCATGGCCTGCACAAGAAGTTGTGTGGAATCTTGTATCAGATAAGGTCTGATCTTCCTAATGTTGTAAAGGACAAACCAACATGATTTTGCAATTCAGGCTACATACTCAAAGAAATTAAGTCTGTCATCAATTATGACGCCAAAGTTATGTGTCAATCTAGTTGGGGTCAGTGAAGAGGAATCAAGCTGGATGGTAATCTGTTGGGGAATAGCTGTTTTAGCTGGAAACACCAAAAGTTCAGTTTTTGAGAGATTAAATTGAAGGTGTCGGTCTGTCATCCAGACTGAAATATCAGGCATGCAGAAATATGATGGGTAACAGTCCTCAGGTGGTAAAGACAGGTTTAGTCGTCCGCATAGCAGTGAGTCAAATCCATGGGAGCGAATGGTCTCACCCAAGGAAGTGGTGTAAATAGTGCCCTAATACTGATCCTTATGGCACACCTGTGGTGAGGTCATGATACTTTGATCCAAGACACACTGAAAGAACGCCCTTTAAGGTAGGATTCAATCCAGTCAAGATCTTTCCCAGAAATTCCCTGTTCAGACAGTGTAGAAAGGAGAATGTCATGGTTTACAGTATCAAAGGCTGCAGACCAAGTCTAGTAGAATTAATACTGATGACTGAGCAGATTGCTAATTTGACGTGCTGCTGTTTATGGTTTGAGTCCGGGCGTGTGCAGGGCTGAACCACGCAAATTAAACAGTAACAGTAAATGTAAATAGGTTACATTAGCTACTCCCAATGCTTCAGTCACAGACAGAGCAATTTCAGTAGAATGACCACTCTTGAAACCAAACTGCATACGGTCTAGCAGTTTGTTCTGATACAATAAGTCATATACTTGCTTGAAGAACACTTCCTCCAAAGCCAACAAGAAAGGAGACTGGTCTGTAGTTCTTCATCAATTGTATTAAGTGTACTTTTTTTAGCAAAGACATGACCCTTGCCTGTTTAAAAGAAAGAATATTCCAGAACTGAGTGTAGTAGTATTAAACACATGCATGACTGCTGGCAGAACAGCAGGTGTGATAGACTGCAGAAGAATAGACGGGACAGGATCCAAAGGGCATGTTGTTGGATGACTTTGCTGAAGCAGTAGAGAAACCTCTTCTTCATCAAGAGGAGAGGGTAACACTCCATAATAAGGTGCCATAATAAATAGCAAACTAGTAATTACCTAACCCTTTGTTAATATTTGTTAATTGTTACTAAAATATCTATTTGGCACAAGTTAATCGTTTTTTCATCATTAATTAAATATTAGTTGTTTGCATAAAATCTGTATGTTAATGTTTTAACAAATCTATTAACTAATATTGTATTAATATATGTTAATAGTTAACTAAATATATTTTTGGCACTAATTAACAGTTATTTCTTACATAATTTAAATGTTAAATGTTAGTTTACAAACTATATGCTATAAAAGTTAATGACATATTATTATTTATCTAGCTTTTCTGATTAGCTTCGTGGATAATTTATGGAATTTATGGATATTGGCTTTATGGTCTTGTGGGGTGCATACGGCACCCTACTGCCAGTGGTTGCTTGTGTGAGAGTTTGCGCTCCTCTTCTTCCACTTCATCCTTATTGGATACTTCTGTGGTTGGCTGTCCTGTAATTGGTGACCCTCTGTCTAGTCTTTGAAAGTAGTGTACTCTTTGCCTTTGGAAGTACTATTTGGTTGCTGCTTGAATTTGGTGAAATTCAGGGGAGGGGGGTGTAACAGAGTTAGAAATGTAGTTTAGTGTTTGTATGGGATTTTCGCCGTAATTAAGCAGCTTTATTGAGATTGGTGTTTTGGAGCCCCCTTTGGAGAAACGCTATACTGCAGCTCTGCTGCGTTTTGTCCTTGTATTGTTGCCATAGCCGATCAGAAGCGGTATGCTCTGCATTGCATAGGTTGACTGTATAAAGCTCTCCCCACTTTGTTTTAATTTTGTAACTGTAAAATGTTGTTTTAAGTTGAAAACTTTGATATACCACCTGTATTATGTTACTTTACATGTATTGTTAAGATTTGGGTGCAATTCTAGCAACTTAGAGAACGTTTATTAATGTTTTCATTATGACCACGAGTTCATACACACTGAGTCTAACGTGACTAGCTGTAAACTCTGCTAGCAACTTTCCATGCATTCAGTGTAGTTTAGCTTAGTGTGCATGGAAAGTGCAATTCAGTCTAGCAGGAAATGAATGTACATTTAGTTTAGCATTGTGTTTATGCATTACCTCCGTATGGTCTACGTCTGTGAGTGTTTAGTGAGTCTCAGAATATTAATAAACTCGTTCTGTGCACCTGAACATTCCATGTCGCATGTCTCCCTTGCTAGTAGGGCTGACAGTGATGGTATAGGAATGATGTATGTAATATAGCCCATTGAACTTGTTTTGTTTTTACTTTTCCTAAAGGAATAAATGTGATAAGCCAGTTTTGGTCTCAGTCCCTTCACCGTCTGACTAGTTATATATTACTAATATATTAATAAAGCTTAACCAACTTTATTATAAGGGTCCCCCATACTTATAGTTATATATTACTAATATATTAATTAAGCTTAACCAACTTTATTATAAGGGGCTCCACACTGATAGCTATATACTACTAATATATTAATTAAGCTTAACCAACTTTATTATAAGGGGCCCCACACTTATAGCTATATACTACTAATATATTAATTAAGCTTAACCAACTTTATTGCAAGTGGTTCCGGCGCCGACAACAGTGGCAGCATGTCAAGGTAGCTCCGTGTTTTTTTCTTGAATTTCCCCTTGGGGATCAATAAAGTATCTATCTATCTATCTATCTATTGTAAGGGTCCTATGGAGAGCGGTTCATATTGGGATAGGCAGAAGCACAGTTTAATAACAATTAGTTAAATAATAATAAGTAATTAACTTTTCTATTAACATATAGTTTGCAAATAAACATTTAACATTTAAATGATGCAAGAAATAACTGTTAATTAGTGTCAAAAAGACATTTAGTTAACTATTAACACATATTAATACAATATTAGTTAATAGATTTGCTAAAACATTAACATACAGATTTTATGCAAACAACTAATATTTAATTAATGATTAAAAAACTATTAACTTGTGCCAAATAGATATGTTAGTAACAATTAACAAATATTAACAAAGGGTTAGGTAATTACTAGTTTGCTATTTATTATGGCACCTTATTATGGAGTGTTACCGAGGAGGTAAAGAGTCCAACAATTGACGGGGCAAAGCTCTCCTAATGGACTCATCAAACTGAGCATGTATCCTGTTGTGTTTGCGATCAAATATGACCGATTGACAATTCTTCTCTAAAAAATATTGTTAACTTAATCTCACTACCATGATGCTTCTTGACTTTGTTAACACAGGGCATCTGAACACACAAAACAAATTTTGATATTTTTTTTATAACAATGAGTGTTTTATTTAACTTTTAACTGTTTTATAGAACACCCATGTGTATTTCCGGTCAAAAATGACCGGCCATTAGAAATGAATGGGTGAAAAAAAGGTCAGTGTATAAAATTGAGTCCAGGCACATACTGTACTTATTGATCAGATGGACTGTATACCGCTTCTGTACATTAAAACATACACACAAACACACCCTCACTCCCTCTCTTTGCTTCTATGCCAGCCCCCATTGGGACCTTTCCCCAATAGAATCTTCCCCTTTTTGACTTGCATGAGCTCAGGTCAGTGAGGCCTGCAGGCCATAAATATCAAATGGAAGTTTAAAACTGGTTATAGAACACAAGTTGATACAAAAGTCTATCACAACATTAGATGATAATATGTGTGTTACTGTGGATTTATAACAAGTTATAATGCAGCGGGAAAATGTTGCAAAATCATCTGCTGACAGTGAAGTAGCTGATGGCAGTGGTGGAGGATTGCGAAGAGACTTGAAAGTTGAAAAGAGTTTTCTACTGTCAGTTGCGCTCTCAATCTTGCTCTGATAGAATGTCTTTTTTGCAAGTGTAACAGTGAATGTTAGTTAGTTTATTAGTTGTCCCCTTGGGGAAATTCTTTTTCACATTTTCCATACAGCTTTTTCATCCTGCATGGTCACGGCACAGAAAGGCACATACATGAACACATACATGGGAATGACATACTGACATACACCTTACATACATCACAGGCAATTGCCACATACCTTTACATAAAATATTGGGGTTTTCATGGGCATTTTTGCACTGCATATATTTATCTGTGGGTCTTTGTGTTGTTGAGTGTTTGGATTCCTATGGGGATTAGGCTTCTGCTGAAGAGGGCTTTATTGCACCTTATGCTACCTCCTGCCAGAGGGTAGGGGTGAGAAGTAGCGGTTGAGTGGGTGGGTAATGTCTAGGGATATTGAATGAGCAATACGTGCGATGGCCTTAGTGTTTATTTCTTGTAGGTTTGGGGTATGTAGACCTATTATTTTGGTGGCAGTATTGGTTAGTTGGGTGAGTTTGTTACAGTTTTTTACAGTAAGGATGTTGAAGAAGCAGGTGGAACAGTATAAAAGGATGGGTTGGACAATGCTGGTATACAGTAGTAGGAGTAGATGAGGGGCAACATGAAGTCCTTTTAGTTTGCGCACTGCCGACAGTGCATGAAAAAGATGATAGCAAAGACTGGTAGGTACTGGTACAAAATACTGGTAAGATAATTTCCATCGTAATTATAGTAATAGTAACAATATTATCTATAGCCGAGTGATAAAATACATGTAGTATTTTTTTGTAATTCCATCACCTTTATGGAGCTATCTTGTCCAAGATATCTATCTTAGCCAAAAGTGTAGGCCCAAAAATCCCCCATTTTTGGATATTATTGAATTTATATTGAGTTTTTGGAAAAATGTCTAAATGCCATATGTTTTAATCCATTTAAGTTAAGGTACCCAATTTATTTTAACTGTATTTAACCTGTTTATGTTTAAAGGAAATTTGATGATTTCTGATATTTGACAAATATCTGACAAAATTATGATTTTTTTAATGATTTAAAATTGTTAGAAAAATACTTAGAGTTTTAAAATCATCAGTTAACCTCTGTAAATATGATAGAAAAGGACAGTTATTTGCTAAAATGACACTGTTTTTACCGGAAATGTCCCCATAGCATAGGAAAAAGTGTGTAAAAATGTGCCATTTTGGAATACGGCGACCATATTGGATTTTTGGACAAAATTAAACATGCCCCAAGTTTTAATCTGTTCCAATAGGGGTTCTGACCAGGAATCCATGGAGAAAACTTTGACCAAAAAATAGGCCTAATGTTTGAGCAGATGACCTGTCTATTAGCCTGTGCTACACCTTTCCACCAAGTTGTGCGAAAATTGTAGTTTTTGCAATGTTGACAAACATATGTAGTACATGGAAGCTCTTGATAGCGCATGCCACTAACGTCTATAAAACAATATATTTATATAAAGAAATTATGGAATAAAACTAGACAGGTACCTCAGATTAGCATTGCTGTTTATTGTTAAACTGCAATTTTCTGCAGCCAGCAGAGGGCATTTAGCCTACTATGCGTCGAAAAATATTGTGTCTCCACTAATTCTGAAGCAGCCGCTAAATGAAGAGAAAACATTGAGAAGAAAGTTAATGTTTTAAATAGGCTACATCAATACAATATATATGTGAAGTGAAACTGGACGGGCCATAACCTCTGACTAGTTTTAGGCTACTTATTTTTAAGTTGCAATGTGAGCGGCAGCCAGCAGGGGAGGATACGTCGGCAGGATAATTGGGGGCCTAGCAGCGAAGGCACCCAGTTAGTTACTAGCTTTTCCTATTATTATTCTGCCATTGGAGTCTATGGCAGCCAATAGAACGCCTTGGTAAAAAGTGCTGAAATTTGGCAGAAAGTTTCGGGACTCCCCACAAATGGTCTTTTGGCTTTAAGCATTTCTTAAAACTGAGCTGTGCTTACATCGCCTAGATATCTTTAAATATTAGAATCAGAGAATATACAGGTAGCTCACGGTTAAGAGTTTGTCAATGTAGCCTTAATGATTTCTTTTCACAAAATGCTACATGCATGTATTTAAGTTTCTTAAAACTGAGCTGTGCTTAAATGGGTCAATGAATGATTTCATAACAGACCAAATAGAAAATAAATGTTAAATATCTGTACATATTTAAATCAGATTATGTAGGCTACACAGTAGATCAAGTTGGACAGTAGCACATTTTAATCATGGATAGTAGTTGTACAGTAGCACATTTTAATCATTTTATATATCTATAGTGGCTGGTGAAAGAGTTGAGTGGCTTATCTACGCCCTTGCCACTCACACTCTCTAAACCCAGCCATCTAGCGCCACCAACGGCTCAAAATTTGGCCGAAAATTGAACCGCTGGGTTGAAAGTTCTGAAATTCGGTGCATTAATTCAGGACCGTCCTATGATCACACCAATTTACAGAACTCTATGCCCAACACTCTAGCGCCACCAATGGGTCCAAACTGGACACGCATTCACACATGTGACCACTGAACAGTGCGTCTGATTATCACAAATCAACCATTGTTGGAATCCCTGGACCGACCAAGTTCAATGACGCCTATTATGTCACTTTCCGCCATATTGGACCTCCACCATATTGGATTTAGTCCAAACTCTACGAAAAGTTTTAGCGGTTATAAATTTCATCCGATTTTCACGGAACTTGGCAGAGATGATCTTCAGACTAAGCCACACAAACGATACTTGTCTCGTTATCTCGGTGACCCTTTGAGTTAACATAACAAAGCTCAATACCATTAATCAGGACACTGTCCCAATCACTCACAACAATTTTTATGCATGCATTGAACTCTCTAGCGCCACCACCAGTTCAATCTTGGACATGCGTTCATGCGCGTGATCCTTGACTCTTTTGTCTGATTTTCACAATTGAGGTAGCATCTGAATCCTTGGACCATCCCGAGTTCATCGACCCCTATCCCGTCACTTTCCGGCATATTGGACCTCTGCCATCTTGGATTCAGTACAAACTCTATGAAAAGTTTCAGCGATTACAAATTTCATCCAATTTTTGCTGAACTTGGCGGAGATGATCTTCAGTGTATGAAGTCCAAACTTGGTAGAGGTACATGGTAGCTGATTGTGAGAACACACAAGGACATTGGTGTAATTTGGCCTCTAGGGGTGCTGTAACAAAGTAAATGAGCTTATTTCTCAGCCATTCTTTACCCGATTGCCATCAAACTTGCTGTGAGTGCTTGCTCATGCCATGGCAATGCCATTCCTGCTAACGCTCTGCTAGGCCCCCACATTGCTGCTTGCAGCTATATTTTAAAAAGCAACTGCAACTACATTGTGTGTCTGCCCTGATTCTGATACAGTGGCGATAATAATTGAAACCATGGCAGGCCGTCATGCTAAAATAAACAAGTGAAATGGAACTTGTGGATCCAGTGATTTGGATCTACTCAAAAATGGAATGGGTTCTTCCTTGGCCCATGGGCTGCCTTCTCGCCTTTTCATGAAAATCGGGCTGTTAATCTTGTCATAATCCTACAGACAACCTGAAAAATGGCAGAGGAAACAAAACCTTGTTTTACATTTTTACAATATTTTGTTGTTCAGAATCAATAAGATCACCACTGAAGCAAATACAGAAATGTGAAGAATTTATCAAATTCCCCTGGTTGTTTGGCATGAGAAAAACAAATTCACTGTTTGGATTGTATGCAGAGGATCTTGCCAAAATGCACATGCCAGAGTGCCCACAGAAGCTCAATCAGGTCAGTATGCATTGGTCTATTTCACCATACATGTTATATATTATATTCATCACTTCAGGCTTTTACACCCACATAGGGACTCTGTTTCAGGAATAGTGAATGTATGAACTTGTTTACATCATCTAAGCAAATCAGTCCTCACTATTTTTGTTGTGCTTGTGTTCACAGTTGTAGTAAATGCACTCATACAATCAAAAGTGTCTGACAAGCTTTAGACTTGGGAATGCTAACGTTTACCATAAATTAGTTGCATTTAATACAGTTTTTACTGATTGCTTAAACATATTTTTTGTAACTATGGCTTTTTTTGCAAAACTCTACACACAAATGGCAAAACCTCTCACCCAATCAGCAAAACATTGTAGTTCTCTTGCAAAAGCTAACACACCTTGCTTAACTCTTCACACCTTCGTAAAAATTGTGTTTTCGAATCTAACAGTAAACACAAGCCATCACAATAGTAAGCACACAATGTGCCAACAACACACTGATGGTATGAATAAAAAACACATCTGGCTTTTGCTTTCTCTATGCACAAGGTAGACTATGTCAGTTTGAGATCATAGTTCTGTAAACATACAGGGATCCAAACTTCAAGTACTGTATTAGTGTTTATTTACACACATCAAAACAAACACAAGTGTGTTTTTAAAGTCAAAAGTCGAAACACAAAATAGCATTTCACTGAGACAAAACAAATCAGTCTACATCGGGTCGTCTCTCTCAAAATGTTGTCTATATCACATGCAATGTCCTAGTCCAAGGCACCGGGGTAAATATATTCTGGAATGCCGTATCCAGGCCTGACATGACAATATCCCCACATGTAGACTGATTTTTTTGCCTGTAAAGGGTTATTTCTTACTTTTTTTACCCTTCCTCTTCCCCCTCCCCATCCTCCTCTTGCTCCTTCTTGTCCTCTTCCTCTAACTTTACCTCCTTGTCCTTGTCATTCTCTCCCTCTCACTTCTTCACATCCTCTTCCTCATCTTCTTCCTCCTACTTCTTCACCTCCACATCCTATTCTTCAGCCTCCTCTAATTCTTACTTTTCTCACTCTTCCTGCTCCCTCTATTGTACTCATTGTACATTACCTGTGGCTTATTTATAGTGCTTAGGCTGATTGCAAAGTTAACTAATTATCTAAAACAGTTTTCACATGAGAAAGTGTGCCAGAGAGTTGGCAAAATAGTGAAAATAATAGCCATACATGTGTATAGATTTGCTAGGAGTGTGTTGATCATTTGGAAATTGAGTGTAAAGCATGAGTTGTGTTTACAGTTCTGCAAAGAGTGCTGTGCAGTGAATTGTGCCTACAGTTGTGCAAAGTGTGTGTTACAAAATTGCAAACTGTGTGCAAAGCAGTGTTTGTGCTTTCAGTTGTGCAAACTCAGTGAGTGGTTTTGCTATAAGTATTAATAGTTTTAGGAATTGTGCTATAAGAATCACAGTTGTGTTTAAGCATTCAGAAAAAACTGTAAACAGGAAATTAATGCATCTGTTGTGTCCCAGGTAGTTGTTGGTGAGATTGATCATGTCTTTCACTCACTGTATATTTTCCCAGTCATTTTCAGTTGTCCTTGTTGAACTGGCTGCTAACATGTACAAAGACCTGACAATGGATGATCCAGAGAACGTCACTCTGCTTTGGCTCCATGTCACCTATGAGAAAATGCATGACAATCATCAGATACTCTACAGACTCTCACAGCAATGCAGTGACCAGTTTGACATCAGTGAGGCTAGTGAAGCCACTGAGGTGTGTAAATGTTGGCAATATCCACAGATTGTTAATATTGTGTAATGCCATCAGGTCCTCTGTGCTCTTTATTTTTTTTGAAGGAACACATTCGAAACAAAGATTTTGACTCACTAAGCTAAATGTGTTGGACTTTGGCAGACATTTTGAGAAAAGGAGTGTCGTGGCAGATATTCAGACTCGGGCCAGAAATTAAGTCCAAACATTTTGCCCACAACGTAACAAAAATACACCATTATAAGTGCTGAAGTCAAAAACTTGTCCCAAAAAGAAGGCGCAAAAGTCCGGCAGAGTTCCGTGCAAAAATTCCTTTAATGACTACATAGCGCAAAGCCTGAGTGGATCGCACGATCGCACTCCCGAACAAAGGTAGAACTCTCTTACTTATACCCCTCCAAAATGCTGACACAACACTACCCCGAACGAACTTTTCACCTTAAGTTTATGGAAAGTTCAGGGGTGTACAGTATAGAGTGATCACAGGTCATACATTGTGCATGGGTTAAATATCGTTCGCCCCCTGCACTCTCCTACTGGTTGTTATGAGTAGAGCTCGCCCTGTGTAAGCGTTATCTTGCAGCCTCAAGGCCGACTCAAAAGGCCTAGGCTAAGGCAGCATGAGACACAGTGCAACAAAATGAGACACAGGGCAGCAAAAAGAGACATAGGGATACAGAGCGCACGTAGGGGGAATTCTGGTAGAATAGCTTCAGTATGTTAATAGTATTAGTTAAACTTGTTATTTAAAATGTTATAAGAGTATTATGGTTAGGAATAACTTCAGTGTATTACTTGATTATGATTAAGGTTATATGAATACATGCTTTACAGTTTCAAACTCGTTCTCTCATCATGATGTCTACAACCCATAGGATAATTTTATACAACAGGAGGTTGCAGTCCCATGATAATTTTATGAAGACAACTTCAGTGAAGCAGATAGAAAACTGATATGTTGATATTATGGGAGCGTACCTATGTTCCCCGGGTCCTATGTTCCCCGGGTCCTATGTTCCCCGCTATTTGTATGTTCCCCGCCTTGTATCTGACCACAGAAATTGCATGGGATATGCTTGCGAGTGCACATTTCGTGCACAAACGGTAGCAAAGTGTATTTTTCTATCAATGTTGCTTGTCGTAGCACACCAGGTAGACCTACACATACGCGCACGGTGCAATATTGACACAAGCCAGAAGGGCGATTTTCCTAACTTCCACGTTGAGTATAGCGGAGTAAAAGAATAGATGAAGAACATTTTTTATAACATAGGTATGGAGTGGGATAGCTGTCAAAATATTCGTGTCCATAGATTTGATACACGTGCGTATTTGTCTGTAGTTATGCATAAAATAAATATTTGTGAATTCTCGAATGAGTCCAGTCGTGCATAAAATATATTGTGTGTATTTTATCCACCAGAATACGGATGGAAAAAAAATATGAATTCAAAATTACAAGTACGAAATCAAACTTTACAGTTAGGCTTTCTTTGGTACGAGTATGACTTCGCACAAGTGACTCAACTGTCAAAATACGTCATCACCGCATTCACAGGCATTACTTGTTGAGAAAAGAAACATAGATCGAGATCAAGACTGCGCATGCGCTGAGACGAATCCGGCGGGGGCAGTGCCATTACTGCGGGTTAGGCACGTCGGCGCTAATGTTTGTGATAGCTGATAGCTACCTGTGGAGTTGAACAAATCGTCTTTTTCCCCCCTTCGTTTATTGTCTTACGATGTCGGGAAGAACCTGTTGTGTGTTCGGCTGTTACAACAGCAGTGGGAAAATACAGATATGGAACAAAAAGTTCCCCCGCCGTTATTATACAGCCTGCCCCTGTGTAACACCATACATAAGCACTACACAGATTCCCAGGGCGAGCCGAAGACCAAGCTGTTCGTCAGAAGTGGATTGTGAACATCAACCGAAAGGATTTTGTTCCGAACAAACATATCGCGGTAAGTTTTGTTTAACAGTATTAATCTTAAATCTTGCCAGTTGCCACAATGACTAGCATGCTGTTGTCTAGTCTTGCATGGCGATACTTTAACGCTATCTATTGGTGTGTTAAGACATGGCACCAAATATTTGACGTAGAAGCAAAACTGTAAAGTAAGTGTGTGCTAGGAACTTCAGTAGTCGCCAGAATAATTATCTCCATCAACTAAATGGCACTATTGAAAAATGATTCGCTTTAACTACTAACGTTAGGGCAGCCATGGTGGCCATCAAATCAACATGATTGGCATTACAAACAGAAAACGTATGATGGAGTTAGGGGGCAGGCGACATTATGCTAGTTGCAAGATTGCTTTCCTTCTTTGGTAACGTTAACCATGAAAACATCAGTCATTTGGAAAGATCTTATTGTGTTTTCCTCCGATTCAGTATTGTAATAAACAGTTTTTGGGTAGCACTCACATTTAAAACTCACTTGGATATTTGATGTAGATGTTGTGCAAAATGTTCATGATTGTTTTTGGGTTAAATTTGTTGCTGTGCTGAGTTATAGTCTACATGTAAGTCAATGTCCTTTTCTATTTGTATTTTATCAGGGGTCAATGTCATCTCCCAAACCTCAATGGCACCTCCCAAAAGAAGATGGCATCCAGTGTCCAGATACTGCAGACCACAACTACAGTTTTAAGTCAACAAAAGACTGTGACACAAACTGATCAGTGTAGGCCTATGATTTGGATGACAAAGACTCAGAATTTACACAGGCTTGGGCATGGACAGTTTTTGGCAATTTTTGTACGCCATTATGGATTTTCACTCACAACTAAGGACCATCAAGTTAGCTGTCCCTGAACAACTGTTGCTTGTTCTAATGAGGCTCCGTCCATACTTCCACATAGGGATTTGTTGATAAATCTATACTTACCTTTTGAATTACTACTGTTTAGTGTGTCTTTTTACCCATATTTCCACACAGGGATTTATTCATTAATCTATTCTTACCTTTTGAATAACTACTGTTTAGTGTCTTTTTTGCACATACTTCCACACAGGGATTTATTGATTAATCTATGCCTACCTACACAGAGAATTATATTTATATTTGAATCATTACTTTAAATTTGAGCCATTACTGTTGATATCCTGTCTAAATATTTTCCACAGAGACTGACCTGGTCCAGTCTATTTGACCTCGGCCTAGTAGCATATTTGAACCTTTTTGTACATATGGCCGATACAAACTTTTCTCATCTGTCGTCCCTCGTTGATGGAACGCACTACCTGTTCCTACTAGAGCAGGGACATCCCTCGACATCTTCAAAAATGTCTGAAAACCCAGGTCTTCAGAGATCATCTCCTCTCATAGCACTACTACAGACAATTGCACCCATTGATGCACTTATTGTGTTTTTTTTTTTATTGTTAGAATTGCTCTTAAAAGCTTTAAATGTTTTTACCATGTTGCAAGTCGCTTTGGCTAAAAAGCGTCAGCCTAATGTAATGTAATTGTAGTAATAATAATATAACAACAATTAGTATGTGTGATACATGTATTGTATAAATTAAATGAAGTGTCAAGTTCAAATAAACTGTAATTATTAATACATCAACAACTGTTCTTTATTCCATTGTGCACAAGTTCCAAGCACATGTGTCCTCTTGTGAGGGCTGAAGACATCTTTTGGGAGGTGCTCTTCCAGATGACATTGACCCCTGATAAAATACAAATATAGAGAAAAGGACATTGACTTACATGTAGACTATAACTCAACACAACAAATTTAACCCAAAAACAAACATCTACATCAAATATCCAAGTGAGTTTTAAATGTGAGTGTTACCCAAAAACTGTTTATTACAATACTGAATCGGAGGAAAAAGGCACTAAGATCTTTCCAAATGACTGATGTTTTCATGGTTAGCCTAACGTTACCAAAGAAGGAAAGCAATCTTGCAACTAGCATAGTGTCGCCTGCCCCCGAACTCCATACGTTTTCTGTTTGTAATGCCAAATCATGTTGATTTGATGGCCACCATGGCTGCCCTAACGTTAGTAGTTAAAGCGAATCATTTTTCAATAGTGCCATTTAGTTGATGGAGATAATTATTCTGGCGACTACCGAAGTTCCTAGCACACACTTACTTTACAGTTTTGCTTCTACGTCAAATATTTGGTACCATGTCTTAACACACCAATAGATAGCGTTAAAGTATCGCCATGCAAGACTAAACAGCATGCTAGTCATTGTGGCAACTGGCAAGATTTAAGATTAATACTGTTAAACAAAACTTACCGTGATATGTTTGTTCGGAACAAAATCCTTTCGGTTGATGTTCACAATCCACTTCTGACGAACAGCTTGGTCTTCGGCTCGCCCTGGGAATCTGTGTAGTGCTTATGTATGGTGTTACACAGGGGCAGGCTGTATAATAACGGCGGGGGAACTTTTTGTTCCATATCTGTATTTTCCCACTGCTGTTGTAACAGCCGAACACACAACAGGTTCTTCCCGACATCGTAAGACAATAAACGAAGGGGGGAAAAAGACGATTTGTTCAACTCCACAGGTAGCTATCAGCTATCACAAACATTAGCGCCGAGTGCCCCGCAGTAATGGCACTGCCCCCGCCGGATTCGTCTCAGCGCATGCGCAGTCTTGATCTCGATCTATGTTTCTTTTCTCAACAAGTAATGCCTGTGAATGCGGTGATGACGTATTTTGACAGTTGAGTCACTTGTGCGAAGTCGTACTCGTACCAAAGAAAGCCTAACTGTAAAGTTTGATTTCGTACTTGTAATTTTGAATTCATATTTTTTTTCCATCCGTATTCTGGTGGATAAAATACACACAATATATTTTATGCACGACTGGACTCATTCGAGAATTCACAAATATTTATTTTATGCACAACTACAGACAAATACGCACGTGTATCAAATCTATGGACACGAATATTTTGACAGCTATCCCACTCCATACATAGGCCTACAATGGTTTTACTTGTGTAGTGCTTCTTTACTGAATATAACGAGTTCAAAGTTAACATTCTAGGTAACTTCGCATTGTCCGCTTCAGCACTAAATTGAGGACAGCAACACACACGAGCTGCACCTCTCACAGAAGAAACGCGCTACAACTACATGCCTTTTTAAGTTGATATTTAATTGGTTTGTTTTGTTCATTTGGTTTGTTTTGTTCACTCGTCAATAATCCAAAAATGTCCCTTTGGGTCTACAGCCCAGTAGTTTGATATCTCTTTGTTCCATTAAAATTAATCCCATTCTTCCGACAGCTCAACCAAAGGCTATTTTAGATCACCTCCTTCACCTCTTGTACAGTAAGAATCAACAATGACATGCCAAGTGCAAAGACAATGACAAAAAAATGACAGACTATCGCGACCCAACTCGTGACTGTGGTAGTTAACAAACTAGATCACGTGGTTCTCAAACTTTTTCTTTCATTCCCCACTTTGAGGGGGCATTCTCGAGCCCCACCTGTCCCTCATCGCTCTAAGAAAGTGGTAGGTCAAGCTTAAAATTGTCAAATTTATTGAAATAATGACAAGTTCTAAATATATCCTCTTCAACAAAGTTAAAATCAGCTGGTGCTGCAGATATAATAATAAATAAATACATAACACACATATTTCTGTTTTCCAGCAACATATTAGGAAGCATAGGCCATTATACAGCATTGTACAATATATTCAATGAAATGCCAACATGCTGCATTAAATGGATCCATAATCCAGTCATACTGATGTGACCGGGGCCAACACCAGCCCCGAAATTACAATGACCCGACTACGCCACCCAGAGGGACAAAAAGAGGGGAGGAAATCCCACCTGACAGTTCTAAGCTAGTTTAACAAGTTCGTAAGTAAAACAGAAAAGAGCAGAGATCAGATTCTCAAGTTCAGTACTTTATTGACCTTTAGTGGGACAATAAGCTGGGGAAGGAAGCCAATTAGTAAAAATATATATTTTATTACAGGTCCAATAAATATGTAACAATAAATGGAGCTACTGATATCATATCAATCACACCTAATAAACTAGATAGCTTAGTTGTAGATATGGATGTTCTAGTCAATACCGCTGTGGAGAGAGAGAGAGCATCAGGTGAGCCACTGGAGGGCGAAGAAGGACCCCAAGACACCCCTCACCTGTGCAAGAGAAAATATTCACACACACACCAAACACACGGTTATCTACACTCACAGCAAGCAAATAGTGCAGGCACACGTTTATGGGTGAACACCAGAAAGCCTCGCTAAGCATGCAGTGAACATAAGGGAGGAAGAAAAAGGGCTTGCACCATCAGTGGGCCTGATGCGTATAACCTCTCCAACAACAGGACTAATAGGCTACGAGAGAAAGAGACTGTTGTTAAATACTATTTTTAGGAGGGATTGAACGAACACAGTTGGTTTGACAAACAAAACAAAGAAACAGCACATGTACCCAAAAAAAAACCAAGGACACGGACATACATTCATAGGCGACAGGACAAGCCAAGCGTAGCCTACACCGTGTAGCCTAACTAGCGACAGCGTTAACCAGGCAGCCAGTTTATCGCAGACAACACAAACAAGTTACACCAATCACAGAAAACAAAATACATATGGCAAAACAGCAGTGGCATTAACGGGAGTTCTTCCTAAAAGCAAACGGAGCCAATATTAACATGACATGCAGTAAATACATAGAACAGGCATTCAGTGCGTTTCATAACAATGGGTGAATATTACCTTGTAGGCTACCAACTGTAAGAAAGCTCGTCTTTCACCCAGTCATCGTCGCACCAAGCCTTCCTGTTAACGACCGGCATATTAAAATATTAAAACCATCAAAACACAAGAAAGCAGTGCGTGCATGCAAGATAAAACGCACCTGATCAGGACAACCAAGGCTTAAACAGGGGGAAGCGGCGGAATGTTTGCCTGGGGTTCAGCGCCGACAATAGGAACCTATTACATAAACCAATGAAACATTACATTCTGCTAAATAAGGACCCATTATATGGCCAAAAACCCAAGCTTACCTGCCAACAACCAGTGATCTATAGGGGGGTACACTCCAAGAAGTCAGGCCGCAAAGAAGCCGACAATGGCTGCTATTTAAAGCCAAGCTCAAATGCGGAAGTGCATTACGTTGATTGAGTAGTGCTGCGTAATCTAGTTGGGGGCGTAGCCCCCGGCTACAATCTACCCCCCCCACTTGATATCGGCGTCCCGATATGCGAGTGCAATAATTACGTTACTGGACCCAGGTGACTGAGACGCTGCAGCACCCCCACCTCCCCCAGTCCCCGTTGGCTTGGGGAGATGATGTGGATTGGTATGCTTTCCAGCAGTCTTCCGTTGAGTCCTTCGGAGGGAGATCTCACTGTCCTGCGAATCCTCACTACTAGAATCCATTTCCCGTAGTGAGGAGGTTCCCGCCGTATCAGGTACCATAGGCTCAAACAAGGGAGGAAGGAGAGTTGGTTGACCACAGGAGGTAGTGGTACTGTTGTCCACTTGGTCGCTAGTAGAAACCATTCCCCTTAAAGAGGAGGCGGCAGATGTACCAGGCACCACAGGTTCAAGCGAATGAGGTAGATCTAATGAGTCATGTGAAGCAGTGGTGGTTACTTCAGGTTGGGGCGGAAGTATGACCCACAACTCACTCTCTGGGTCGTCTGCATCAGGAGGGATGTCCACGGGTGGGTCCCGCCTTGGCCTAGAAGAACAGACATGATTAATAGGGACAGGTCTAAGCAGCATTCGATGGACAGTCTTTACAGGACCTAGGTTACCCTCATCGTCCACTGGGGCAATGGAATACACTGCACTACCATTGGACGGAGCCTTGATTATCTGATACTTCCTGGGGCCCCATGTATCTTGAATCTTGGCCCGCCCCTGAAATGCCTTATTCTGAAGATACACCAGGTCCCCCTCTTGAAGGTCCTCACTGGTCAGGTGCTGATCGTTCCGTTCCTTCCGGATGCGGGCAGCTTCCCGTAGCCGCTCTTTGGCACCATCAAAGGCAGTCTGGAGTCGCTGCTGATGTTCCCGCAACCAGTCATTAACGGAGCCCGAAGATGGTTCGTGGACTCTGCCGAGAAGGAAGTCAATGTTCCGTCCTTGATCGGAGTGGCTCCGCGCTGGGACCCCAAACCGGTAGAACCATTCCTTCACCAGGACGCCTGCAACAGTGGATGCCCGTTGGTCTCTTGTTGGTACAGCCTGGGTAAACTTGGAAAAAACATCAGTCATAATAACATAACACATTTTCCAAACCACCTCGGGAGCGCTCTAGTAAGGTAAAGTCAATAGCCAAAATATGATTGGGCCTGGAACTAATCAGATGACCCATAGCAGTTTTCACTGCAGGCTGCACAGATTTGGCTAGTACACAGCGCTCACATTTCTGACACCACCTTTTTACATCTGCGTACAACCCTGGCCAGTAGCAACGTTGTCTGACCAATTCGGTTGTCCTTTCCACACCTTGATGCCCGTGGCCTTGGTGAAGCTGCTGAAGGACCTCTTCCTGTAATACCGTTGGGAGAAGTAGTTGGATCACTTCCTCCCCTCCATCCGATCGGAACATCCTTCTGTATAGGAGGCCATCCTGTTCTAGGATCCGCCCCCACTGTCGGACCAATTCGAGTGTGGGCCGTGAAAGAGCAGCCCGCTCTGGGCGAGTGGGGATTCTTTTCTGTCGCCAGAATGACAGGAAGGGACCTATGACAGCATCCTCCTTTTGCAACGTGGCAAGCTGATTCATGGAGTAAGTAGGCAGAGCAGTAATAATGGACTGAGTTGCCTCAAAGGACAAGAGGGTGGCTGGTTGTTGTAGACCTTCAGGGAGCAAAGTTCCCGGCAGTGCAGATTCAAGTACAGGGTGTCTGATGCTAGGTGGCCTCGAAAGGGCATCCGCGTTAGTATTGGAGCGGCCAGATCTATACTTGATAGTGAAATCAAATGCTGCTAACTGAGCGGCCCAACGTTGTTCTGTTGCCCCCAACTTTGCGGTATTTAAGTGACTCGGGGTTATTATCAGTCCACACTATACACTTCTGGCCAAGCAGGTACTCTCTGAATTTTTCGCTCATGGCCCATTTCAGGGCCAAGAATTCCAATTTCATGGAGCTGTAATTGGGCATGTTCTTTTCTGCCCTGCTCAATGTCCGGCTAGCATAGGCCACTGGTCTCACCTGCCCTCCTTGATCTTGGGACAAAACGGCCCCCAAGCCGCTCAAGCTGGCGTCGATTTCTAAAATAAAAGGTAAAGAGAAATCAGCATATGCCAACACTGGAGCCGTAACAAGCCTAGATTTAAGATCCTGAAAGCTTTGTTCACACTGATTTGTCCATGCATCACCGAGTAACTTCCCTGCTCCCTTTTTAGTCTGAGTCTTTGTCAGTTCGGCCACTACGCGATGAAGGGGGGCAGCCATCTGGGAAAACCCCCCCACAAATCTCCGATAATAGCTTGCAAAGCCTAAGAAGGACCGTAGTTCTGACACAGTCGAGGGACGAACCCACTTTGCAACAGCGTTTATTTTGTCAGGGTCTGTAGCTACCCCATCCTTGGAGATAACATAGCCCAAGTACTTTACCTCAGTTCTAAAAAAACAGCACTTTTCAAGTTTCACCTTCAGGCCCTCATAATGCAACCTGGCCAGTACCGAATCCAGCCGCTGTAGGTGGTCTTCTACTGTGGATGAAAAAACAATTACATCATCCAAGTACAACAGCAAGGTCTGAAAGTGTTGAGCGCCAAAAATTCGCTCCATTAGTCGCTGGAAGGTACTGGGCGCGTTGCAGAGCCCAAAGGGCATACGATTGAACTCAAAAAGGCCAAAGGGAGTACAAAAAGCTGTCTTTGCTTTATCCTTCTCGGCCACCGGCACCTGGTTGTAGCCACTTGCCAAGTCAAGTGTTGAAAACCAGTGAGCCCCCGATAACGCATCCAATGACTCTTCTATACGGGGTAGTGGGAATGCATCGCGCCGTGTCTTTGCATTAAGCTGGCGATAGTCGACGCACATTCGAAGGCTGCCATCCTTTTTGCGTACAAGGACAATGGGGGATGCGTAAGGGCTACAGCTCTCGCGAATCACCTGGGCCTCCAAAAGTTGATTAATGTGGGCTTTTACGGCTTCATAGTCGGATGGGGGAATACGGCGAAACCGTTGTCTTACTGGGGTCTCATCAACTAAAGGAATCTCGTGTGCTTGGAGGTCAGTGCACCCCAAGTCCCCTTCGTGAGTTGAAAAAACATCCTGGTGTTTCTGTAACAGACTTTTAATGCTAGCTTGTTCTGACTCTGAAAGGGCACCCAGATTCAAAGACCTGAACGGATCTACCACTGTACTGGCCTGAACAGACTGGACATTAATAGTGGTGGCTGCTTCCGGTCTCCCCAAAACCCCTCGAACCTCAGTGACCCCAGATGGCAAGGTTATAAGTTGAGCAGGCGTCAGAGTGCCTAGAGCACAGTGAGGGTACAATTTAACATCTACTTGCCCCACATTTACCATGGGGACATAAACCGTACCCCGAAATATTTTAACCATGGATGGGGAGGCTAATAAGCCTGCAGGCAAGGAGTCATGATTGGCAAATGGTTCAAACATTACCGTACCAAATGGAGAGAGGATTTTCTGAGAGCAAGTAGCAGCCACCAGCTTAATAGTTCCCCCTGGTATGTAGACAGGATACCTGCCCCTCACCTTAGCAATACCATGTCGGTGACTCTGGTCTCCTGGCTGAGCTTGATGGCATGATTGTAGAGCATGCTGGAAAGCCCTCGGGGCCTGTTGCACAGAGGGCTGATCAAAAAGGGCGGGGCCGTGCTGTCGGAACAAATTATCGTAACATGCACGTATGATATTCATGCCTAACACCCCAGGGACCCCTGCCATAGCCGCAGACCCCGACCCCTTCACCACCAAGATACCCCTCTTGGGGATAGAGGTACCCAAAACATCAACATCAAGTTCCACATAACCTAAATATGGGATATCTAGCCCATTTGCTGCACGGAGCTGTAACCATTGGCATTCTCTTGGAGAATCACAAAAATTTGCATTGAAAAAGTCCTCTCTGACTGTGGAAACCATTGACCCTGTATCCAGTAAACATTTCACATTTACCCCTCCCATGTTTACAGTGATGTTAGGACATGACCCCACAATTTGTGAAAATTCTTGTCTAAGCACCTCAGCCCCATTACCTGAGCCAATACTGCCCCCTTCTGTGTCGTGGCTCATCAACACAGAGGGAGCTAGTTTTCCGGACGCTGCCTTTGGGCACTCTCCCCCAACCTATCATATGGCAGAGAACCAGTACTCTGGGTTACCCGTGCATTGTCACAGTTGCGTGCATAATGCCCAGGTTGTTGACATCTCCTACAGATAACAGGACCAGGACGAATGGATTGAGGTCGTCTAGAAGGGTTTTGCAAAAGTGATACACTCTCTGTAAGTTTGTCAAGCTGTTCTTGTTGCCTCTTTAGCATTACTTTCAGCTCAGTAAGCTCTGAAGTTTGTTTAGGTAAGACCCCTGCTTCTCTAGGGACGTTTGATATCTGGGTAGCACAAATAGATGGAACTGAGAAACTCCTTACCCTACCTTCAGCTGGCCTACCTTCCCTTTCCCACCTGATGGCTTCGCTCCTTACGTCTAGCAGGGTGGCATCTGGCTGGGTGCGGCCCCACTGTTTCAATGCTCTGCGGAGATCTGGGTCATAAACATGTTCCACAAACTGATCTCTTAATAAAATAGCAGAATTAGGTACATTATCAGGAGCAGCCTTCAGCACTCTTTCCATCAAGTCAAATAACGCATGTGAGTATTCTTGGAGAGACTCGCCCTCCAACTGTCTCCTAGAGAAGAAATCTTTTTGGAGGGCAACATAGGACTCAGCACAGCCATACAGCTCCTGTAAAATAGATAGCACTTTAGTTGGATTTTCCCTATCCTCCCTAGGCCTATACTTTATTTCGTCCTTCGCTTCTCCTTCAAGATGGTCAAAAATGAAATAAGCCTGATCTATAGGAGCCAAATGTCGAACCCTCATACTGGCTTGGACTTCCTCAATCCACTCCAAAACACCCATACCACCCTTACCCCGAAACACAGGACATTTCCGTTCCCTGGGTACATATAAAATATATTTTTATGGGGTCGTTAGGTTGTCAGTCACTAACCTAGGACCACCAGGGAGATTAACAGATGCAGAACCAGAGGGCTGCGGGTGTGTTGCCCTCGTTTGGTCTCGTTTAAACTGTTCATTTTCAGCTCGCAACTTTGTCACCAGGTCTTGTAACTCCTGCAGTTCAGTTTCCATATCTACAAGACAGGTTTAAAAGTCACTTCAACCAATGGCGCAGCTTGCAAAGTCCTGGCAGGGAGGATGGATCCGTCAGGGATGCTGTGCTGCCAACTGCTGTTTTGCCTTAGAAACAAACAATGCAATACAATTTTACAATAAACACACATAGAAAATAACCAAAACCAACCAACTGTGAAAGTCCAGACTCAAGAATCAAATCTCTGCTTTACACGATCCTGCCGACTACGCCAGATTGTGACCGGGGCCAACACCAGCCCCGAAATTACAATGACCCGACTACGCCACCCAGAGGGACAAAAAGAGGGGAGGAAATCCCACCTGACAGTTCTAAGCTAGTTTAACAAGTTCGTAAGTAAAACAGAAAAGAGCAGAGATCAGATTCTCAAGTTCAGTACTTTATTGACCTTTAGTGGGACAATAAGCTGGGGAAGGAAGCCAATTAGTAAAAATATATATTTTATTACAGGTCCAATAAATATGTAACAATAAATGGAGCTACTGATATCATATCAATCACACCTAATAAACTAGATAGCTTAGTTGTAGATATGGATGTTCTAGTCAATACCGCTGTGGAGAGAGAGAGAGCATCAGGTGAGCCACTGGAGGGCAAAGAAGGACCCCAAGACACCCCTCACCTGTGCAAGAGAAAATATTCACACACACACCAAACACACGGTTATCTACACTCACAGCAAGCAAATAGTGCAGGCACACGTTTATGGGTGAACACCAGAAAGCCTCGCTAAGCATGCAGTGAACATAAGGGAGGAAGAAAAAGGGCTTGCACCATCCGTGGGCCTGATGCGTATAACCTCTCCAACAACAGGACTAATAGGCTACGAGAGAAAGAGACTGTTGTTAAATACTATTTTTAGGAGGGATTGAACGAACACAGTTGGTTTGACAAACAAAACAAAGAAACAGCACATGTACCCAAAAAAAACCAAGGACACGGACATACATTCATAGGCGACAGGACAAGCCAAGTGTAGCCTACACCGTGTAGCCTAACTAGCGACAGCGTTAACCAGGCAGCCAGTTTATCGCAGACAACACAAACAAGTTACACCAATCACAGAAAACAAAATACATATGGCAAAATAGCAGTGGCATTAACGGGAGTTCTTCCTAAAAGCAAACGGAGCCAATATTAACATGACATGCAGTAAATACATAGAACAGGCATTCAGTGCGTTTCATAACAATGGGTGAATATTACCTTGTAGGCTACCAACTCTAAGAAAGCTCGTCTTTCACCCAGTCATCGTCGCACCAAGCCTTCCTGTTAACGACCGGCATATTAAAATATTAAAACCATCAAAACACAAGAAAGCAGTGCGTGCATGCAAGATAAAACGCACCTGATCAGGACAACCAAGGCTTAAACAGGGGGAAGCGGCGGAATGTTTGCCTGGGGTTCAGCGCCGACAATAGGAACCTATTACATAAACCAATGAAACATTACATTCTGCTAAATAAGGACCCATTATATGGCCAAAAACCCAAGCTTACCTGCCAACAACCAGTGATCTATAGGGGGGTACACTCCAAGAAGTCAGGCCGCAAAGAAGCCGACAATGGCTGCTATTTAAAGCCAAGCTCAAATGCGGAAGTGCATTACGTTGATTGAGTAGTGCTGCGTAATCTAGTTGGGGGCGTAGCCCCCGGCTACACTGAGCACTGCTGGTTGGGAAATATTTTTGAAATAAATTTTGCAGGGATGTGATGTAGGCCTACTGTTTAATACATGGGATCATAAGAGTGCCTCCCAATCAGACGTTTCAGCGATTTCGCTCAGAAATCTCGCGATCGAGGCGCCTGTCCCATACTCAAGTTTTTTTTGGTGAATGCAGTAGGCCCTAATTTTATTTGCTCGGTGAGGTAGGTGCTTGTCTTTGCCTTGTAACTAGACATTTAACTCAAATGTATCGCTAAGATAGGCCAGCTTCGTCAAGAAATTTTCATTAGTGAACGTGCTTGCAGATTCAAACATGCGCTCTTCCTCCACGAAGAGGCGACTTGGAGCTCAAACACGCGCGACAGCACTTTACCAACCCGCGTCTTGACGTGCGGCTGCAGTCTACTTGGAAGCAGCGGGGAACATAGGACCCTTTTTTCAAAAAAGGGTCCTACTGTATGTTCCCCGGTAGCGGGGAATATAGGACCCGGGGAACATAGGGATGACCCCGATATTATGACCACGCTAGCTCATATCAGAGTTGTCAAAGCTATTATATTTTTTTTCGGTCAACTTTTTGGTCGATTCGGAACTGCACCACAGACACCCTCATTGTGATGCCTCTCCATTTTTCAGACTAAAGTGCGGTTCGGGCTGAAATTTCTGAACGATGCCTCAGTTATTCCCATGTCAGTGATTAAACCAGCATTTCTCAAACTGTGGGTCGCGACCCAGGAGACATGCCAGGTGGGGCGCGAACTGACGTGAAAAACAGGAGTTTTTTTAATTTATTTTTTATCTGTAGCCTGGGCCCAGGTAGCACCCAATGCGCAATGGACGCACTGTGTTATTCACAGGGAAGCGCTCGTGTCAAGGCAGCTTAGTTAGTCCCGACCTACATGAGATTTTGAACGTTGTTGTGAGAGTGGTGAATTTCATCAAAACCCGGCCCTTAAAAGCACGTCTATTCTCCGCACTTTGCGAAGAGATGGTAGCTGACCAAAAGGCTGTACTGTTTCACAGCGAGGCAAGGTGGCTTTCCCGAGGTAAAGTGCTGTGCGTGTTTGAGCTCCGAGTCGCCTCTTCTTGGAGGAAGAACGCATGTTTGAATCTGCAAGCACGTTCACTAATGAACATTTCTTGACGAAGCTGGCCTATCTTTAACGATATATTTGATATATCTTAGCGATACATTTGAGTTAAATGTCCAGTTACAAGGAAAAGACAAGCACCTACCTCACCTAGCAAATAAGATTACTGCATTCACCAAAAAAACTTGAGTATGGGACAGGCGCCTCGATCGCGACAGTATTATGCCTTTGAGATTTCTGAGCGAAATAGCTGAAACGTCTGATTGGGAGGCACTCTTGTGATCCCATGTATTAAACAGTAGGCCTACATCACATCCCTGCAAAGTTTATTTCAAAAATATTTCCCAACCAGCAGTGCTCAGTATGACTGGATTATGGATCCATTTAATGCAGCATGTTGGCATTTCATTAAATATATTGTAGGCTACAATGCTGTATAATGGCCTATGCTTCCTAATATGTTGCTGGAAAACAGAAATATGTGTGTTATGTATTTATTTATTATTATATCTGCAGCACCAGCTGATTTTAACTCTGTTGAAGAGGATATATTTAGAACTTGTCATTATTTCAATAAATTTGACAATTTTAAGCTTGACCTACCACTTTCTTAGAGCGATGAGGGACAGGTGGGGCTCGAGAATGCCCCCTCAAAGTGGGGAATGAAAGAAAAAGTTTGAAAACCACTGATCTAGTTTGTTAACTACCGCAGTCACGAGTTGGGTCGCGATAGTCTGTCATTTTTAAAAAGTGGGTCCCCAGAAAAAAAGTTTGAGAAACACTGGATTAAACATTCACATTTGTGGATAGTCTGTCTTTAGCCCATTAAACGGAATAAACAACAATGGAATTCTTACGCAGCTCACACACATCGCACATTAACACAAGAGGCCCAAGCAAGCATAACCTATTGAAATAGAATTCTAGTCTTACCATTGACGAAAAGTCTTGAAATGAACTGCAACAACAGTTGTAGTCTTTGAAACTACAGTCCTTCTGTCACTGATCCATATGCAGCATCGACGTTAATTGGGACAACTCAAGGAAATCCTCTCCTCCAAATTGAACGAGACAACCCAATACCGGTAGCCTATGTCTTTACCACGGTATGCAACGCAAATAGGCTTACCTCCACATAATCTGAGTACCCAGAAGTTTGCATCATGCTCCACATAGTAGTCCTAGACTTAATTTGCTTCGTTTTCATTGGTCTTAAAATCTCCCGATAGGCTAACAACTTCCTTTTTTAACATCACCCAAGAAGACAACCTGGTGCGCATTTCCCAAAACCATAGTTGCAAACTAAGTTAGCAACCTTGTTGGTTGCAATGCAATTTCCCATTGCCAACCAACTAAGTTGCTAACAGGGTAGCAAGTATGGTTTTGGGTTGGGTAAGATAAACAAATCTTGCACACAGGCCTTTTTTTACATTTAATTTTATTCTCAAAAAACAAATGTTTGCATCATGTGAAGTAGACCTGTTGGTTACCCAACATAATAAGCTATTTTAAAGAAGCCCTATGCAACAATTTTAGCAAAAATGACCTTAATTATGCAGGTTGTGTCACGGACAGAAGACGACCCAAGAGCGCAAGTTCAAATTCAGTCTTTTATTGAAGGGTTCAGGGGGGAAGAGGAGTGAGAGAATCGTGAGGTCTTGGAGGTTCCGGTTCCAGGGGTGCTAGGAGTGCCAGGGGTGTCAGGGGTTCCAGTCCAAGGTGCTGAGTGTGTGTGTCCCCCAGTGATCGAGCGGCGTCTCGGGCTGAGGGTGGTGACGCGTCTGGGCTCGCTCGTCTGGTGGTCGGAGGCCGGGGGGGCTGAAGATCGGAGAGTAATCGAGAAGATCCGGAAGGCACGTCGGGATAACCGGGGCAGTAGAACAGGGAGGCAGTCAAGAAAGGATCCGAATCACAAGTAGGAGTCAGAGAGTAGACAGACAGGCAGGTTACTGGTCCAGGTTTGAAGACGATCTGACAGGGCTTGGCTGAAAAACAGGGCTTTATATACTGGGAGAGGTTAGTGGAGAAATGCAGTGCAGCTGGCAGAGTAATTAGAGCAGAGTGGGGCAAGGTGAGGATGGTGAGTGGGAAATGCAGCGCAGCTGGCCAGGTAACAAGAGCAGAGCAGGGCGGAGCCAGGTGGAGCTCGTTAGGCAGAGTAGAGAGAGAGTGAGCAGAGTGGCAGAGAATTGAATTCAATTAAGGTGTTACCAGGGAGAGAGAGTGCTCATGACAGGACCCCCCCCCTAAGGGACGGCCCCAGAAGTCCCAAGAACAACATCATGCCGGGAGGGTGGAGGGGAGCAGGCGGCGGGTCAGAACTCCTCCGAGCGGTCCGAGTGAACATAGTCATCCTCAGAAGGAGCTGGAGGGTCACGGTCAGGAGACAGGACAGGTACTGAGACAGGATCAGGGTCAGGCACAGGACAGGAAGCCGGGCGGGCAGGACGGCTAGGGACCCCTCTGGGACGGCCCCTACGGATCGCAGGCTGATCAGGATGTAGTCGGTGGAAGTCAGTGATGAGGGTCCGGTCCACTATCCTCCTGGCCGGGATCCAGGTCCTCTCCTCCGGACCATATCCCTCCCAGTCAACGAGGTACTGGAGACCCCTACCCCGTCGCCTAGAGCGGAGCAGCCGCCGGACGGTGAAGACAGGACCGCCATCTAAGAGGCGCGGAGGAGGCGGCGGCGGAGCTGCGGGGACCAGGGGACTTTCATGGACCGGCTTGACCTTGGAGACGTGGAAGGTGGGATGGACCCGCATGGAAGTGGGCAACTGAAGCCGAACCGCCGTTGGACTGATGACTTTCTGCACAGGAAAAGGACCAATGAAGCGAGGGGCCAGCTTTCGTGATTCAACCCGCAGCGGCAGATCCCGGGCAGACAGCCAGACCTTCTGACCAACCCGGTAAGTAGGTGCTGGGGCCCTCCGTCGGTTGGCACCGACGGCGTAGCTGGTTCCAGACTTCAGGAGCATAGTGCGCGCCTGGGCCCAAGTGCGGCGGCAGCGGCGGGCATACGCAAGAGCAGACGGACAGGTGGCATCCGCTTCCTGGCTGGCAAACAGTGGGGGTTGATACCCGTAGACACACTGAAAGGGGGAGAGCCCGGTGGCGGAACTGGTGAGCGAATTATGGGCATATTCCACCCAGAGCAGGTGTTGAGCCCAGGCCCGGGGATTTTGGGAGACCACGCACCTCAGTGCCTTCTCCAGCTCCTGGTTCATGCGTTCAGTTTGGCCGTTTGACTGCGGGTGGAATCCAGATGATAGGCTGGTGGTGGCCCCAAGGAGATGACAGAACTCCTTCCAAAAGGTTGCTGAGAATTGCGGCCCCCGGTCTGACACTATATCCTGGGGTAGGCCATGGATACGAAACACATGTTCCAGGACCACCTGGGCGGTCTCCTTAGCAGAGGGTAGTTTAGGAAGAGGCACGAAGTGGGTCATCTTACTAAAGCGGTCAACAATGGTAAGGATGACTGTGTGTCCGTCAGAGGGCGGAAGACCCGTAACAAAGTCCAGTGAGACGTGGGACCAGGGCCGCTTGGGTACGAGTAGGGGTTGTAGCAACCCAGCAGGAGGCTGGTTGGGGGTCTTGTTTCGGTTACAAGTGGGACAAGCTCGGATGAATTCTTGGACATCCCGTCTCATCCGCCGCCACCAGAACCGCTGGCGGACCAGATGAAGGGTGCGAGTGATGCCGGGATGACAGGCCAGACGGGATTCGTGCCCCCACTGAATCACAGGTGACCTGAGATTTGCTGGAACAAACAGACGGTTGGGGGCGCTGGTGCTTGGGCCTGGCTGGTTCCGAAGAGCCTCCATGACCTGCTTCTCGATCTCCCAGGTGAGGGCCGCTACGACAAAGTGGCTGGGAAGAATGGGGGCTGGCATGGCGGTGGTCTCGTCCTTCTGAAACATCCGGGAAAGGGCATCAGGTTTGATGTTGCGAGATCCCGGGCGGTAGGAGAGCGTGAAATTGAAGCGGGTAAAGAACAGAGACCACCGCTGTTGACGGGAGTTCAGCCTCCTGGCTGTTTGGATATACTCCAGGTTTTTGTGGTCTGTCCACACTACGAATGGTTCCTTTGACCCCTCTAACCAGTGCCGCCATTCTTCAAGGGCGAGCTTGACGGCCAGCAGCTCGCGGTTCCCAATGTCGTAGTTGCATTCGGCTGGGGTTAGCCGACGGGAGTAGAAGGCACAGGGGTGCATCTTGCCATCCTCGGCTGCTCTCTGAGAAAGCACTGCACCCACTCCCACGTCCGAAGCATCTACCTCCACCACAAACTGCCTTGCTGCATCTGGCATCTGGAGGATGGGAGCGGAAGTGAAACGTGTCTTGAGGCTATTGAAGGCCTTATCAGCAGCTGCTGTCCATTGGTACGGTTGTTTAGTGCTGGTTAGCGCCGTGAGTGGTGCAGCCACTGTGCTAAAGTTTCGGATGAACCTCCTATAAAAGTTCGCAAAGCCCAGGAACTGTTGCAACTTTTTCCGAGACTCAGGGACTGGCCAGGACGTGACAGCCGACACCTTCGTGAGATCCATCTGAATGCTGCCCTCGGTCACCACATACCCCAGGAATGAAACGGTCTTGGCATGGAACTCGCACTTCTCTGCCTTCACGAAAAGAGAGTTCTCCAGCAGGCGGCGCAGGACCAACTGGACATGGTGCGTGTGTTCTGACAGAGTCTTTGAGAATATTAAAATATCGTCAAGGTACACAAAAACGAATGTATTTAGCATGTCCCTGAGGATATCATTCACTAGGGCTTGAAAAACTGCTGGGGCATTGGTGAGGCCAAATGGCATGACGAGGTATTCATAGTGGCCGGTTGATGTGTTGAACGCAGTCTTCCATTCGTCTCCTTCTCTCACCCGCACCAGATGGTAGGCATTGCGAAGGTCCAGCTTCGTGAATACGGTGGCTCCCTGCAGCAGTTCGAAGGCAGACGAAAGTAAGGGCAGTGGGTAGCGATTCTTAACCGTGATGTCGTTCAGACCCCGGTAATCTATGCATGGACGAAGAGAACCGTCCTTCTTACCGACGAAGAAGAATCCCGCTCCTGCGGGGGAAGAAGACGGTCTGATTATCCCGGCGGCAAGAGAGTCATTAATGTAGTCTTCCATGGCCTTTCTTTCCGGGGCTGACAGTGAATAAAGACGACCCTTGGGAGGTGCTGTGCCAGGCAGGAGATCAATCGCGCAGTCATAGGGTCTGTGTGGGGGTAGAGATGTCGCCTTGGATTTGTTGAACACCTCTTTCAGGCTGTGGTAACAGGTCGGAACATTGGATATGTCGGGGGTAGCGCTAGATATCTCCCGGTGAACGGGCAGGGTGGCCCCCCTTAAACAGGTCTGGTGACAACTCCTTCCCCACGCACGGACTGTTCCTGTCTCCCAGTCGATGTGGGGGTTGTGCTGACGGAGCCACGGGTATCCGAGAATGAGTGGTTGGCCAGGTGAGTGTAGGAGGTGAAACTGGATGGACTCCTGGTGGTTTCCTGACAGCAGAATTGTCACAGGGGCTGAGATGTGAGTGACCGTGCCCAGATGATGCCCATCCAGGGCTCGTGCAGGAATGGGTTGTGTCAGTTGATGATGGTTCACGTCCAGTTGCCGTGCAAGCTCAGGGTCCATGATGTTTGCTTCGGCTCCAGAATCCACAAGGGCGGCCAATGTATGAGTCGTGTCGGAAAGCTGAAGGCGGAGATGAAGCAGGGGTTTTCGGATGGAGGGAGACTGAAGATTTGTTGAGCTCACCCGGATCTCCCCTACACCTGGTGAGCTGCGGCTTTTGCCGGGCAGGTGGCGACACGGTGATTTTCACCACCACAGTAGAGGCAAAGGTTGGAGGTTAGACGGCGCCGACGCTCCTCGGGAGTCAGAGAGGCACGGCCAATCTCCATGGCCTCAGGCTGATTGAGTTGGCCTTGGGACTTGACAGGCAGGGGCTGGACAGAGGAGGTATCGACCCGAGTGCGGATGGCAGGTTGACTGAGACGCCCCTTCTCCCTCCTCCGGGTCTGTATACGGCGGTCAATGCGGACGGCAAGGTCAATGGCGGCATCAAGCGTTGAGGGCGGGTCATGAGAAACAAGCTCGTCTTTGATATAGTCCGCCAAGCTGTGGAGGAAGGCTTGCACCAGTGCCTCTGAGTTAAACGAGCTTTGACTGGCCAGGGTACGAAAGTCAATGGAGAAGTCTGCCACTGTCCGATTGCCCTGACGGATGGTGAGCAGAGCTTGTGACGCTTCGGCTGTTGGCGAGCCTAGATCAAAGACCTTTAACATCTCCTCCTCAAAGGCACTGAAGGAGGTACAGGCTGGGGTTTGCCGGTCGAATTCCGCCGTTCCCCACAACCGAGCTCGGCCGGTGAGATGGGTGATGACATACCCCACCTTGGCTCCCTCCGTTGAGAAGGTCCTGGGCTGTAGTGCAAACTGGATTCGGCAGCTGCTCAAGAATGGTCTTACTTGCTTTTGGTTTCCATCGAAACGTTCCGGGTTCCCAATCTTTGGTTCAGGAGCGTGGGAATCTGGTGGCAGCCCTGACGGTGGTACAGGAACAGAAGAACCAGGGGTGGGTGCAGGTGGAGTAGCCGGGTTTGAGAGTAGTTGCAGGGCTTGGGCTAGCAGTTGTTGCTGCAGTTGGAACTGTTGCTGTTGTAGCTGAAACTGTTGCTGCTGCTGTTGAAGCTGTTGCTGTTGCTGCTGGATCTGTTGTTGCTGCTGGTTGGATTGCTGTTGTTGTTGGTTGCCTAGCTGGAGAAGGGAAGCGATGTCGCCAGCCATCCGATTGATGTCTCCCTCAGTGCGTTCCAGTCGCTGTAGGGCAGTCATCTCGGGCTCTTCCTCCATAGTGGTCAGGGAGTGCGCTGGGTCCATGATGGTCAGATCGTTCTGTCACGGACAGAAGACGACCCAAGAGCGCAAGTTCAAATTCAGTCTTTTATTGAAGGGTTCAGGGGGGAAGAGGAGTGAGAGAATCGTGAGGTCTTGGAGGTTCCGGTTCCAGGGGTGCTAGGAGTGCCAGGGGTGTCAGGGGTTCCAGTCCAAGGTGCTGAGTGTGTGTGTCCCCCAGTGATCGAGCGGCGTCTCGGGCTGAGGGTGGTGACGCGTCTGGGCTCGCTCGTCTGGTGGTCGGAGGCCGGGGGGGCTGAAGATCGGAGAGTAATCGAGAAGATCCGGAAGGCACGTCGGGATAACCGGGGCAGTAGAACAGGGAGGCAGTCAAGAAAGGATCCGAATCACAAGTAGGAGTCAGAGAGTAGACAGACAGGCAGGTTACTGGTCCAGGTTTGAAGACGATCTGACAGGGCTTGGCTGAAAAACAGGGCTTTATATACTGGGAGAGGTTAGTGGAGAAATGCAGTGCAGCTGGCAGAGTAATTAGAGCAGAGTGGGGCAAGGTGAGGATGGTGAGTGGGAAATGCAGCGCAGCTGGCCAGGTAACAAGAGCAGAGCAGGGCGGAGCCAGGTGGAGCTCGTTAGGCAGAGTAGAGAGAGAGTGAGCAGAGTGGCAGAGAATTGAATTCAATTAAGGTGTTACCAGGGAGAGAGAGTGCTCATGACAGGTTGAGAGTCGTTCTGATGGCTCTACAACACTTTCTGGGTTGTTTGGTGGGTGCTTCGTCTTCCTCTATCGCTTCTCCGCGGAAAAAACGAATATGCAACTTTCTGAACCCGGACCGGGTAAATCCGGATGTGACTCAGCGGAATGATCCAATCGCGCCTCGAAAATGTAGTCAGATTGTAGTTTCTAAGAAGACTGCAAAACGGACGCTGACTTGGCTTTGTTGTTGTTGAAATTGTAAGTAGCCTACCCTTGGGTGAACTTCGTTTTTGTAATGTGGTTTGATAGTCTCTTAAACAATGTGTTTGCTCGACCGTTTTATTGTGAGCCCTTGTGTTTAGCTTGGTTTCTTGATGGCTAGCTTGCTAGCTAGTGGGGGTTTAGCGTAGCAGTCACTTGCTACCGAAGCTGCAGGGGGAGCTATGTCGTGAAAAAAGCGAGCCCAAATCCGGCGAAAACCCAGAAACAGCGAAGGAATAACCAGACCTGCATAGGGCTTCTTTAAATGTAAAGCGTCCAATGCATATCGCCTCCATATGTCCGAACCCGAGTGTAATTTCTAAATATTTGTCCAAATACCAGTCGGGTCCCGTCGGGCTCGGGTCGGATAGCCACACTTTATTTCAGACCACTTCTTCAACCAGTACAATGTCAGCCTGACAGAGCAACCTCTGGCGCCTCTGCATATGGTCACGCTCCTCCGCAACATCTGCAACCTGTCTCCAACCCACTTTTCTGTTGTCGCCTCTGGTCTCCACTCAGAACATTCTCCTCTGGAGGTTAATGCAGAGGAGATGCTCACCTGATCTGGAACATCTGGCGATTCTGTGCCGTCCCTTCTACCTGCCCCGTGAGTTTTCTGCTATAATCACCATTGCCGTCTACATCCCACCACAGGCAGATACAGTCACTGCTCTCTCAGCTCTTCATGACACAATAAGCAGACACCTTGCAGTGCATCCAGATGCTGCCTTGATAGTGGCAGGGGACTTCAACGAGGCGAACCTCAAGCTAGTTCTGCCGATCTTTTTCCAACACATCTCCTGTCCAACTAGGGGTGAAAACACACTGGACCACTGCTACTCTCCATTTAAAGATGGATACAAAGCCACCCGTCTCCCGGCGTTTGGGAAGTCCGACCACGCTGCCATCCTTCTTCTCCCAAAGTATAAACAACGTCTAAAGCAGGAAGCTCCGGCTGTGAGAGAAGCGAGATGGTGGACTGACCACTAATCAGAGGTCATGCTGCAAAACGCGTTGACTAATGTTGACTGGGACATGTTTAGGTTGAGCTCTGACAACATCGATGAGTTCACCAATGTCGTGACGGAAGTTTCATTTCGCAGCTGACTGATGAAATTATCCCCAAGGTAACTGTGAAAGTGTACCCAAATCAGAAACCTTTGGTTGATAGATCTATCTGAGAGGCTTTGAACGCACAAACATCTGCATACAACAATGGCCTGTCATCTGGTGACCAGCTTGCACCAGTGTTAACAACAATCTTCAATTCGTCTCTAGCCCAATCTGTAGTTCCTAGGTGCCTAAAAAGATCCACCATTATAAGTATAAGTATATATACTCTTTTGATCACGTGAGGAAAATTTGGTCTCTGCATTTATCCCAATCCTTGAATTAGTGAAACACACTCAGCACACAGTGAACACACAGTGAGGTGAAGCACACACTAATCCCGGCGCAGTGAGCTGGCTGCAACAACAGAGGCGCTCGGGGAGCAGTGAGGGGTTAGGTGCCTTGCTCAAGGGCACTTCAGCCGTGCCTACTAGTCGGGGTTCGAACTGGCAACCCTCCGGTTACAAGTCCAAAGCGCTAACCAGTAGGCCACGGCTGCCCCTATTATTATTCCTATTATTATTATGCTGACATCATGGTGCAATGACAACAGCCTTGTACTAAACATTGCCAAAACCAAGGAATTGGTGGTTGACTTCAGAAGGGACAACCAAAGGCTACATCACACACCAATGGACATCCATGGTGCCCTGGTGGAGACAGCGAGCCACTTTAAATATCTTGGAGTAGTCATCTCTGAGGACCTTTCATGAACATCACACATCTCCAACCAAGTGAAAAAAGCAAGAGCGTTTGTACCATCTTAGAAAGCTGAACAAATTCAGAATATCCAAAGAGCTGTAGAAAACATTCTGCTCAGTGTGGCATGGAGGGGAGATAGCAATTGTTTATAACCGACTACGCCACCTGAGGACTTACACCACAGGAATATTCTACCAATTTAGGTCTAGTAGATAAGGAGTTTTAATAACAATCTAAAGCTCTACCGGGGAACACAGGTTCGTGACCACGAAGCAAACCAGAGACGTGAGTCCAAAAAATACCAATATTTTATTACATACAAGAATTGATACACAGCAAAATGTATGCACACACAACCCCAAAACCCAACACTTGCAAACTTCTCGAGGATCCTACACCTTGAGGTTCGCGGGGCACCAGCGGCTTCAAATACCTGTTTGCTGCTTTGCAATGGCATTTTAGCAGCTGCTCTCTTATTCCTATGAAATTGTCTGGCAGAAACCTTCCTTATTATGCCTTTGTCTGCACAAACCAGCCTGTGCTCTGAATCAGCAACAAACTTCTTCACAGTACGATGATCACGCATAAGTTTTCAGGAAATAACCAATGTTTTCATACCTTATCCAAGGTAGTGCACAATTTCACGCTTTTCAGCAGCAGAGAGATCCTTTTTCTTTCTCATATTGCTTGAAACCTGTGGCATGCTTAGACTACGTTTATACGAAGCAGGGTATTTTCCTAAACGAATATCTGGCCATCTACGTTTGCAAATAAAACTGCATTTACACAAGACCGTTTATTTTTTAAATGTGTTTACACAAACCCGTGTACATACATGCTGCCATGAGCACGCCAAACCACAGTGGCAGTCTAACGATAAGCTCAAGCTCACATTTAACCAATCAGAACCCTGAAAAGTCGCACGTGAGAACATGTAAATGTAAACATTGGTCGCACATTTGGTGTACTTCTGTCGCATACTGTGACGTTGGCTGCCCAAAACTCCGTTTACCACAGTTTAGAACCAAACGCATAAACGGAGTTTTAAAAAAAAAAACACTTTGGCCGGAGTTTTTTTGGATAACCGTTTTACGGGGCGAATTCTCCATTTGCGTCTAAATGAAAGGCTCAAACGTAGGGAAATGTCTTCGTTTATGAAAATACACATGCTTGTGTAAACGGGGTCTTAATAATGTGGAACATCCTTCTTAAGTAGTTTTCCTTTGATTGGGCTCACCTGGCAAACTAATTGTCACAGGTGTCTGAGATTGATTTCAATGATCCAAAGAGACCTGAGACACAATACCATCCATAAGTTTAATTGAAAAAAAAAAAGAAATGTTTATCACACTTAAATCCAATTTGCATAATTATTTGGAACATGGTGTATACACCACCATCACATTAACATCAAAATTGACTCCCTGTCTGGTGCACCTACCAGGGCTGCAAGAAATGTAGGAGTCATGCTCAATAACCAATTGACCTTCTCCGATCATGTTGCCTCGATCACCCGGTTGTACCGTTTCGCACTTTATATACGAACATACGAAAAATCAGGCCTTACCTGACTCAATATGCTACCCAACTCCTGGTACAGGCCATCATCATCTGACAACTTAATTACTGTAATGCCCTCCTGACAGGTCTCCCAGCCTGCACAGTGAAATCCCTTCTGATGCTCATCCAGCTACACTGGTTACCTATGGCCGCCCGCATTAAATTCAAGTCTCTCACGATTGCCTACAAAGTAGTCTCTGGTTCTGCTCCCACCTACTTGAATGCCCTCATACAGGCATATGCTGCCTACCGACCGTTGCACTCCTCATACAAACGTCTAGCTCTGCCACTGATACGCTCAGGCAAATCCAAACTTTTCTCATCTGTTGTTCCCTGTTGGGGGAACATGCTACCTTAAATTGTTTACCATGTTACCATGAGAGTCACTTTGGTTAAAAAGTGTCAGCCAAATGTAATGTAATGTAATGTGATTTTATTTATTTTTTGCAGAGAGAATGTGCAGGACTGAGCGGCAATTTTATTTTGTACCGCTATGTGATACATCTTAGTTGTTTCTCTCTTGTAAAATTGGCTGCTTTTGCTATTGCACACTCATCGTGCACCTTCACCATGTTGTCCATTCAGTTTTCTTTTAGTTGACTGACACATTTGCTTTTCTCTAAAGGCAACACAACTTTTACTGGAAAAACTTCAGCCCAGCGATGAGCTCCTGAAGGATTACTCAAGTTGTAAGGACTGGCTGAAGAGGGTAAAGATGGTGTCAACGACGGTAGAGCTCATTCTTTCTGAGGATTCTGTGATCAAACTTTACTGTTCAGAGGGAGAGAAAATGATTGAGAACATAAGGTGAAGAACATTACTGAAATAAGCTATTATTGTCTGCAACTGTATGTTTATTTCTGCATTTTATTTAGTGATTATGGTTTTTATTCACATTTTCTGCAAAAAGGGTACAAACAGTAAATGCATTAACTGTGGATTAGCTAGCTTTACTCAGTCTAGCAGTAGTCTCTTCTAATGCTGCAATATTAAGCAAGGAATAAGTCCGGTAGCATTTGAGGTTTGTATCTGGTTTAAACCACAGCTGAAGGATTGATTTTTTGGCAGCAGTAAAACCTGCAAATGCCAAACGCTTTTACCGTAATGGGAGCTCAAGTGAAGAATCATCATTCAATAAACAGAGACAAGGATCTAGTACAAGATTAGTATCAAGGAATTTAAGCTTTCAAGGGTAAGCTTTCCTCAAAAGACTCCAAGCTTGAAGGCTTGAAAGGGGGGCATTAGTTAAAAAAAACTACAATCTTTCAAGAATCTTTCCCAAATCTTGTCAAAGTTGTTTGGTGTAAGGTGGCCATAAGGGCAGTGGGGCATCTAATTGGTCAGCTTGTTCTGCTGAAAGAGATGGGAGCTCTAAAGGACCTAAAAAAGCATGCATATCTGTAAAGTCATTCGGTGTTTCAGACTTGTAAAGTTCAGAATAAAATTCTCTAAACATTATTCACTAGAGGTGGCTGGGTACAGACTATGCCATAGGAGTCTTTAACTGCATCCACTGAGGCAAGACGTTCTAACTGTTTAAAGCGCAATGCAAGAAGTCTGTTTGGTCTATCTGATTGCTCGTAATAAAGTTGTCTAGTTCTAAGTAGATTAAACTAAGCCCTTATGCTACATCCTTTAAGGATCTCAATGTTATAGCTCTGGCAGTATCATACATATTTTTGTCTGCAATATTCCTATTTGCTGAATTTCTTCTTTTAGGTCACAAATTTTTTTCTTGCGGTCTGCGGCTATTTTAGAGGCATATGATATACAGCTTCCTCTGATTGCACATTTTGTAGTAGAGTGTGAGGGTTTACATCATCTGAATTGTTTAATGAGATAAATTTGTCTAAACACTTCCTAATATGTTCTAGAAATCTTTCATCTTGTAGCAGGTACACATTGAAGCGCCAACGTTTAAAACGAGCAGATGAGTAGGCTTTAGATAAGGTGATTTTGACAGGAGAATGGTCGGAAATGAGCATGGGTAGGATTTCTGTGTTCAAAACAGACTCTAGTAAGGCAGCTGAAATGAAAATGTAATCAATTCTAGAAAATGTTTTATGGTGTGAAAAAAAAATGTGTAAAAGCTGGTTGGAAGTAGGATGAGTGGTGCTACTGTAGACCTATCCAGGATATCAATTGTTAAATTCAGATCACCACCTAAGATTATAGGAACTTTTAAGTATAGGAGTCTGACTTTGATATCATCAAAAAACTGTGGCTCAAAAATATTTGGTGCATATATGGAGACTCGACAATATTTGACTGAATTTAAGGTAATCAAAGCAAAACAAAATCGACCACCAAAATCACTGCCTAGCTCATCAACATGCAGAGTCAACTTTCTATCAGCTAAGAGTAGAACACCCTTTGTTTAATTTGGGGCACATGAAAAAGAAAGGATTTTATAAAACTTATTTTGAAATCTATGAACATCCTGTTTTTTTAAACGCGTTTCCTGCAAGATTGCAATGTGTATTCTGTTTTTACGTAGAAAATCAAGGCACCTAACCCTCTGAACAGGCTCATTAACTCCCTGCACATTCCAAGAAATGCAATTATAGTTGTCAATCATTAACTGTAATGACCATACATAGTGGTAGATTGCAAAAACAGCGTGAAGACACAAAAATTGTAGCCATGTAAAAATATGCAGCCATGCGACTAACGTAAAAACAAGCAGCCAAAGCCCCCCCAGACTTGAAGCACTGCTTTAAAAAAAGAACCAGAACGTTGCTAGCCCGCCAGGGAAAAACGCTAACACCCCTGCATGAGCTAGCTAGAACAAAAGTAATCACCATTCCTTGGATTCGAGCTAAGACCACGTTCAATTCAGTTGTTTTAACATGAGTCTTTGTTATGACAGAAATTACCCATTAAAAGAAAAAAAAAACACATAACTGACAATCAAGGTTTAAGATACTCTCGCGTTGATACCACAGTGTAGTCAGGTCACTAACCAGTGCAATAACAGATCTTATCGTTTAATAAGGAGAGGCTACTGCTGAAATTAAATGTCTTTAATGTAATGCTGAGCCTCCTCGGGAGAAGAAAAAATGCCTGTGTTGTTCGAGTCAAATGTTACCTTCAGGCTGGCAGGGTAGAGAAGGAAAAACTGGATCCCTTTCTGTTTGAGCGAAGCAATGCATGATGAGAAAGCTTTGCGTTTCAGGACGGTTGCGTTGGAGTAGTCGGCAAATATCAAGAGCTGGGACT
The DNA here is from genome assembly GCF_046254945.1 of Alosa pseudoharengus. Taxonomy (NCBI): domain Eukaryota; kingdom Metazoa; phylum Chordata; class Actinopteri; order Clupeiformes; family Clupeidae; genus Alosa; species Alosa pseudoharengus. The sequence goes on along the minus strand of NW_027468709.1, from coordinate 1,161,913 downwards.
GACCATGTGCCTTCGTGCCTGCTAGTCTGTATGCCTTCATGATAGCCTGGCGATCGTTGTACCTCAGAAGTTTGAAGATGAGGGTTCTGGGCTTGCTTGATGAATTTTCACCTTTTTTGTAGACTCGATGAGCTCTTTCAATTTCGATTATCCCTCGATCAGCCAGTGAAGGGAATCAGATAGAAAGCTGGCATTGTAGAAAAGCAATAGCGTCGTCCCCCTCTTCATTCTCTGGAAGGTTAACAAGGCACAGGTTATTTCAGCGATTTCTGCCACGCTCGATTGTAACTTAGCAATCGCAGAAGTAGCTTCCCTAACTTGTAGCCTGTCCTCTCGCTGAGCAGCTTGGATAATGTCAGTACGCTTGTTCAAAGTCATTAGAGAGGCGTTCAGTGCTAAGACCTCAGTCTCCACATTGGAGAGTTTCTTTTGAAAAGCGTCCATATCGCCCAGTATAGCTTTCACATCCAGGTAAAGTTTGCGTAGAGTCCCCCGCATCTCATATAGCGTGGCTAAGACAGGGCCCTCAGCGCTGCACTCCAAGATGGAATCCGCGTTCTCATCAAACAGCTGTTTCTTGGCTCTCTTCTTTGCCGATTTAGATAGCGGCGAAGGGGGTAAGGGGGCATAGTTCTCTTCTCTGCAGATTTCATTGTAATTGTCAACAAACAAAACTGACGTTAAAGCAAGTTTGACTCAGTTTGAGAGCAAATATATCGAAGGTGGCTTTGCAACAGGGGGTCAAGAGCGTGCAGATTAGCTTCGGCATGTTAGCATACGCCATTTTCAAATATGGCGCTGCATGGAGCATTTGGAACCAAGGGGGCAGGCGAACGTTCGGAGAGCGTAGACACTATGGCGGATCTGAGGCTAAATAGTAGACCAGTTCACCTAGCCATCCCCATTGAAGACAATTCGATTTAGGCGCCACTTTGACATCAAATAACGTTACAGCTGAAGCGTTTTAAGCCTTTATATGAACCTTTTCTATTTCCGGAGTAATACAACATTGTGTGATTAACGTCATAACCTCATAACTGACTTACAGACTGAGTAATAAACTTTTTTCCGAAATCAATGCTAAAGTGACGTAATAAGCATATAGCCAGAGCGGGTGAAAGCGTCGCACAGGAGCAAAATAACCGTATTCTCTGGATAAGAACGAAAGCATCGGAGCACAACATTTCAGCTAAGTTTTGATGGATTGACAGTAGCCTAGGCTATGAATGTGGCGAGTGCTGTTTATATTAAATCACATTTATCTACGAACAACTAGGACATTTAGAACAGTAATGTAGACATGGTGGTAACGAAGTAAGTGGCTACATACCCAATCTCTCGGTGCAGCTATCACAAGAGTTACACAAGTCAGACTACGTGCCTGCGTTACATTTACGTCCCCTGAGCCTGCGCAGAAAGCCTCGTCGACCAACAGGAAACGGTTGAAATTTGCTTCACCCGCCTCGATTGACGTCTACGTGATGACTCTGTCCATATCTTTTACTGTCTATGTTTGGAACCAGCTCCATGCATGAAAATCCGTGTTGGGCACGAACTCTCATGCGCGTACATGTTGGTGGGCGGGTACCTATCCGGCGGCTACAGCCAAACGTTATTCAGTGCGTATTTTTTGAGGAGCCTATGAGAAGATGTGCATATTATGGTTGTTTATCCATCATATGACAAATAAAGAAAATTGTATTGATCTTGTTTCGTTGTTGTTTGTCCCGAACAAACATAGCCTAAACATGATTAAAGACAATAAATTACACAACAGCGGCATAAAGACCTTGTCTCGTTACACCATGGGTCTCCAACAGCTCTCAACCTATAGCCGCCCCCCTTTGGAGCTTGCCAGAGGCTGAAGCACTAGGCTACTACATTTAAACACAATTATTGCCGCGAGGCATTCCAGCCTACGAATTTAATAAAAAGTAAACCATGCATAATTAAAAAAAAACAACTAAATTTAGGCTACTACGCTATGCAATAAGGTTTCCATTAGAGCACAGCGCACGTTCAATGAATGAAGGAATGGCCTTGTCTCGCAATAAACAGCTGGAAATTCCAACACTTTTTCAACTACACGAAACTTTACAGTGATCATCAAATACCCTCTAGATTTAAATGCCCATCAGTCTCAACATTTAACTAATAAAAGTCAAAAAGTAAATTAAATCCCATACCAAAACCGAAAATCGTCTGCGTTTGATATCCTGGTATGCCGCTCCAAACAAAACGCATGTCTCACAATAGCGTAGGCCTACAATGTAAGAAATAAAGGTCTGCCTCGAATAAGCCTACCTCAAATAAATAGTACCTGTGCTTTGCAGCCTAAGTAAATAGCAGACCCTGGACATAATTTAGGATTTACGGAAAGTATGCATTCATACGGTGTTGGACGCCTGGCGATGCTCTGGCCGTCTACTGTGCCTCTGACACCGCTGCCTCATTTGGATGGTAACTCCACAGGTGAGCGCGAAGATTGGATGTCGTGGATGCGTAAGTAAACTGTTTGAGTCCGCAGACAACATTCTCTTTAACCGTTACTTTACCATCTGCGTTGTACAACTCAAAGTAAAGACACCACATTTTAGATGAGTTGGGGACGTAATTGTCCGCTCAGGCTGACCGTTCTGCGTTATCTTCAATACTATATCTTCAATAATATTGAATATCTTCAATATTCTTTTCAAAACAGGGTGGCTATTGAGGGCTCTGGCTCCAGTCATTATTGTGGCTACTGGCTATTATTGGCTTGATTTGGTCATGGGCCAACGCTAGAATACGTTTAGAGCACCCGCTATGAGATGGCAAACAATAAAATAAAAAACAAACTAATCATAGACTGTAAAAATGCGCTACACCTGTATCTTCAATATTCTTTTCAAAACAGGGTGGCTATTGAGGGCTCTGGCTCCAGTCATTATTGTGGCTACTGGCTATTATTGGCTTGATTTGGTCATGGGCCAACGCTAGAATACGTTTAGAGCACCCGCTATGAGATGGCAAACAATAAAATAAAAAACAAACTAATCATAGACTGTAAAAATGCGCTACACCTGGCACTAAAAACCGAATAGTTTATTTATAGTTCGACTACGGATATTTCACGTCATGTTCGAATGCATATTTGCAGCAGGACAGCAGGCAGACCGCTCTTAGTTAGAGCCGCTGTGTTATCCAATGAAATTAAGTTGCGCTTCAGGGCGACTCCACTCGGACTCCATGCGCGTTCCCGAGCAACTTTTTCTTCTTCTTGTTATGAGGCAAGAACTTTATGTGCATTATCACCACCCTCTTACTGGAGGACGACTCTCTTTTTACAGAATATCCAATAAAAATCGACGTTGGTCCATGCGTCATTTCCAGCTTTGTAACTTGGCGCATGGTCAGAGCCGACTGGCGCTGAATCCGAACCCCAGTGTTCAAGATGGCGTTGACTATGAATTGGCCGGATTTACTAGCCTAGCCTCCACCATTCATTTGTATGGAGGGCGGGACTTAGTCACTCTCTCCAGTTATATATAATACCTCCATGCTTTGCAAGGTCAAGTTTAGGCGGCCATCTTAGCTGGAGCCCAACCGGAAGAGCCATGTTTGTTTAAATTGATAAATTCATGTCACTGTTTTTTAAGTGTATCCATAAAGTCGGAATTATACAAGAGTGTGTCATTAAAATGCCATCTACGGAACTTTGGCAGCGAATAAGATGGTTTAACATGACACTGGATTGGAGAGTGATCAGATATCAATCTTGGCAGTATGTCTATTTCATAGATTTGATCCAGTAGGCCAGGGCTAATGAAAATAATCATTTCTAGACATTGATTTATGCCTAAAAGAATAAAAAGTAAAGTCCTTAGCACTTTCATTCCTAGCTCTCAAGACATCCACCACGTTCACTTCCGTAATAAAATGATTTAGGGCGACGGTGGAAGGAGGAAAGGAAATAGACGCTGGCGATCGGTCTAGCAAGGGATTAACTGTTGCATTAAAATCCCCACCTATCAACAACTGACAATTGTGAAATGACAGCAGCGCATTTGTGATATCATCAGAGAAATCGTTTGGGGAGTAGATAGATGCCAAAAGAATCTTTGTAGGCCTACTGTTGACACTAATGACAGCATAAGCGAACCGACCACTCGCGTCATTTGCCGTGAAATGCACTATCTGTGTGGATCTTTTCACTACTATTAGAACGCCCTTGTATTTATTACTAGCACATTAGCAGGCAACGTTTTACTATTGTCTATTTTGAAAGCGATGATCCTGTTGTTTTAAATGAGATTCTTGAATTAATACGACGTCTGCATTAGTGCGGTGTAAAAATTCAAGGCACCGTGTTCGTTTAACGGGGTTGTTCAAGCCACACGCATTCCAACTAATTATATTCAGGTCAACCATCTGAGACGTTTCTACCATAATGCTCATGTAATGCCAAGAAAACAGGCAACTCCTACCAAAGAATTCCACAGTACTATCACAGACAATGATGCATTGCTCTTAAAACTGAACACACGTTTACGATCTGCCACAAGACATAAAATTACATCAAACACTCCCAGATAGCAATTACTCATTGAATCTATGTTAAATCAACATTATTTTGTCAACGTTAAAATCATTGAGTCAACGTCGCACTTCAACATTGATCCTATAACATTTTGCACCCTCTATTAATATTGAAGCAATGTTGAAATTCCGACTACAGATCAACGGAATTCCAATGGTATTTCAATTAAAATGAATATTGAAACAACATTGAAATTACAACCAAACTAAAGATCAATGCGATTTCAATGGTATTTCAATTGATATTAAACCTCAGTAAACCACTTTTAATTTGGAAAAATATTGGGAAATTCACATCCTGCTTTATATACAGCCAGGATAAATTTGACTATAGGCCTAGTATGGCTGGTTTAGGCTACACAATCGTGCATAAATAACCATTGACAACTTATCAGTTTGAAAATCAAGTGCATTTATTAACTCTTCTTCATTTAGAAATTCACGTGTGTTGTGCTTCCCTGCCATCCATTCAGTATAGCATTCATAGACCACCCGTTCACAGTCAGCCCTCCACCATCCAGTAGCAGAGTGAAGTGGCACTTAACAGAAACAGAAGAAAAAGAGATAGACAGTGTTAGATAAATAGGCTATGTTCAACTGAAACTGAAGGCTACTTATAATTGAAACTTTAGAATAATCATAGAATATATATTCTATATGTTTGTTGAGTTTGCTGTCAAAATGCCAGGCTGAAGATAGTGTTAGAATAATTCAGTTTCGCAAGCTGGGTGAGCTCATTGAACGTGTCGTGTTTGCTACCAGCACCAGCCATTCGGGCAGCTCTGTTCGTCCGAACAATTTTGCTGCCCAATGAACGGTTAATGATAGCAGTCTAGTCAGATATGACTTAAAGTTAACTTATATCAGTATTGCTAAAGTTAGCCTATTAAACTCACAAAAATATGATCACCAGGAGTTACATAAACTAGTGCAGTGCCCGTTCAAACATGCCATTCCTGAAGAAAACCCGTAGCTCAATTACATGCCCACATGTATGCCTGCTTTAAAAATAGGATGATAGGGAAACATCATTCCAGCTAAGCATTCAATAATGAATACTGAATATTATAATATATTAGCCTATAATTAATGTGGCCTCTAATAAATTTAGGCATGGCTGCATGTGTAGGGTGACCAGATTTGTCGGAACTAAAACCGGGACACTTAGTGCGTGACCGCGTTTAACGTGAACATGAGACACAGACATTTTTTCTTTAAGCCCAGAAGGTATAGGGGGTTCGGGGGTATCAATTTATGAAATATTGTATGCAAACACACAAGTTCTGCGCACTTTCAGTCAGAGAAAAAGGTCCTGTACTGTATGCCTAACGAGTGCCAGACATGCATGAAAACATTTAACTCACAGTAATTTTGAGAATGATAACTTTCTCTTCAACATTGTCGTAGCGTAGCCTAACTGTTAAAACGAGGCAGATATGAAGAGGCATGCAGCACTGTTTACGGATACATTGTAACGTTGGTTGCAAAGATCGACTGCTACGATTGACTGACACACTCATGCACGCACACATTATCGAAATCATACGCCGCTAGTCTTTCTACATGGGTTTAGTTAATGATCGGGCTATAATAAGACCATGCCGGCTATGTAATCTCTGAAAACCCGGGACACTTTAATAGTGGTTGGTGAAAACCGGGATATTTTAGCGTCCCGACAGGCTTTTGTCGGGACTTGGGACACGCATCTCAAAATCGGGACTGTCCCGGTTAAACCGGGACGTCTGGTCACCCACATGCAGCATGTGACATTTCTACAGATCAGAATGACATAATGACAACTGTTTTGAGTTAAGGCTAAATGTAGGCTATAGCTTACTGAATAACTTCATAATGCTATTCGAAGCTTGCACATACTTTTATTTTGAGTGGTCACTACATACCCGTGTTTAATGGCGTGATAAGTGCCGTCGCTCATTCTGCAACTTGTCTAACGTTAGCTATGTGGCATTAGCCTATCGCTCGTTTCAATTTGGGACCTTGCAGTCGGAATTGTCGTTTTAGTCAAAGTCTCTTGAAAGTCCAAAGTAGCCTGGGCTATTCGAGTGGTCACTACATACCCGTGTTTGTTGGCGTGTTGCAAGTAATCATTTTATGCAAGCAAACTGCATACAGGGAGTCTTTATTGTTGAGGTCAGACATGATAATCATCTTGCATCTTAACCCACAAGCGGTTCCCGAGTAATCCGTTTAAATTGCGACTGACTATCATCAAAGTGAGACCTAGCAGAGCCCGTTCTCTGGACCTAGCTACTGTCAGTACACGATCCATGGGGTGGAGCTCCCCTGAAACTGGTCCCCTTGTAAACAGTGCAGTGCAGCGATAAACGTCCTACGTAAATAAGCATATTTTGAAATATGCATTCAAAAATCTTCAAAATCGAGAGTGCACACCACGTGCCACGTGCAAGCCACATACGAAATCTTAGGTCAGTCTGACAAACAGTCAGCGAGATATGCGTGCCACAGACACACACACAGACGCTTCTTGCTTTATAGATAGATGTTAGCTAAATCTCCACGTTAACCAGCAGCACATCTTCAGCCTATAATTTTGACAGTAGCCTAGAAGCTAACGTTACCAGTAGGCCTAGCACTACTTCATATTTTATTATCATGAGTATAATAAACTGTAACTTACTGACAACAAAGGTTGGACCTAATTATAAATCAGACTGCCTAGTAACGTTAACCTAACATTATGATGAACTGCCATAACGTAAGTTAGCCTAAACATTAATTTGACAACAGCAAGTAAATTTAGCTAGCCTAGCATTTGAATGAGTTTGTAAGTCAGACAGTACGATGTACATAGACTGTAAACATGACCGAATTTAATGTAGTACACTTTTACAATAAAACATTATCGTTTGATAAATAAATGCTTGCTTACCATTAAGGAGGAGTGAACTTGACAGAGAGCTGAACACCCGGTTGGTCTGACTGAACTGTTGCTGAAAATGATCTCCTGCTGGACAGTTCAAACGTCGTCGCGCAGTCAACTATAAATCCACTACTTTTCAATCACCACGTTAAGATTTCCCAGTCAACCACAAATCCATGACTTTTCAATATCTTTTAGTGAACTATGTATCGATGCTCTATCGATTATGGCAACATAAACTATAAACCAATGTTGTTTCGATATCTCTCTTATCGATATTCATGCACTGTCGGGTTTTTGTCAGGAATGCTGATTCAATGTCTATTTACCATTGAGGTTTCAATCTCAACCAAAATGATGATTTGGATGGAAAATCAACATCATATCAATGTCACCTTGCTATCTGGGCTGTAACTATGAACACAAAGTAAAGAAACCACAAGGGAATAGCAATCCCTTTGGCTAGGTAACCATAAAGAAACACAAGAGACGTGACTCTCATATAGCAATGCAGCATTTCCACTCACAACTCGCAGTAAAGCGGATATTAAGCAAACAAAATAATATAAAATCAACGGATAATCAGGAGCCTGTAGCCTTGAACGTTGGCTAACTTAAAGCTTGTGTATGCTAGCCTATTTTGTTAAACGGCAGTAAAAGTGCAGTAAACTTAACTGGAAGCTGGCATACCTCAATGTCCAAAAAAGAAAAACAAGTTTTGTTCAGGAAGAAGGATATTGAAGTGCGGCTTGTGGAGATGTAATATCCATACTGGAGTGGTTTACATCCATTGGAGGGTTAACATTCTCCAGTTGGGCACCAGTTGTGTCGGCAAACTGTGATGCTGGTCTGATGGAGTGTAAGAACAGCTCGGCCTCCTCTGGGGTGTTGAATTCAATCTGTCGGCGGTCATGAGTCACTTTCAGTATAGCTGGGAAACGTAGAAACGACTGTATCCCTTGAGAATTAAGTTTCTTCTTAACATCGGAGAATGCTTTCCTTTTCTTTGTGGTCTCCAGGCTGTAGTCGGGGAAGAAGCTGATTTTGTTCTCACAGTAGTGGAGTGACTCAACAGCTCTCGCAGCGTTTAGAATTTTTTGCCTGTCCTTGTAGTTCAGCAGTTTAAAAATTAGTGTGCATGGTGTACTGCTCAGATTGGAGCGAGAGTAAATGTGATGCGCCCTCTCTATGCTAATGTGGCATTCAGTCAGTGATGGGAGCCACTTCGGAATGTTGGTTTCTAAGAATGAAACAGCATCACCTCCCTCAGCCCCCTCTTTTAGACCAACTAAGCAGAGATGGGATCGGCGGCTTCTGTTCTCCATGTCAGCGATCTTGGTGGATAGTGTTCTTACTGTTGCTTGTAGGGTTCGGATAGTTGTTTTGTCGGAGCGAACTGAAGCCTGCCTGTTGTCGCATCTGGATTCCAGCAATTTGATAGATTGATCTTGTTGTTCCATCTGGTGGCCAATGGAGGAGATTTTGTCACTTGCAGCCTCAACTTTAAAGATGAACTGAACTGGAATTTGAAGTAAAGGTGATATAACAGATGTATTTTATTTCTTCTCATTGGTATAATGATTAAAATGGCTGAATTTATTAAAAGGGATGAAATTGTACGTTGAAAGTGGTGTTGTTGTTACACGGGCGCCGCCATGTTGGATTTCAACAATCGGCTACGTCACTGGCATGGTAAGCTACTCTGCACTAGCACTAGCAGCCATAGCAGATAATGAGTCTGAGGCTAGCTGACATGGCTGAGGAAACTAACATTAGGCCTAGCTGAGTTACATATTGGCCATTAGTCATTTATCATAGGCTAGCCTACATCACAAAATCTCATACAAAATGAAACCAAACTAGTGACACAAAGGCGAACACTTTAACAGAGGAAATTAATTGGGCATGAATCATACTGAACGCTATTTTGTCAATGAGCAGAAACACACGACATTCAAACTATTGATAAGATGTGCACTATGGAAACTGGTCTGTAACTTTGGACGAATAAATGCCATTGACTTGCCATATCCTGACTTAAAAAACCCTTTTCTTGCTTACTTTATCGCAAACTCGGTGGGGCAGCTTGTAGTCTTTTTCAATTCATAGAAGGGCGAGCCCTGCAGTCTATGTGCCATGGAGCCTAAGTTTCAACTTCGGCTTCGTTCACCCAATGCAGTCACTGGTCGCAATTACAAAGTCCGGGAAGGTTCGTTCAATCGTTTAAAGCAGGGGTATTCAATTAATCTTCAGCGAGGTCCAGTTACGGAAAATTTCCTCAAGCAAAGGTCCGGAGCATCATAATGTTTAACGTGCGTGTTTAGGATGGATGGATGGAGCCTAGTTGTAGGTAGATAGATTCTTCTGCCCTCAGCTATGTGGCTCTACACAGCCTAGACAGCGAGCTAAACAAGGGTCCACAATTTGTAACCACAATTTGTAAAACTGAAAATACAAAAATAAAGGAGATTTCAATTAATAAAGCTATCATTTTGTGCATACATACGGGTCAAACAGCGTTAGCTATTTCTGAACAGTACCAAGTTAGCTATGAACTAGCTTAGGACGCTAGTAAAGGTTTTTTACTACCATATAGCAATACAAACGCAAAATACATATGCAAAGTAAGGCTAAACACATAGCTTAACTAAATTATATCATCCAAACTTACAGATTGTCCCGTGTCGAAGGCGTAATATAAACAAAGACATGCACACGAATTCCACCGTCTTTCCACTTCAAATGCACTTACAACAATGACTAACATTGGTTTACGTGTGCTTAATCTCACTCAGAAACGGAAACCACCACTAGGTGGCAGCATCTACTTAGAAACAGGAAGTATTCACTACAAAACCCAGGGACAGAACACTCCCCGTCTGACATCTTAAGGATGTCACCCAAACAAACCTATGCAAACAGTTCCAAAAGGATATCAAGACAATCCAGTCTCTTAAACAGTGTCCTTAGACACCAACAGGACGACCTCATTGATGGGGCGCAGGTAAAGTCTTTGCTCGCCGCCACGAACAACCTTCACCTCAATCTTCCTCACTCTGCCGTCCTCACTGGGAAAGGCTTTAGTGATGAGCCCGACTGGCCAATCATTCCTCTTCTCCTGGCCCTCTTTAAGCAGGACCACATCTCCTTCTTGTAGATTTGGTCTCGCCGTCCGCCATATGCGCCGATCTTGGAGCCCGCTGATGTATTCTTTCCTCCATCGAACCCAGAAGACATTGGCCAAGTGCTGCACACGTCGCCACTGTGCCCTGAAGAGGTCGCGTCCTTCAAACTGCCCTGGTGGTACCGGCGGTGTGCCAGACTTCTGTGTGAGCAGCATGGCAGGGGTAAGAATCGCAGGATGCTCTGGATCTGTGGAAACTGTTGTGATAGGCCGTGCATTTACTATTGCAGTTACCTCAGCCATGAATGTTACCAACACTTCATGAGTGAGATTAGCATATCCATGTTGCAGTAGCATTACGTCCAAGATCCGACAGGAAACCCCTATCATGCGCTCCCAGGATCCGCCCATGTGTGAAGCATGAGGAGGATTGAACTGCCACTGGCAACCGTGGTTTTTGAGGTAAGTATCAATTTCGCTGTTGTGGCAACCCTTCTTGTCAATTTGCAGCTCCTTGCAGGCACTCACAAAGTTGGTCCCACAATCCGATCTGAGCAGTTTTGCAGCACCTCTGATGGCAAAAAAACGACGCAGGGCATTGATGAATGATGATGTGTCCACTGATTCTATGATTTCGATATGTATGGCACGCACACTCATGCACGTGAAGATGACAGCCCATCTCTTGGCCTCTGCTTGACCTCCCCTTGTTTTCCTGACCATGACATGCCAAGGCCCAAACACGTCTAGGCCCACATATGTGAACGGTGGGTCTGTGCTTAATCTGTCCTCAGGCAGGTCCGCCATGATCTGTTCTTGTTGTCTGCCTCTCAGCCTGCGACAAGTGACACAGTTGTAGATCATACTGCTGACCGCTCTCTTTCCTCCCACAATCCAAAATCCTGCAGCTCTAACAGCCCCTTCAGTGAAATGTCTACCCTGGTGGTACACCCTTTCATGAAAATGTCTGACTAATAGCTCAGTCACATGATGTCTTCCCGGAATGAGGATAGGATGTGTTTCACCTGTAGGTAACTGTGATCTTGCCAGCCTACCTCCGACTGAGAAGTCCACTTTCATCCACAAATGGACATAACTTGCTGAGTGGGCTTGATCTTTTGACAGATGTCTTTTGTTTGAAATCTTCAGCAAAGACCTCACTTTGAACAGCACAAATGATTGTGGCTCTTGCCTGTTGAAGCTGGTCTTCATCAAGGTGCAAACTACATACATGCCAGTGATGACAGGCACTCCCTGGTCTGTGCTTGAAGGACTTGGCAATGTGTTGCAGCCTAGCTACTGCCCTCACCAGCAGGTTCCGGTTCTGGATCAGTTACAGGGTCAACCAGGTTGAAAGGCTTCTCTTGTATTTCACCTTGCTTTGAGTCAGTGAGGAAAGGAGGTCCACTTAGCCATGTGGAGAAACACAGCTGTTCAGCAGGCAGCGCTCTTGTGGCATGGTCAGCTGGATTTAAATGAGTGGGCACATAATGCCACTGATTTGCTCTCGTAGATCGCCTGATACGTTCCACGCGGTTATGAACATAGATGTAAAAACGTCTCTTCTCATTGAAGATGTAACCCAGCACGACCTTTGAGTCTGTGAAAAAGTTCACATCGTCCACGTCGATGTCCAGTTCTTCTTGGACTAACTCTGCTACTTCAACGGCCAGCACTGCCGCGCAGAGCTCCAGTCTCGGAATGGTGATGTCTGGTTTTGGAGCAAGCCTTGCTTTACCGAGAAGGAAGCCCACTTCACTATAGCCATCGGCATTTGTAATCTTCAGATAGGCAACAGCCCCTACAGCTTTTGTGGACGCGTCACAGAAAATGTTTATCTCTTTCCTTTGTGCTGCTGATGAAGGAATTGAAGTGTACATTCTTGGGATGTTCAACTGCTGTAAGTGCTTCAGAGAGTCTTTCCATCTTTCCCACTGGGCCTGTTTGTCTTTTGGCAGTTCAGCATCCCAGTCACACACATCAGAGGAGATCTCTCTCAAAATAAAGCGACCTTCAATGCTTACAGGCACCGCGAAGCCAAGGGGGTCGTAGAGGCTGTTGATGACTGATAGCACTCCACGTTTAGTGTATGGCTTTTCACTGATTGTCACCTGAAACATGAACAGGTCTGTGGAAAGGTCCCACCCCAAACCTAAGCTGCACTGTACAGGTGGTGAGCTTTGCCCAAGGTCAAGGCCCTGCAGGCCAGTAGCGAGATCTTCGTCAGGGAAGGCGCTTGTGATGGTGGGGCTGTTGGATGAGATCTTGTGCAGGCGTATGTTTGACTGTGCGAGCATTTTCTGCGTTCTGTGCAGCACATCAATGGCCTCAGTCTCAGAAGAAAAGGATTTCAATCCATCATCCACATAAAAGTGGCGTTCGATGAATAGCCTTGTGTCCCTACCATACTCTTCCTCAGCTTCAATCGCAGTCCTTTTTAGCCCGTAGATAGCAACTGATGGTGATGGACAATTTCCGAACACATGGACCCTCATTCGAAACTCTGCAATTTCTCCATCCATGTTGTGGTTCTGGAACCACAGGAACCGAAGGTAATCACAATGCTCTTCTTTAACGATGAAGTTGTGGAACATTTGCTCCACGTCTGCCATTACAGCATATTGCTCAAGTCTGAAACGGATGAGCACCCCAACCAGAGTGTTGTTGAGATCTGGGCCCTTGAGCAGCACTTCATTGAGAGAGATGTTGTTGCACTGGGCACTCGAATCAAAGACTATCCTGATCTTGCCCGGCTTCTGAGGGTGGTAAATCCTGAAGCTTGGGAGATACCAACATTCTTGACCAGCTGTGATGGGAGGGGCAATTTCGGCGTGTTCCTTGATTAACATCTTCTCCATGAACTCCACATAATGGTCCTTCATCGCAGGCTTCTTAGTTAATGTGCGACGGAGTGACATCAGCCGATGGAGAGCTTGGTCTCTGTTGTTGGGTAGGCGTTGTCGAGGGAAACGAAAAGGGAGTGGTGCTACCCAACTGTTTGCCTCATCTTTGCAGAATTCTTTGCTCATGATATTTAGGAACAATTCATCTTCTGCAGATAGTGCCAGCTTATCATCCTGCTCTGTTTGCTTGAAGATGAGTTTGCCTATATCGTCTTTAGGCTGCGTTTTTTCTTAAGAGGGGGCTAGTGTCTGTAAACCTTTCCCTAACATGGATTCTGTTTTCACAGGGGGAGAAAAAACTGGGTCGCCCATTTTGAAGTATGTTTGTCTTGAAAGAGCTCACAGTGGATTTATGAGCTCCTGTGAGGCAAACATCCCCTATGATCACCCACCCCAGGACAAGACATTGAGCGTAAGGAGCGTCATGTGGCCCGTTAAGCTGACTGCGCACCATGTGAGCCCGAACGATGTCCCTGCCTAGGAGGAGAAGGATTTCTGCTGAAGGATCCAATGGGGGTATCTGGGATGCGATGGCCTGGAGATGAGGGTGGTGTGCCGCTGCCTCTGGAGTCGGGATCTCCCACCTATTATCAGGAATCTGGTTGCATTCGGTGAGTGTCGGCAATGGCATAGACACCTTTCCATCGATCCCCTCAACAATGAATCCATTGGCTCTTCTCCCACTAGTGTTTGTTATGCCAGAGCATGTCTTCATTGTGTACGGTAGTGCTTCACTCTGTACACCAAAGATGTCAAAAAGGGTTGTCCTTGCCAGCGATACATTACTTTGGTCATCTAACATTGCATACATTTTTCTCTTCTTATCAGGAAACGCTTTGTGATAGATGTTGACCAGGCAGATTTTAGAACACGACTTTCCTTGGAGCCCTTTCCCACATACCTCTGTGCAGCTGGATGTGGTCACAGTGGAGTCTGGGTTGTCTTGCTCCCCGCCTTGACCCCCTGTGGATGTGTTAGGCTCTTTAATTGACCATGGGGGTGGTCCAGCATGCAATGCTGAAACATGACCATTGCTATTGCACTCTATACAGTGAATCACGGCTTTACAGTCTTTGGCCCTGTGTTCTGTAGACATGCAACATTTGTAGCAGATTGAGTGCTCTTTCAGCAAATTTCTCCTCTCATCCAATGTCTTCATTCTAAAGCCCCTACATTCAGCTAGTGAATGTGGCTTCTTGTGAATGGGACATTGTTTATCTGGGCCAGCAGGGGGAGTATCAGTGCTGGTGTGTGTCGTCTCAACCTGTGTTTTGTTTGCTGTGATGGGAGTTCTGAATTTTGCTTGCTTTACTAGTGTCTTTTCTGCTTTGAGGGGGAGCATGTTAGAGCCTTGCAATGTAAAGCTGGGGTCTGTTTTCATTTCAGCATGGCTGTTAACAAACTTGACAAAATAAGAAAAAGGTGGATAAAGACCATTATGTTCATTCTTGTACCTTGTTCCTTGTTTGATCCATGCCTCTTGGAGGTTATGGGGAAGCTTCTCTGCTATGGGGTTTATGCCTCTCGACGTATCAAGATAACTGAGGCCCGGTAGATAACCTTCATTCTTTGCTGCTTGCAGCTCGAGAAGAAGATCTGCGAGTTCTTGCAAAAGGTGGTTGTCCTTGTAGGAGACCCTGGGGAAATTCTCCAGACGCTTAAATAGAGATGCTTCAATGACCTCTGATGAGCCGTAATTCTTGTCCAACCGTTGCCATAAACGTCGAAGGCCTGTCTCTGGATTGTTCACGTGGACTTAGGGGTGGGCGATATGGCCTAAAATTCATATTGCGGTATAATTTGGGACACATACGGTAAACGGTATATATTGCGGTATAATTTGGTGTGTGAATTTCAATATAGGTCTAGCAGGTTCTTGCATAAAATAGTCAAGATTGTTACTTATTTAAAAATGTATTGGCTATACAAATGATCAAAGTTTTATTTAGCCTATTCACTGCAGTAGACATCACTGTATGAAACATTACAAAAACATGAAACATGACATATTACATAGAACTGTAAATCATCTGATCATCTAATATTTACAGATATCTAGGCTATAACATTTATTTTATATTTGGCCTGTTATAAAATCATGTATTGAACAATTTAACCACAGCTCAGCTTTAAGAAACTCAAATAGCCTAGATGCATGCTTAGCATTTTGTGATCATTAGGCTAAGGCTACTTTCACAAACTCAGTCAGCTGTCCTCTGATTTACCAATATCTAGGCGATATTTGTAACATTTATTTTGTATTTGGCCCGTTATGAAATCATGTGGAACAATTTAAACACATTGTAAAACTTAAAGCCCAAATTTGGAGACATCCATGCATGTCGAAATTTACTGCAAATTCAAAACTGGATTACTCTGGAACGGCTAACTGTACAGGGGACTTTACACCTTTGTGTTCGGTAAGGTCTGCTGTTTATTTTGATATACGGTTTGTCGTGTGTTAAAAGAAGGGTTCGTGAAGTATCCGAGATGAATGGGTTGGGAGATCATGGGACAAAACCTTCAGTAGAATGTATGATTAAATTGAATTATATTATTTACTTTTCTCGCGAACCGTTCAACTAAGCAATTATCGGGTAACATCGTTTAAAAGCTGAGAAAAAGCTCTTTCATGTGATACTTGTGATGTCTGTGTGATGAATAGGCTACTTTGCGAGTAGTTCAACTGAGATGAATGGAATTTGGACGCACTTTCTTTCTTGCGCTGTCACTTTCTCCACTGCGTAAAATACTCAATTAATTTGCACTGTGAATGCTTAGATTATTTTGACAGGCCACACAGACTAAATAAAAATCGCTATTAGTAGGACGCAAAGCAGAATATTGAAAGAAGGGGGCACCAAGGCCACCGTGGCCTGTAAACCTCTGATTTTCAAAGGGGCCTCACGGCCAACGCAAGAGGCAACGACGTGGCCGCCGTGAAATTCCTACCCTGTTTGGGGGTTTATGTCTGTATTTCTCCTAAGTTATAAGTCTAAAGTTAGCGTCTTTATCGTGACATGTTTCCCTTTTAGTTCTCCCTCGTGTGTGATCCTTTTTGTGTGGGGGGCTGCGTCCACCCCTGTATGTGTAGCGTGTGTGTGTACTTGACCTGCTCCGTGTGTATTGTGTTCTGGGTCTGTGTCCCTGCTCTCGTTCTCAGCTAATAAACCTTTTGATTGGACAACTGTCTGTGTCGCTATCAAATCGTTACAATACCTTCACTGCTCGCTGCCATTTTTCCACACCTGTGGCCTCCTCGTGGTTGCTGCCGGTCCCGGCAGGTATGTATAGTATAAGTATATATACTTTTTTGATCCCGTGAGGGAAATTTGGTCTCTGCATTTAACCCAATCGTGAATTAGTGAAACACAAACAGCACACAGTGAACACACAGTGAGGTGAAGCACACACTAATCCCGGCGCAGTGAGCTGCCTGCTACAGTGGCGGCGCTCGGGGAGCAGTGAGGGGTTAGGTGCCTTGCTCAAGGGCACTTCAGCCACGGCCCACTGGTCGGGGCTCGAACCGGCAACCCTCCGGTTACAAGTCCAGAGTGCTAACCAGTGGGCCAAGGCCAAGCGTGTTGCAATTTGATGACATAATGACCTATCGCAATATGACGGTATAACAAAAATCTCTATCGTTGGCCAAATTTTTATCGCATACCGCTTATACCGTTTATATCGCCCAGCCCTACGTGGACTGCTCTAATCCTAATGGCGTGTTGAAGAGACTCCCCGTCAAGCCACTTTGTGAGTAGATCGAGCTCTTCGCTGGCTTTTAGGTTTAGACCTTCTATGCCATTGCGAAACATAGACTTCCAGGATATGTAGGTCTCTGGCCTATTGTCGAATACTTTGAACCCAGATGTCAGCAGATCACGACGTGCAAGGTAGGTAGCAAGATCAGACATTTCTGTCGCTCTGGATGTTGATTTCCTTCGCATGTGGGTGTTGTCTGTTCGGTTAAAGGTGGGTGGAGCCTGCTCAGGCTGCCATCTGGCGGGAGTTTCTGTAGCATACCTGGGTACATACTGAGTGGTTGGTTGTGGCACATGATGATCCAGGTCATGTGAATCCTTGAACTCCCATTGAGATTCCCTAATGTCTTTTTTCTCCTTTTTTATATCATGTTCACTATTGAAGTGGGTTTTGATATATTCTTCAATGCGTTTGATAGGCCCAGGTGTTGAAACTGGAATACCTGGGATAGGCAACTCGATATGTTCAGTTGGGTCTTCAGCTGCTGCCTCTAGGACCCTCGCAGCAGCGAGAGCTGCTTCAGCTTCACCCTCCTGCTTTAGAGCATTTAGTCTTGCCTCGATGCGTGCTCTCTCGACCTCAATGTCGATTTGCCGTTTGGCAAACTCAGCTCTGGTACGGGCAGCCTCAGCGTTAGCTCGTGCTTGTGCTGCAGCCTGACTCTCACTTGAGCCTTTTGATCGCCGTGAAGCAGACGATAAAAGAGATCCGCACTCTGACCTGAATTCCATCTGGGAAAGGGGGGGAGTATCTGCTGTGTTGAACATCTCAGCTATCGTTGGAGATGAAGTCCTTGTCAATGCACTCGAGGTCTTGACGAATCTTTTTACTCTTCTGCCCTCAGCTATGTGGCTCTACACAGGCTAGACAGCGAGCTAAACAAGGGTCCAGTAAGTGCTCAAGACACTGATGCCGTTTGAGAGTGTTTACTTGGAAACCACAATTTGTAAAACTGAAAATACAAAAATAAAGGAGATTTCAATTAATAAAGCTATCATTTTGTGCATACATACAAATGACAAACACATTATTCCGCTACTACGGGTCAAACAGCATTAGCTATTTCTGAACAGTACCAAGTTAGCTATGAACTAGCCTAGGACGCTAGTAAAGGTTTTTTACTATCATATACAAACGCAAAATACATATGCAAAGTAAGGCTAAACACATAGCTTAACTAAATTATATCATCCAAACTTACAGATTGTCCCGTGTTGAGGGCGTAATATAAACAAAGACATGCACACGAATTCCACCGTCTTTCCACTTCAAATGCACTTACAACAATGACTAACATTGGTTTACGTGTGCTTAATCTCACTCAGAAACGGAAACCACCACTAGGTGGCAGCATCTACTTAGAAACAGGAAGTATTCACTACAAAACCCAGGGACAGAACATGGATGGATAGACAAATAGATAGATAGATACTTTATTGATCCCCAAGGCAGGGCTGTACAGTGCGACATATATGTCGCACATGCTACAAAAAAAATAGTTTGTGCGATGGATAATTTACCAACGTAGCACTGGTGCTACAGTATAGTTTTGCTTATGGCAATACAATGCATGCGTGTGAGACTGACAGGGAGGCTACAGCAATTACCTTCTACTGTGATCAGTGCAACTGGCTACACCAGATGTGATAGCGGCGCGTAGGCTACGTTAAAAAAAAAATAGACCCGTCTTCTGTTTTTGCGCGTCGCGAACGGAGCTCTTCGTTACGAGCCCGGTGTAGGCTCCCGGTGAAACGTTTGTTTGTTTAAAGTGCGTATGTTTAGACTACTTCTGTGAGAGGGAAATCGATGTAGGCTACTTTGATTTCAACTTAGTTGCAGTCTACACGATTAAAAACTATGTCTACTTGTTTGTAGGCCTAGTATCCAGACAATCCAACTCCAAAACAAACAACACCTTGCAAACAAGTGATAGATATGTTTAGCCTAAAGCGAAAGTATCTTCCGACCGGGCCGGGCTGAGGTGATTAGATTAGGCAAGCAGAGGTAGAAGTTTGTGGCAATCGCCTTGTTGCTTTGCATTTTTAGTTCAGTTTAAAACGAACAACGTATCCAAACAACACCATTCAGATCTAAAACTTAGAAGAAAAAAGTCCACCGGGACGTTCGCTTCTATCTGTCAAATATGAGCCCACTTCATGCGCAACAGTCTCGTTTAGTAGTGCTTAATAACCTATACAAGATCGGTTCCGAAAAAACCTTCACGACACTTTAATTACGACTGCGTTAGCCACAGACCTTCAGCTATCTAGGCTACCTACTGTAGCTTATGTGTATGGAACAGTCTAGGGATGCATTTGACATGTCAGTTAGCCTACTCATTTGCACCACTGTAATTACGGTATTTCACTCGTGCAATGACAATAAGGTTGAATGTAGGGTTACACTAATCTAAAAACTTAGAAATATGAACTAAACGTGAATTAAATCTTAGTGGAATAAAATCTTCAGCATATCTTTTACTTATTCAAAAATAAATTAATGGACTTCCATGAATAAGAAAAATTAACAAAAAATCAATGGCATGACCTGTCTTCCTGATACCCATTGAAACGTCTAACTGCATGGAACTGTCAGGGATTGTTTTTTTGTTTTTACAAAAACACAACAACTAAATAACATATCATGCTGATAGCTTTTGTTCATCTCAAACACAATGTAGCCAGGTGAGATGTTTACAAGTATGATCTTTTATCAATCCAGTTGCAGTAGGCCTAGATCCCAACCACAATTGATGAACTGTGATGAACTGTTTTTAGAGATTTTAGAGGTTTTATATCGATGCTACAGAATTTGTGGCTGGTGCTACAAAACTTTTAACCTCTGTAGCACCAGTGCTACTTGCAAAAAAAGTTAACGTACAGCCCTGCCCCAAGGGGAAATTCAAGAAATAGAAGATTGTAGGCCTAGGCCTAATGTTTAATGTGAAATAAAATAAGTAGCCTAAAAGGCAACATTCGAAATGAGGAGAAATAAGGCAAGATAAGAGTAGCCTAATTGGGGAGAAAAACTGAGTAGCCTTGGCTATTTTTAAGATCTTAACGTGAACTTAAAATAAAATTTGAGCTGAGACAAGGATGGATATTCCACAGCTGGTTCCTTGAACCCATTAATCAGCAAGTTTAATTTATTTTTTTTAGTTGTTTTATGTTGACCCGAAATCCTGGAAACCCAGGAATATCACGTTGTTGGGCAGTGCATGTAGGCTTAACTAGATTGTGGTGGATCAATCATATTGCCTTCTTAAATCGTAAAATATTCTGTGGTCTCAGTTCACTGTTGAATGGGCCTAGCCTACCCTATGCTTGCTCAAAAAATATGCTTTGTCTAGTAGAGGTGCTTCAAATTGGCGCTTAAAAAAGAGGTCCAGGGCAATTCCGCGCAAAACTGTCACATCCTTGGCGTTACGGACGCGTGACAGTTTTGCGTGGTAGGCTATTGCCCCCGTATCGTTATAAAGCTCTGTTCTCGCTGTCTAGCTTTCTCCTCTTTGAGCAATCGATGATTTGAAAATAACTTACTTATCGTTAACTTAGGTATCCATCTGATTGTTTCTCGTCCCGTCTCCTCTCCTCGCTCGTTTTAGGCTATCAGTCTCCTCTCCATAGTAGGCTACTTTACTCACTGACTCAGAATTCACAGATTTCACTGGCTGAGTAGCAGCAAGCGAAATGATGGTTCCTGAAGCTCCTGAAGTAAATGCTGTTATCCTAACCAACGAAACATTTAGAGCAGCTTTGAAATCTTACGTGAAAATCTAAATTAGGCTATTATGGTCTGGGTCCGGATAGGATCACGTCACGGTCCGGACTCGGACCGCGGTCCGCCATTTGGTGATGGCTGGTTTAAAGTTTTAAGTGCAGTAGCCTATCTGTCCCCTTTGGAATAATATCTCGAAGTAGCCTCAGATGAGGTCCAGTGTTAGGCTAGCATACGACCTAACCTAGGAAAGGGCTAGCAGCTACCTTGGAAACACTGTCAAACTCCACAAGCTAGCACTCCGACCATAGAGAGTATAAACCATGACAGCGGGTCTGTAAACAGAATCCAATGTCCCGTTCTACTCACCCTGAAGCCAGTTGTTCACCGTCTCAGGGCAGATTGTTGATGCGAGGGAGTTTAACTCGCAGTGCTGCTATCCAAGAGACTCGTGCAATATCAACATCCACAAGGTAAAAATCGGCAAACTCTCCACTAACGTTAGCCTAAAATAAACGGCAAACTCGTGTATCCTCCGTGTATCTGGGGTCAACTTGTGGTAACGAAGTTTTTAACAGTTTCAAGGGAGGGAGAGAGAGCCCGTGTGAGTTGCTGTTAGGAGTAGTCCATACTGCGTTAGCCTACATTGCCGTGACAATGCGTGTTATACTATAGATTATTTGTATATGCACCGTAGCCTTCGCATAGGCCTAATGTAGTGGCAGTGAGTGAGTATGCAGTTGTGTGGAGGATGTACAGTAGGCAATGTGTGTGTGTGAGGGATGGAGGGAGACAGAGAGACAGCGTGCGTTGCTGTCTCAAGCGCCCCTCGTCCAGTTTTCTACATGACCTGTAGGCTAGGTCTACAGTAGCCTATGTTGTGCCGCACAAAATGTATCTATGTTGTACATTGCACAAAATGTATACCCCCTGAAATAAACACATACATAAATAAACATATTTTCCCCGTCACTTTGGCTTCCTTGAACATTTTCCCTACGTTTCGCCACTGCTTTGCAACAGATAGATTCCAGTGTCCATGCTCCGGCAGCGTAACCGGCAGCGCCCACACAGTCATTTTCACCCAAATGATCCTACTGAAGGTTGAGCTGGAGCCTGAAACCCATCTAGTGGTAGTCAAGACACTAGGCCTGTCCCTCACAGGCTCAAATTTGTAACCCATGGCATTAAAATTACTAATTTTCGTGTATACATAATATGCTGCAGCTGTTGCCTATAGACCGGTTTCAGGTCCCTAACAACCGTAGTCAAGAACGAACTCGGAGGACAAGCACTAGTTGTTACACTGACAGCGCATAGAAAACAAGCTGGCTGAACTTGATATAAGATGAAGAATAAAAACATATTGCCGAAATATTTCGGTGTAGCCGAGTCTGGATTGTTTTCATCTAGAGGTGTAGCTATGGATTTACCTATGAAAAAGCAACGGATTTTACGCAAGGTAGGCTAAACATGTGGCCAGTCACTGTAAAGTTAGGTTAGGCTTAAGCTAATGTTAACGTTAGGGCTTCGACTGCAGAAACAATTAGTTTAGATTTAGTGAGAACATTACCTACTCAAAGGGTACATAATGACAGGGGTGGACAATAATTTCCCCCTGAGGTCAGAGTATAATTACTTTGATAAAGTAGCCTATGCTGGCCACACATTGAACGATTGACTGAAATAACGTTACAATGCACAAAATGCATTGTGCTGGATGTTAACTGACAGGACAGGAGCCTAATACGGATTAGCTATAAACTAGGCTACCTTATAGTAGGCCTATGCAATAACGTTACTTGCAAGCCCATGTCTTCTTTTCTAAAACAAACAACTGAAATGGAGTGTCAACTTTAACTTTAGGCTACCCTGCATATTGTCATTTGCGTGAAATGTAGGCTAACGTTACCCTCCGTTCTCATGGATCATAAGTCTCTAATTAAAATGATATGCTGAGGAATATGATTAAAAAAAAAAACTTTGTTAACGTCACTACCCTATGTTATTTAGCCTACATGACTTGAGTTTTTCCTCTTGAGCATGAAGATAACATTTGTGGCATAACTTCGTAGCTTCATAATTTATGTAGTTGTCATAGTTACAAGTTGGTAAACTAGTTATTAGCCGTAGTGGGTAGTGGTAGTTGATATTGTTTTCATTACGGCTGTCTGTTTAATTGCGCTTAGACTGGCCTTGGTGTCGTGAGTTTTTAGAGGGGGTGGTTTTCCGCGTGATCAATTAGGACTAGCATTTTAAAGTGTTTATTGTGCTGGAGCGTCAGCGCTCGTGTGCAGCCGTCCTCGTGTGAAGACTTACTCGTGTCAAGACGAATCGAGTCTACCTGCGACGAGTCCACCGAGCAAGGTCACAAGCAAGGCACCTCTCAGATAAGTTTCACTCTTGTCTCACCTTGTTTTGTTATCTGACAATCCTTCTAATAATGTGCCTTCAACATATCCCTGTACCCGGTCAGGTTAATAAGCGCACTGATGTTGAAAGGCAACAATCAGTTCAGCAGGCTTGTCCTACTTTTTCTGTAGGGTTGTGGAATTGCCAATCTGCAGTGAATAAAGCGGACTTCATTCCTGCTCTGGCCTCACAGTTATCTCTTCAATTGCTTGCGCTTACAGAGACGTGGATTAGGCCGGAGAATACTGCCACGCCTGCAGCGTTGTCGACCAGTTATGCTTTTTCGCATACCAGTCGTTCGTCTGGTAGAGGAGGCGGGACAGGCTTTCTCGTCTCTGATGATTGGAGGTTTACACAGTTGCTGCCTGCTCAGGTCCACAACTCGTTTGAATATCATGCCATCATGATAACTGAACCATACAAATTATACTTGGTGGTTATTTATCGCCCTCCAGGACAACTTGGGAACTTTGTGAACGAGTTGGACATTCTACTGTCTGCTATTCCAATGGATGCATGCCCATTATTAATCCTTGGCGATTTTAATATTCATTTGGATAACTCGTCTGCAATTGACTTCCTGTCCTTACTCTCCTCATTTAATATCACACGTGTCCACAGTCCTCCTACTCACAAGGCTGGTAAAGATCTTGATTTAATTCTGGTACGTAACTGTAATACAGACAACGTTTTGGTTAATCCATTACATGTATCGGATCATCACTTTATCAGATTCTCTGTGCGTCTCCTGGATAACCCAGCAGCTCCTCCTCCGATAATTTCGTTCCGGCGTAATCTCAGAAGCCTCTCAAGTGACCATTTTGCAACTTTAGTAACATCTGCTTTACCTACTCCTAGCTCATTCTTGACACTTGAGGTTAATGACGCTACAAAGACTCTCTGCTCTACACTGGCATCTTGTCTGAATGCAGCATGTCCTCTTTCCTCAAGACCTACTCGTTCTAAACCTCGCCATCCATGGCTGACGAACAGTATAGTCTCAGTACGAAAGGAACTTAGAGCTGCTGAGAGGAAATGGCGTAAATCCAAAGATGGAAATGATCTTAGTAACTACCAGTCTTTGCTGTCATCCTTTTCATCCACTGTTACACTTGCAAAAAAGGCATTCTATCAAAGCAAGATTGAGAGCGCCACTGACAGTAGACAACTTTTTTCTACTTTCAAATCTCTCCTCAATCCTCCACCACCACCATCAACTACTTCACTGTCAGCAAATGACTTTGCAACATTTTTCACTGAAAAAGTTGCTAAAATAAGTGCTCAGTTTGATGCTCCTATAAGGAGGGCTTTGCCTTGTGTTAGTACGACCCCATCATTTGACTCTTTCTCTCCTCTTGATGAGGAAGCAGTCTCTCAATTGCTTCAGCGATGTCGTCCAACAACATGCCCATTAGATCCTGTCCCGTCCACTCTTCTACAGTCTATCTCACCCGCTGTTCTACCAGCAGTCACACATGTATTTAATGCTTCTCTCAGTTCTGGAATAGTTCCTTATTCTTTTAAACAGGCTAGGGTTACACCTCTGCTAAAGAAAAGTACACTTAATCCAACTGAGGTGAAGAACTACAGACCTGTCTCCCTTCTTCCTTTCTTGTCAAAGGTTTTGGAGAAAGTGGTCTTCAAGCAAGTTTGTGACTTTCTTCATCAGAATAATCTACTAGACCCTATGCAGTCTGGTTTCAAGAGTGGTCATTCTACTGAAACTGCTCTTCTGTCTGTGACTGAAGCATTGAGAGTAGCTAAGTCCTCTGCTCAGTCATCAGTATTAATTCTACTAGATTTATCTGCAGCCTTTGATACTGTTAACCATGACATTCTCCTATCTATACTATCTGAACTGGGAATTTCTGGAAAAGCTCTTGACTGGTTTGAATCTTACCTTAAAGCGCGTTCTTTCAACGTGTCTTGGCAGGGACAGGTATCTAAGTCTCATGCCCTCACCACAGGTGTGCCTCAGGGATCAGTATTAGGACCCTTGCTTTTCTCTATTTACACCACTTCCTTAGGTGATACCATTCGCTCCCATGGATTTGACTATCACTGTTATGCAGACGACACTCAACTTTACCTGATTATACTTTCCCACCTGATGACTCTAGTGTTTCCCACCGGATTTCTGCATGCCTTAAGGATATTTCAGCCTGGATGAAAGATCGGCACCTTCAGCTTAATCTCTCAAAAACAGAGTTTTTGGTGTTTCCAGCTAAAACAGCTATTCCCCAACAGATTAACATCCAGCTTGACTCAACTTCACTGACCCCAACTAGATCGGCACGAAACTTGGGCGTTGTAATTGATGACCGACTTAACTTCTCTGAGCATATAGCTTCTATTGCAAAATCATGCCGGTTTATGCTTTACAACATTAGGAAGATCAGACCTTATCTGACACAAGATTCCACACAACTTCTTGTTCAGACCATGGTCATCTCTAAGCTGGACTATTGTAATTCACTATTAGCTGGCTTACCCGCTTGTGTAACAAGATCATTACAGCTGATTCAAAATGCTGGAGCACGCCTGGTCTTCAATCAGCCAAAGAGGACACATGTAACTCCTCTCCTAGTTACTCTCCATTGGCTCCCTATAGTAGCCAGAATTAAATTTAAATCTCTCACTTTGGCCTATAGGACACTAACTAGATCTGCTCCTAGTTATTTTAATTCAATAATCAAGCCTTACATGCCCAACCGCCCACTGCGGTCTTCTGGTGAGCGTATGTTGTGTCGACCAGTCATAAAAACTGGGTCTAATTCCAGACTCTTTTCTTCAGTGGTTCCATGTTGGTGGAATGAACTGCCCAGTGCTCTCCGTTCCTGTGGTAGTTTTGGGTCGTTTAAGAGGGGTCTAAAGACATTCCTATTCAACATATACTTAGTTGTTTAAGCGCTTATGTGTTATGGTTTATATAATGTTGTTTTTATTTTAATTGGGCTGTTAATTAATTTGACATTATTGTTTATTATTGATATTCTCCTTAATGTAGTCTTAGCATGTTATTGTTTTTATATTATTGATTGAATTGACATTATTGTTTTATTATTGCCTTTCCCCTTTTTTTACATTGCTTTTTTTATTAGGCTATTGATTGAATTGATATTATTGTGTACTACAACTATTCTCCTTACTATATTTGACCTAGATTTTAATCTGTTCCCTGTTCATTTTTAAATATTATTATGTTGTTTTGTATTTATATGTCGCTTTGGACAAAGGCGTCTGCTAAATCCATAACCATAACCATAACCATAACCATAATGCATGCTTCGTATTCAAATGTCTAGCACCTAGGCCTGCCTACTTTATTGGCGTTTTATTTTTTTTTAGCTTTGAACGGACACATCACAAAATATGAAATGTCTCCTGTACCACACAGGGGAATTTCCGTCTGCTTTTCTCTGCCAAAAGTTAACAATTTTCAACCTCCTTGCGTCTTTCTCTCAATGTATTGCTATACGGCTCTGGGTTTGCTTGTCCTCCGAGTTCGTCCTTAACGACGGTTGTTAGGGACCTGAAACCGGTCTATAGAACTTCTCAGGTCCTACCATGCCAGTGACGTCATTGAAACTGGCAGCGTTCTAACAAACGCAATTTTGGTGTTGCTTAAAAAAGGCTACGTATTGATTTTTTTAATTATTTTTTTTGTGTAATTTATTTTTAATTGTCATAATCAACACATTATCAATGTTGATTCTTTCAGTTCAGTTCATCTTTACGTTTTAGCTCGTTCATCTGGGGTGTTAGTATGTTCTCTATAGCCTCTCCAACAGATGCCTTGACTAGCTCTTGCAGTTCTAGCCTTTGCTCGCTGAGAGCTAGCTTAGCTGCAGAACGTACAGCAGTGTCCAGTTCCTCTTTTGACATCAACATGGTTTCTTTGAACTTCTTTTTAGTTGGGTAACTTTCTTCCTCCCGCAAGTTAACTAATTTAGTCTGCCTGGACATAATGTATAACTAAACACTGCAGGATTAAGTTTGCTATCGAAAAAATAAATGAAATATGCGGAATACCAGCGGAGCTGATAGTGTTGCATCTCCATGTGCAGGTCACGTGATCTCCTATTAGAATAAGATATTTGTATTGTGTTTTGAAAAAGATATTGTGGTAATCATCAAAACATTTGTAAATGTAACTGTTTTTTTTTTCTCTTTCTTTGAAGAATGCTGTGGCACAGGACACAAATAGTCTATCTACTTATGGATAATCTCTTGCAAGATGAAACTGTCATGGAAGACAAACTGCTCAGAATTGTCACAAAGAATTTCATATTGCTTTGGAAGGTAATTCTCAAGTGCACACAGTAACAGCTGTCATGAGTAGTATTTGCACAATGAGCACTTTTTAGTACCCTGGTCATGATTAATTTGTCAACTCCTAATGGATCAAACCACAGGTGGGGGAGTGTTATTAAGCCAAGAAGTATGTGAAAGTTTTGCTCATTCCAGTTAACTAGTTGTTTTTAAATTGCAATATATTGTCAGTGTTTGGTATGGATACATTTTCAATCTCTGTTTTTAGATGATTGCAAAGAAAAATATGGATATGGAGCAGACATTCAAAGAGGTGACCCGAATGCTGAAGCAATGCAACAACAATGCCTGCAACATCTACCTGTATGTTCATTGAACTTTAAAAGATATTGAGTTTGATATCAAAATTCCATTTAAAATATATTGTGAATACCTTGTCCTTGTCATGGAATTAACATGAAGCAAACTTCCCACAGCATGCTACAGCAATTATTCATCTACAGCAATGTAGTTATGAGTCATTGAAGGCAAACATACTTTCTAACAACAGCTGAACACATATTTAAAATGAATGTGTCAAAAAAACCACAATATACACTTCTGGAAAAAATTGAAAGACAAGTTTGAATGAGTTGACAGTTATATTCAAATTTGCAGTGGTCTCTTCATTTTGAATATGACCGTCAACTCATTTGAATGTCACTCAACAACCGTAGGATGACATCAGAAAATTGTCTTAATTTTTTCCAGATCTGTATCAGATTAAACTTCATCTGACTTCAATATTCAGAGAATTGTATTATTACTCAAAGAAGACCTATTGCACAGTCAAGACAAGAATTGTCACGACGAGTCATTTCATGCTTGAGTTCTGGAGATCTATCTGGAATCAAAACTTCCCTTGTTGGTATCCAAGTTCATTGAGATACTGCTACTCATATTAGTAGTTTTGGACTACAGGAATATGGCCCTGTGGAATGCCAAGACACTACTTGAAAAGTGAGCGATCTTTCTCTTTTTCCCCTCTTGTATTTAAAGGAAAGGAACCATTGACTGTAAGTCTTGTGGAAAGGAATTCACTGACCCAGTTGAACTGCCATGTGGACATATTTTCTGCAAACATTGCATAGATTCAGTAGATGCCAAGAAGTGTTTTGAATGTAATGAACCAATAAATGCTAATTACAAACCATGTGAGCCAGTTAAGAGGTATGCCATTAACAGTGATATTTGCTTTCTGAAAATATGACCCAACATAGATCAATATTAAATAAGCTTCATAAAATATATATTTTTTAAATTAATAATGTTTTCCCCCTCCACATCAGGAAAGCAATCCTTAAGCTGATTAAATTCAGGAGCCATTGCAACTCTTTTTTTGTGGAATTCATCCTGAAGTGCTGTGTTGGCGAAGATATCTGTGTGCCTGATGGAGTGGTGAATTTATTGTTGGACTTTGTCAGAGGGAACCCCAATAAACAAGGTATAAACTATATCTTTGGTGTGGATATGACACATGTCTCTGATGAATTTATGTTTCTTTTGTCAAAATCTTGTTGAATAGGAGAACCCTCCCCTCCCAAACACATAACTGCTGAATCATTCCTGCCAACTAACAGGAGCTTGTGTTTAAAATTCATTTTCTTGTGTTCAGTTTCTGACAGCATAATTTTTTTTTAATGGTGTCTTACCTGTTTCTATTACAGCCACATCCTCCAGTAGGACTTCTGAGCTCTCTCCGTTTCATGAATGCATGGATCCAAGTCCAGCTGTCCAGTCTTTGGTGCTGAAAATACTCCTCAGAGGCCGGTACGTGTGTTATATTGCTGGGGTTATCATCATAACATGCATTGCAGTCGTTTAGAACTAGTAGTACAGTGTCTTGTGTAATCCCACTGGATTTTCTTGTGAAGATTTTTTTGTCTTCAAATTTTCACGATCCATTCACACTTAGATGACATCATCATTTATATAATGCATAATCAAGACCGGGACTCCTATCACTTGGGGGTCAAATGTGAGAAAATACTGGTAAAGAGAGTATTTTGCCTAATTTTTGGGTGCTGATTATGAATATCATATTTACTTAGCTGATGTTTTAGTTTTAAACCTGCTAATTAACATTTGCACCCTAAAATTGGCCTCCATAGGCAACTTAGTACGGGTGAATAGGGTAAAAAAAATAACTCCTTGATATTCTTATGAAACTTTACAAGTTTTCTGAAAATATATGTTTATGGATGTAATTAAACACTATCTCATTAATTATGCACTAATTTGCATACATTTCAATTACAGACATCTGAATATTGGATAGTTAACATTGAATGTAGTAAGGTTCAGGTTGCCTTCAGAACTTTTTCTGGATTCAGAGACTTAAAAGAACGACTTGTTCAAGTGGCAGTCCTCGGTTATGCCGATTTCAGTCGTCCCTTTATCTTAGAGACGGATGCAAGCCATGCAGGATTGGGGGCAGTTCTGTCACAGGAGAAGGATGGGTTACGGCGACCAAAAGAAAAAGTGTGGTCTGCATACTGCAACTGCTCCAAAATATAAACTTTATTAATTTAAAAGCAACGTTTCGATCCCCTTGGATCTTCGTCAGGCATTTCTACTGTATGATACTATTGTCTGGCACCTGCAAAAAAACTTTACTTTGGATGTGCGCACCCACTCTTCGAAACGGTTACGGCCAGGGACGTGCACAGGAATTTTGAGGGGCAGTTGCTCTGACCTGAAAAAAGGGCACCCCCCCCCCCCCCCCCCCCCCAAAAAAAAAAAAAAAAAACTCACGGGCTATATGAAGGACTGAGAATAACAGGGTCTTTTAAAATATATATACACTTCTACATATATATAGAAGTAAAACACTGAAATACAGCACTCAATCACCTTAACTAATAACACAGAAAAACATGACTTGAGTCATGAAAATCACCAACATCAATATCCCTATCAATATCCTATCAAGTCACTGATAGGTTTCTCCAAATGTGGGCTCATCATCTGACCAATTACATATTATTGTTATTGCCATTATCATTATTATTTTAATGCCCACTAGTGGTATTTATGTTCTGCTCAGGCAAGATCTTTGAAATGATAGCCTATGTTTTTTTAGATTACAATTATTTAGCATGCAGCTCTATAAAGAGACACCAGGCAACGTTTTCGTGTTAATTAATCATCTTCGTAAGTCTGTATATGGTTAACCCTGTACTTTCTAGCATGGTCCTCTATTTGGTGATCATCACTCAGGCCTACCTGCCCTATGTGCCTCCTCCTCCTCGGCGGGCCGGATGAAAGTGCTTGGTGCGCGGGCCGCAGTTTGCCTACCCCTGGCCTAATGCCTACCAAAACTGGCTATGTGGTAACGGACTGCTTGTCTGCGAGCTATCTGTCTGATTATTTAGGCTAAACGTGGAAAACTCAGCCTGGATTTATGAAGATTTGAATTCATTTCATAAAACTTGATGATGATCGTTCGTTTGTTATACATCACAAACTCACTTTTTCCGACAACGTGGTTTCGCGACAATCTCCTTCTAATATAAGGCCGCTCATGCAGGCTCAGCTCAGGTGCCGGTCGCGTGCAGCGCTTCAGCCACGTAAACAGTTTGCCCTTCCCCTACTGACTTTCACTTTCGGTGCCCGAATGGAAGTGAATGAGGCATTGCAATTTTTTTTTTATCTAGGCCTATACGTGAAATTCTGCATCCATTGTACGATTTATTTATTTATTTATTTTCCCCTCGGAAGGGCAACGTGAGTCGAAAAGGCCATATGGGCAGTTGCCCGGGCAACCAGAGCAACCCCCCTGTGCACGTCCCTGGTTACGGCGACCAAAAGCCTTTGCTAGCCGGGGCTTGCGGCCAAGTGAGAGGAACATGTTAAATTATAGTGCCATGAAATTCAAACTCCTTGCAGTCAAGTGGGCAATCACAGAAAAAAAAATGAGTATCTCCTGGACAACAAGTTCACCGTGTACACTGACAACAATCCCCTCCAATATCTGCAGTCAGCGAAACTGGGCTCTCTGGAACAGTGCTGGGTTTCTCAGCTTGCCCTCTTTGATTACAACATCAAATATCGTCCTGGGACAGCTAATCGCAATGCCGATGCCCTTTCTAGGCTTCCCACAAGCCCCACTAACACTTTGCGATCTGTGTCCCATGGCCTGGACGTCCCCCTGCCGATTGCCATAGCCAACATGCAAGTCTTGAGTGCACCTATCCAAGACTCTTGGGTGACAGAATCTTGTATGGTGGACACCATCCCTGGTCGAACCAACCTAAAAGATCTGCAAGGGACTGATCCCTGTATTTCCAGATTTCTGTGGTTTTGGCGACAGGGACGACCACCTACCCATTAAGACAAGTGGAGTGAACCAAGGAAAGTCCACACAGCACTCCCCATATGGGCTGATGTTCGGTCAGAAGCCACAGTTACCAGTCGACCACCTAGTTGGAAATACTGGAGGTGACCACAGGGACAGTCCACTGACTGATTGGGTGGTGCAACATCAAGAGTACCTGACTTCTGTCTATGCTAGTGCTAGGACACTTATAAGAGGCTGCGGCATATCGTAGGCATGGTGGTCCTGACACCGTACCCATAAAACCAACTGGCACTCTAGTCTTTTTCTAGTGGGTGGTGGTAGTGTAGTGGTTAAGGAGCTGGACTAGTGTGCAGTAGCCTGAAAGTTGTAGGTGCAATTCCTGGCCTCCACTGTAATGCCTTGAGCAAGGCACTTAACCCCAAGTTGCTTCAGGGACAATGTGATCCCTTGTAATATAGCTGACATATGTAAGTCACTTTGGTCAAGAAAGTAATGTACATGTATATGGAGCCCAGGAGGAGAAAAATAAATAATCAAATAAACGGTTTCTGTGGGTCAGCATTGGTGCGTTGCATAAATTAAAACACAAATTGAAGCAATAGCTTGACCATCGGACAATCCTACTGCAAAGTTTTTTCATAGGCATGCAACGTTTATGACATAAAAAGTGTAATATGAACGCATTTCATCACACCTGACAATTACGGAGCTTCCGGCTGTACGCGATTTGACTGATTCTTGAGCTTTCAGCGCAGTGTTGACTTGCATGTCTTTTTTAGATGGTGAACGTAAACGAAGGAAAGCCCTCTAAGACTGACAAGTAGACAGGCCTGGCCGTGGCTCCGCGTATGCTTGGTAGGCTAAACTGGTGGAAAAATGTCTGTAAACAAATTTGGTAGCCAGAAAAAAAGAACATAAACAGAGGATAGAAAATACAAAAAAGGAGGGAGAGAACGCAAAGAAGGTAGGCCTATGGTTCTTGGCTTCACATTCAGGCAACAGAAGAGTTCGATACGGTACGGTAGGACAATGATAACATTAATACAGTAGCCCGCTGTGGCATGGTCGCTTGCAATTGTATGGTTGATCTATATTATTTTAACTAATTGATCTGAATTGGTTGATGTTTTTCCTGGTAGCCTGTGCTGCGTGCGTATACCTAGGCCATATGGCTGTTGCGGTCGTGGGCGTGTTGCTCCCTGGCCCAGAATAACGTAGGACCGGCCCTGTCTAAAATCAAAAGACTATGACTGTGCGTGTGTGGTAACGTTAACTTCTTGTCTTGACTCACTGCAGAATGCAGCGGCTTGTTCACTGCACTGGAGAATACAGCTAAACAAGTTAAAAAAAGGGAAACGAAACTTCATATTTTTAAAGCCTCTAAAATCAAATTGACTTTTGAAATCAAGGTTTAAGATGGAGTGATGTGTAGGAGCGATGACGCATCCCCCCTTGGATTTTTTTACAAATCACACCCTGACTAGGTTGGCTTGTCAGTCAGTGTGGAATGCAACCTCAGACCAATGCAGATGCCAAAATAAGGAACTGCAACCTAATTCCAGTGGCTAAAGCTCTCCAATATTTCTAGTGGTTCTCATATGCATTGATGGATTTGCGAGACTCGCAAAAGAAACTCGAGGTCTCGCAAAAGAAAGTCAATATCTCGCAAAAGAAAGTTAATATCTCGCAAAAGAAAGTTAATATCTCGCAAAAGAAACTCGAGATCTCGCAAAAGAAAGTCAAGATCTCGCAAAAGAAACTCGAGATCTCGCAAAACAAACTCAGTATCTCGCAAAAGAAAGTCAAGATCTTGCAAAAGAAACTCGAGATCCCGCAAAAGAAACTCGAGATCTCGCAAAACAAACTTAAGATCTCACAAACCTAGTCAGTGTTTGTCCCAAGTACATACCTTTTCTCAGTTTTTTTTTTTATGTGACCTCCCGGGCTCCGTACATGTACACTCTTTTGCAAGAACCATTTTCACGGTCACCACAAAATCCAGGATACATGGGCGTCCACCAAGTATTTCATTGTAGAGTGTCTGGATGGAATTGGCACTTAAGACCATGCATCACTCCAAGGTAAACTTGTTCCCACTGGTCAAGATTCATCCAGCCCACTAGCACTGGCTGCTCCACAGCCTCATGGGGGTATCGGGAGGGAGCCGGGCCCCAGTAACCCTTCAGTTGGAGACCCGTTGAGGGTAGCCATAGTCCATACCACGACTAGTGCTTAGCATCGCAGTGGTGTTAACTTTAGCCTTGACCAACTGTCCCAGGCTCATTTGGAGGACGTACCAGATGTCCAACCCCCCACAAACAGCGCCAGCCACCCAGCAGCGGCACCATTTAGCACAGACACTTTGGAAGAACCAGAGCTGGCCCCAAGCATAGCAGCAGGTGAAGATTTTCCAATCATGCGCCCCCTGGAGGAGTTGGGTCTGAACCCTGATCCAGTTCTATCCTTCCGACGTTCCACTCATAATACTGCCGGACAGCATTCAAACCCCTTCCACCTCCCACAATCTGTTTCACATGAGTTCTCTGCCAGTGTAGGAGAAGTAAATGTTTCCCCCGTCCCCTTGGCAGTAGATAGGTATGCTACCGGGATGGTGAACTTTAAAGCCAGAGGTGTATGTGGAAAGGCTGACCTGCAGCGCTGGTGCACACGCCCACCCATGGGTGGTGATCATATACGTAGCTTCCTCTCTGGGAGAACAATGCCGGTCATTTGAATTGTCTGGCGCATGGGTGCTTGTGGTTGTTGTCGGTGGAAGAACATGGCTTTATTCTTTATTCTAAGACCTAATTGCTTCTCTCGCACTGTTGGCTGTGGATAACCCATTGTTTTTAAAAGAGAGCAAATGCACATGGTTTAGAATCTGGCCAATGTTTATTTGAGTTATTTGTTTTTTTTGTATTAGTTCAGGCTGTGAGAGGGCCATCCGTGGTTTGTCTGTTTGTTTGTTTGTTTGTAACTTATATCCGTGGTTTGTCTGTTTGTTTGTTTGTAACTTATATTCATTTGTTTGTTCATTTTGCCTACTGCTACTTAACTACCCATGCCTATGACACCTAGTGGTGTACTGTGTTGCCTATACTATTACAAGACAAATTTCTCTTAAAGTAGACAATAGAATGACATGACCGGTCAAGGAAAGCATCAAGAAAAGCAAAGATTAAGAAGTCGTTTTTGACATAGGCAACAAGGGAGGAGGTGTTTTTACACTTTTCAGACACTAAAAGTTTGAAAGCTATGGATATTGTTTTAGAACCAACAACCTCTCTACATTAACTGGGGGTTTTGTGTGCAAAAAGTGGAAATAATTGTCAAAAATTTGTTAAAATGTTATTTTAAAACATAGAGATAAAAACACTAAATATGGATCGTGAAAATTTGAAGACAAAATAAATTGTGTTCCTTAGACTCTATATTAGCAAAGTATGCAAAAAAATCAATTTTCACATGAAAATTCAGCGGGAGCCTATTTTCCAAACACAGTGTACTGTACTATAGCAAGAATAACATGGAAGTTGCTAGGAAACAAGTAAATATACAAGTAAATAACATTAAAATGTACAATTTGCTCAAATGTGATACCCTTGATTTGTCAATGGTTCTTTCACTGGCATTTTGAAACCAAATGTTACTTAAATCACAACATATATTCTCCACTCAATTTCTGTATGTGAATAGGCTGGATGAAATGGGAAAACACTTGCAGAGATACATCGAGGAGGCTGTGAAATGCAATGAGAACAACCCTGAAGAGTTCTATTTGATGGTTGTCCGCAGCACAGAGGTAAAGTGACAGAGTACTATTTCAGTATTGAGAATACCTTACCCGCATGTAATCTATGTAATTAACTGTCACAGCCCGGGTCCGTGCCAGTGGACATTTTTTAATTCACAAACGCACGCACACACATGACAAGCGAAACACGCAACATTCATTCAGCTTTGTTCCACATAAATGCCAGCATAATTACAATGTGATATTGGAATATGTTGTATAAGTCGATAAGTTGTTTGTTCTGTTTGCTATGTGCGCAGTTGTGCTGTTTGTCATTTGTTTGTTTGTTTGCTAGATGTTTGTTCAACTTTGTTGGGGAAGGCATACCAGCAATGGTGTATTTAACATCACAATACATATAACATCAAAATTTACGTGTTTATTGTATCATTGTGTGCATAAGTTGAAGCGTGGGAATAATAGAAATACTTCACAAAAGAAGGATAACCAAACTGTGGAGGGGGTTCACGCTGTCCCACTGTCAAACAGAAAGTGGAGTAACTGCTCCCCTATTTCAGGTAGTGGGTTATCATTGCGTAAGAGAGCCACAAGGGAGAAATAATGCGCTACGGGAATGTCAATACAGTTTTTCATAATTGCTAAAACACTAAACTCCATTCTCTGAACCAAATTTTCAGTTCCCTGAACACATTTCTTGAATCGATCACCCTTTTGGCAAATACAATTTGCAGATCTCATACACTCTAAACCAATTCACATGCAATTAAACACATTTTGCATTGTGATGCATAGTGGTAACCACAAGTGGCAAAAGGTAAACACAACTACTCAAAATTGATAACACTTGTTTCAAATTATGTGACATCCATCTTCCTCTTAATCACATTCCAGAGGTTTTCAATGGGGTTCAGGTCTGGAGATTGGGCTGGCCATGACAGGGTCTTGTTCTGGTGGTCCTTCATCCACACCTTAATTGACTTAGCTGTGTGGCATGGAGCATTGTCCTGTTGGATAAAACAAGCAGGACTCAGAGTTTGTTGGGAAATATTGTCAGAGCAGAAGGAAGCTTTCTTCCAGGATAACCTTGTACGTGGCTTGATTCATGCGTTCTTCGCAAAGATGAATCTACTCGATTCCAGCCTTGCTGAAGCACCCTCAGATCATAACCAATCCTCCACCAGTTTTCACAGTGGGTGAGTGGCTTGTAGGCCAGGTCTTAATCTAACCATTAGATGACCAGGTGTTGCTGAAAATTGGACTCATCAGAGAAGATGACCTTACTCCAGTGCTCTATGGTCCAACCCTTATGGTCTTTTGCAAAACTCAGACTGGCTCTTCTTTTCTTCTCATTGATGAAGGTTTTTTTCTAGCTTTACACAACTTGAGTCCTGCCCCTAAGAGCCTGTTTCGAACTGTTCTCGTTGTTCACTTAACCCCAGCTGCCGGTCATCCCTGTCAGTGAAGAGTCGTTTTCACCCTCTGCCGGTCTGCAGTTTGTTGTCCCCAATGTCTACTGCTTGACCTTCTTCTTATGAACCGCCATCATAAAAATGTTAAGGATGGAAGCAACCTGATGCTCACTGTATCCCTCTGCCAGTAAAGCCAGAATCGAACCCTTCTTTTCCTCACTCAAAAGTTTTCTTTTGCCATTGTTAATAGTCATTTCTTTATTCCAATTACTTTTGAGATATTACTAGCCCTCCTGCTTGACCCTAATTCTAAAATACTTTTCATAGACATTTCTTCCAAACCTATTCCTTTCAGTTCTCTCAGTAATTCCTGTCTTTGGTTGACATAGTGCATCATGTTTTGATTCATTGTAGGACCTGTCTGTGCTATTAACGTATGACCTATTCTCATTCTTGAAATAATAACCTTTTCTTTACGTTTAAACCCCCCTCTTCTACAACTTTTAACTGAATTGTTAACTCTACCAGAAAGTGAGAATAGGTGCCTCACTTTGCTTTCTTGTTTCCAGAACTGTTGCCACTTGGAAACAATTGTCTGCCACATAATACTTTTACCTTCAGCCTTGGAGAGGTTTATGTTGACATCAGTTGTTTCCCTTTGCACAGCTTCCTAAGCCAACTTGTCAACCCACTAATTTTTTGAGATACCTATATGAGCTGGGACCCATAACAATGAGATTACCACACCTCTCCTTCCCACATCCCTGCGTGCAAAATAATCTCATAATCTCACAGCTACACTGTATGTTTACACGTGGCCGGCTATTTTCATCCTCTCTGTTTTCAAAAATAACATTGTGCACACCTGTCAGTTTTCAGAAAAGTTTACGTTTACACTAACCCGTGTATATGCTGTCAAGAGCATGCCATACCAAACCTGTAGTTGGCAGTGTAACAAGAAGCTCAAGCCCAATTAAGCCAATCAGAATCCCGAAAATAGAAACAACAGCAATGAATCCCTTCCTCTTTCTGAACTATAATGCAAACAGATGAAAAGGGTTTGCATCAACATAAATGTGACTGCTACTCTGAATGCATCCATGATCACCATAGTTAAATGAAAATGTAAGCATAGGTTGCACATTTGGCGCAGGAGCACTTATCAGCAAACAAGACCTATAGGTTAATCATGTTCTGCTGTTAAATACTGCTTTTTCTTCTTTGAAATGACCTACCTTCCATGTCATTCATTTACTAGCACTAGCAGTATAAGGCTACACCAACATAATGTAATTGTCACTGCATCAAACCACTTTTCTGCATCTTTCCTCCTGAGGATGGTTTGAAGTGCTAGAGTTAGAGCTGAACGGTCATTTGGCTGTATTTTGTGCTGCAACAATGTAGTTTGTTCCGATTCAAGTACAGAGGAGAGGAGCGGGTCTGTGTGTGTCAGTGTGTATTTCGTCAAAGGAGAGAATAACCTAACCACACTAAGCATGAGCGCAACCGCAGCTTTTCCAACTCCAGGCCTGAAGAGGGCAGAGAACCCAAATGCATGCGATTTAGTCAGCACTGATGGAGGGACTGCTTTTACCTGCGCACCTGCCAGATAAGCATGGTTGTGGCTAGATGGGATACAGCTAAGAACGGAAGTTACGTAACAGATAGTGAAATCTCGCCGCTCAGGACAGGAAGTAGGAAGCGATCGTGGATATTCCAAAGGAAACAAGAAAAATAGCTATTTTGCGAACATTAACATCACTTTTATGTTATAAATTCATGTTATAAATACTATTACAAAATAAAATAGTTTAGTTATGATCACGGGTGTCCCAAAGAAGTATAATATATATGGACACGTAAGTTTAACTTTACCCTGCGTTACGAGAACTTATAATTAAAGACGATCTAAAGACGTCTCAGCCATGGATATCCGTGTCATAAATGAAAACTATTTTTAAAACTATTTTTATGGATCGTTGTGAAAGAGTTGCTTCAATTTCACAACAAACACTGTCATTTCCCTTTGGGGATGGACCATAACTTGCTGTGATGGAGCTGCTAACGATTGGACTGAGATCGTAACTTTTGAAACCTGGCATGCAATATCTACTTCTGCACGGAGACTCGACTCCATCTGTAGAGAACACAACATGTAGGCTTACATATATGTGCAATGTATTGGCAGTACCATTATGAATCATATAGATATATGCAGTGAACAGAATATATTATAATAAAAACTGAATAAATATGGTATGAACCATATATGTACAGTACAGTTATGTGCAGTGTGGTAACAGTACCATTGTAGTGCAGAAACAGAAACATAAACATCAGAGAGACTTGCTTCTACAGCTACATAAGATAAGAGTTAGAGAGTCACAATATGTCCAATATGATTTCATTTAATTTTAGGGGGGTGGGGTTTGTGATTTTCACATACAAACAAAGCATTCTGGTGCATTCTGACAAAATAATAAAGACAAAATAGAACATTTCCTGTGTTGGTAACTTTACTCATAAATCTATCTACAGTCAA
Organism: Alosa pseudoharengus; assembly: GCF_046254945.1. Classification (NCBI taxonomy): domain Eukaryota; kingdom Metazoa; phylum Chordata; class Actinopteri; order Clupeiformes; family Clupeidae; genus Alosa; species Alosa pseudoharengus. Next base: position 1,122,199 of record NW_027468709.1, on the reverse strand, counting down.
GTATGCATTTAGAGAAATACAATAAAATATCAATATAATATAATACATTCTTTGTGTGGTTGTTTAAGACACACTGAAGGCATGATGCCACCATAGGTTTGCAAAGAACTATATACAATATGCACACTGAAGGCATGATGCCACCATACAGTAGGTTTGCAGATAACTATATACAATATGCACACTGAAGGAATGATGCCACCATAGGTTTGCAGAGAACTATATACAATATGCACACTTGAAAGGGGTGGGGTGGTGGTGTGGGGGGGTTGTGAGGGCCGCTGAAAACCAGTGTCCATCCTCACAGGAAGGGGTGGGGTGGTGGTGTGGGTTTGTGAGGGCCGCTGCAAACCAGTGTCCATCCTCACAGGAAGGGGTGGGGTGGTGGTGTGGGGTTGTGAGGGCTGCTGAAAACCAGTGTCCATCCTCACAGAAAAGAGTTACAGTTAATCTGCAGCCTTAGGCACTGGTTAGCAGAAGGTGTCCACTACAAACCAACAAACCCCACTTCTAAAAAAACACAAACACACTCGCGCACTCCCCGGGAAAACAGGAGATTCTGTCAATCTGAATTTTAAGTTTTTAGGTTGCTTACATAATAACATTGGCCTTTATATGACACATTATATGACACAGGAAGGAGAGGGAGACGCGCGCACACACACACACATACACACACACAAACTTGCGCATACAATTCTAAGCTAACAGCTAGACTATCGATTTAAAAATGGACATTTTTTTTTAGTTGAACTCACCGTCCTGACCAAAACTGCGGTCTTTAGTTAAGACTGTAAACTTAGTCATGGTTTCTTCCTTGTAATCACTGAGGTACTTCTCAAAACTCCTGTACGACGAGAAGAAAGCTGCCATCGTTATAGTAACAACAGAGCCGCTCTGGTATCGTCGAGATTTTGCGATATTTCACTGTCTGTTACGTAACTTCCGTTCTTAGCTGTATCCCATCTAGCCACAACCGATAAGCATGGGTATAAAATGTTTGGGGTTAGTTTGGCCACCCTTTTGCTTGGATTCCTGAACCTGAAAAAAAGACACACACAGCTCATAGTTCAACCCTAAAGACGCAACTGGTATGTAATGTTTGGAATGATTTACTACACTATGTTGTAGTGATGGGTAAATGAAGCCTTGAGCACTGCAATGTGCCGAGTAATGTGCCGACTAATGTGCCGAAGCTTCGAAACATGGAAGACATGAAAAACACAGCGACATCTGGTGGTTTGGAGACGTGAAATTATGTGTTATTCCAGTCGATGATCCAATTGGTCTCCCATCCACTTAACGACCGCAGTAGACACTACTTAGCTTCTGAAGCAGGACGAAGTATTATTAACCTCAACAGGCTATGGACGAGAGTGAAAAGGAAACGACCAGGCGCCTAATTAAACCATACCCTATTGCCCGACATGTTTTGACGATTCATAAATCAACCTTTAATAAAGGAAAATATTATGTCAGCCATCATTGCTAGCCTACATAGAAATGATTAGCCTGTATTGCTTTGAAATTACATGATTGACGTTGAAACAAGATTGCAACACAGACACATTTTATTGTCATTCTAAATTGCAAAGCTTTAGGCTAGGCCTATTTCGTCTTTATTTCTATGTGCAAGACATTATGGATTATGGACACTTTCCGGAAAGAAAAGAATGTAAAATCACAAATGGAGAAAGCATCCTATATAAAACAGGGCTACCCTATAGAAACACAAATTTCGCCTTGCAATACAACACAACACAACACATTCCGACACTAGAACGGGTGCCCTGGTTTGCGCAATTCAAACCCTTTGAATCAGATTCCGAAGCAGTCACCTGGGTGTGTGTCCCAAACGAAGCTTCAGACGTCACACTCATAAACCGAGGCCTCGTTTGTCATCAGTCACTTTTTTTTTTTTAATGTTTTTTTTTGTGATATTTATGGAAACAACACAAGCCTCGAACCGGGGCTTCATCTGGCACGCCCCTTTCTGCTCGACACAAGCTCCGAAGCCTTGCTTCATTGGGCACATCACTACTACACATCACTTTGCATCCTTCATGTGTTGAACAAGCCATTTTCAAATTTGGGCAGAGCTGTACTGATTGCAGCACCAAGACAACTTGACAGTGTGTATGAGAGAGAGTGGGACAAGGAGAAGCCGTGCGTGTCAGTGCCACTACATGTAACTGTTAACTAACGAAAGAAGATCATATCTACATGAAATAGGAACAATGGGGGGGGGGGGTCGCAATTAGATTATTTTCCAAAATCGTTCTGCCCTAGTATATATGTACACTTAACTTTCACTGAGCCAGCTTCTCCTTTGGGAATGGACTTACTAAATGAGTGATGAGTTGCCGCTCACGTGTCACGTCTTGTTTAGATTCAGGTTTTGACATTGTGACTCTTTTCATTGTCTTCACTCTTATTTTGTTTATGTTATTTATCTAGGATCAGATACAGACATCTTCCCATGAGGCTATGGTCCAGAAAGCCATAGAATATCTGAGCTTCGACATCTCCATTCTTTCTAGCCCAGGAATAGATGTGACGTTTGAGGATTTGCACTGCATTGCCAAAATACGTTTTGCTGTCACTGTTGCCTCAGATATCATTGGAGGCTTGAAATCAGAGGACGTGCTAGATGAAGGTGATACATTTATTCTTTTTTTCTTGGTTTGAATGGTGACATTTCTTTCTCTTTGTCAGCCTGAATGTTAAAAGTTTACAATCAACAATTAAATGATGAGTATCATTAAGGTTTCCATGACTTAAACTCTCTGCAGGCAACCACGGTGATGCATCTGTTGTAGTGCAAAGGCTTAAGGAGATTGCTATGAAGAACCAGTGGATCCAGATATTCCTGATTCGAAACTTGTGCAACGTCTTTGGTTTTAAAATCATTAAACACATTCTCCAGAATAAAAACTTGCACTGGATTCTTCCAAAGGAGCTCCATGATAAAAAGGTACATGACTGCTTTATAGTGCTGTCACAATACCAAAATTATTGTTTCAATACCGATACCAGGTTAAGAATAGAAAGAATAAAAGAAGATACTTTTTATCATTTGGGGGCCCCCACAACCTTGACACCATCAGTAATACTGAATATTGTGTGATCGTTCACACCAGTGACTAACCAAGACTCTACCCAACACACACGCACACACACACACACACACACACACACACACACACACACAAACATGGGAAATGATGGCTTATGTCATGGTTCTATTTCATATTTTTTGGAAATTCATAAACGTAATTTATTTTGTTAATTAACATTTATAGTATTTTATGATTTGCATGATTACTAATAGCTAAAATATTTAGTAATTTGAATACTTCATATTGATTTTTTAAAGGAACATGCCACCGTTTTATAAAACTACGTTTTTCACCGTCTCCCCTAGAGTTAGATAAGTGAGCAGAAACATTTTTGTCTCCGTGCATGCATTTCCATAGTCCGGCAGCGCCCCGCTAGGTTAGCTTAGCATAGTGAATGGAATCCTTTGTAGCCACGTACCATGTTGTGAGTAAAAGTGAGCCAACAAAAAAAAAATATTCCTAATTACCTCTTGTGACCTCCGTCTTCACAATGAGTACAAATGGCAATGCAGATTAAGACTAGGCGATCTCCTAGGCAGGTATTGATTTGGGACTATATTGGGGCGAAGCACAGACGAAGCACTTCTACATGGACGCAGAGATGTAGAACTGATGTGTTGCATGATACAGTATCTCTGCATCCAAGTAGCAGTGATTCGCCTGTGCTTTTGTCCCAAGACAAAAATGTTTTTGCTCACTTATCTAACTCTAGGGGAGACAGTGAGACAATGAATAACCCAATATTTAAGTTCATTTCTATTATTTTGGTACACTACACAAAAGACAGACATGACGTGAGCACCTAAAGGGCTAGAAGGAGCTCTCTCCAGATGTAAACATTTGCTAATAGGTTGCAAAGCCTATTTCTACCCTTGAAAGTATCGATAGGCCTACTAATAAAATAAGTTATTGTGAAGCTACCTTTGTAGTATCGGTTTACAGTGCAACTCATTATTAGACTGCATTATTATTTAGCTGATGCCCGTAGTGCTCCAGAGTGTCTTGCAGTGAACCAATTTGAGGGATAGTCCCCCAGGGGCAATTAAATTGTGTTTTGGTCAGTTCCTGGGATACCAAACTTTTGATGTTCCATTTGCCCAGAACCTTAACCAACAGACCACCACCCCCAATTCCATTTCTCATCAAAAGGATTGCTGTACACTGGTGGAGTGATACTGTTTTTCAGAACTGGAAGATCAACCATGGCTAATTAACAGTTTGCTTTTATGCTTCCTACCCAGGATGACCCTACATGTACCTGTGGAAGGTTTGCTGTATATGGAGAAATGTTTAAAAAGATTATTCCTGGGGAGGAACTCAAAAATGAGGTGAGTGTTATGCTCCATAACGAGTGGATGACTAATTTTTTTTTTATGTCATAACTAATATTGATACATGTTAATAACATATGACAAAGGCAGTGCTGTTCAATACAATCAAAATAACAAACTGTAGCCTAGGCTTAATTTATATGCTGTGAAACAATATGATTTTATGATATACTGTATGTGTCCAGTGTTGCCGTACTTTCTGTGCCAGAACAACACTGGACACATATATCATAAAATCATATTGTTTCACAGCATATAAATTAATTCATCAGTTGACAGCGATTTACATGGGAAGTACAGATAGTCCTGCCTTTATGTAAAAAGAGTTTGTGTTCACGTTCCCTCAATGACATATTTGATTATATGGTGTGTGAGGCAACTCTATAACCTTACTTTACACCAGGGAACTGTTCGATTTTTAAAAAAAAAAAACACAAGTTGTAATGATGTTAGCATTGTCAAAAGGACTAATCTGAGTGTGTTTGTTTTCCTCAGGCTGATGGGGAGACTGAAGTGATGTATCCTGTCTGTGCAGTCCTGGCAGCATTCAGACAGTTTGTTCACAACAATACATCTATCACAGATCAAAGCTCTCTTGTAAGAACCTAATCCATGGACATTGTCTTGTGAATTTTGAACTTTGCTTTGTAACTCTCAATGGATTCACACGTTTTATTGATAATAATAAGAACTAGTTTTATCCAAACAGTCAGATAATAGCCATTTCAAACTGACATACTTAAGTCATGAGTCAGAGTGGGGTTGGTAAGGATATCCAAAATTATGGCCATAAGTAAATGCCATATTGCTTTATACAACAGTTCTACTACCAACAGTTTTACTAACTAATTGTTTAATATAAAGTTTTCTAAATTTATATTTGATTTAGATTTTTGTTCATTCTTCCTCCAACCCCAAAAAATACTTCCTATCTTAGTCTTGTTTTACCAGCCCTAACTGTTCCATCCATTCACATCACTCCAAAGATGTACCAATATTTTTGAATAGTATAGACCTTTCAGGAGAACACTTATTGTTGTAAAAACATACTGTGGAGTTGTTTTACTTATTAGATATGTACATTAATAGCTACTAAGATGTCTTCAAAGTTAAAGGAGCGATTTGTAGGATTGTTACCGAACGTTCTGTAGGCCAAAATCAAAACACTGGTGAACGTTCTCAAGACTACCAGACGCGAGCCTCTTCTGGGTTGCCAGATGTAATTAAGACTTAGCTAATGACGTTAGTTGACCTGCAGCTGCTTTAACGTTTCTCCAACCATGACCCAGCTACACATTACGGAAACAGTGAAAACAAAAAAATACCTCTCTAACCAACGTAACATATTTAGCTGAAGTTAGCGATGCAGATGAAGTTTAGCCTAGGCTACCTGTCGTGGAGAAATATGGCCAGCTCTGCGTCAGACTTGATATTCTTCATTTGACGAAGACGTCACCATATCAGTAAGCTCCTCCGATGTCCACTTAATTTGTTTCTTGTTTTAATTTTGTAAATTTGCCAGCCTCTCGTAGGCGTTCATGACTACAACTGACAGCAAGTTGACAGTTGGCCATTGCTAATTTGGCAACACAAATAGGAGGACTCGCCAGCCCATTATTAATACGCTATTCTAGAATTAATCGTTCAAAACATAAACGAAAATTCCAAGAGATTCCGCCCCATACCTCATTTTTTTCATGGGTTTTACGGGGTTTTACAGGTTATAGTAATGTTGTCAAATAAGCCATTACTTCAATTCATCGTGTTTCCTTACTCTCTGACAACATATGGTGATCATTTTTGGAATGGTTACCATTTATTTTCCATTATTTCCTACATACTGGACCTTAAAAGTTAATTTTATTATCCGGAAGAGGGGAAATTCAGGTGGTCATGGCGCAGAGACACAGATTAAACACATTTATGTGTAGCCTACTTATGTGTATGGATACAAAATGAAAATGGATTTTTTTCCCCCTTCAGATTGCACAAGTCTATAAAGAGGCTACACAGAGAAACTGGAAAAACATGTCTGTGGTCTGCCAGAGGATATCTCAGAAGAGCCTCGCTCAACTGTCAGAAAAGCTCAGCTTTTCTCACGACTCCAGTTTAACACCAATAGTCATCCACACAGCAGCAGTGGTGTATCAGTCCACAGCCCCTGAAATGGAACTCCTCAAGACTCTTTGTACACAGCCCAAAAGTGTCATGGTAGGCTTCTTCATTTTTAACCATCTGTGATGTAATGAAATGGTCAATATTAAGCAACAAAATAAAAAAGTAATACACAGATTTGTTTATGCTTTATGAAGATTTCTGTTTAATTCGGTTCTTTTCACTAATTTTATGATCACTATACTTTTAAGGTATCACAATCTGATTTTACAAATGTGTAGAGCTTTGATAAAAAAAACGTTGGAATCATTAGTAATATTAATAATATTTAGTTTTATTCCTAAAAATAATAGTTTTGTTCATAACAGCTACACACTGTTGTATGTTGTATGAGAATCATTGTGATTAGATGTGTACGGTCATCCTGTATAGTTCATATGTAAGCATAATCACCTATGAGTATTAACAATATTTGCATTGAACAGCACAGTTCAAATAAAACAAATGTTACTTTATATAATCTCATAAACATTGACAAATTAAGATGATTTGAATTTAAATGCAATCGGGCTGGAAATATGAAAACAGCATGTTAACTTTTCCTATTCCTCAAGTACTACAGTTGAGAGCTGTGTCTGTGGGGGAAACTGTGTGAGCAGTTAAGAGGATAAAGAATGTTCTTTTATTGTTGATAGCAAACCTTCTTACCAACTATGCCTGATATTCAACGTAACAAGTTAGAATTGGGAGCTGGAGGTGAAGGAAAGTTGTGGAGTAAGTCTGTGATTTTATTGACCAAAATTATACGCTTAGTTCAAATTCTTTACACACACACACATACACATTTTAATTTTGTACTTTCCTTACATTTTGTATTCAGAGTGCAAATGTGGACAACCAGTTGTGCTTGAAGATGTAAGCATAAGATTCCTACCTCTCTAAATCAATAAGAGTCGTGTATTTCCTTTGATTGTATTGACTGAATGTTACCCTAACAGTGTGGGAGACCATGGGTCACAGCAAAATGTCCAAACTGTAATGGGGAAATTGGTGGTGCATCACATAGACCAGTGGAAGGCTTTAAAGAGTAAGTATCATCTACTTACGGACATTGTTAGGCAGGTTATCACTGGAACCAGGTACCATTTGGCATTCTGTCTGTCTGTATGTGTGTGTTTGTATACAATATGATATAAAATTTAATGAAAAAAATGATTACCAGAACTAAGGAGGATAGGAAGCAACGTTTCCCTCTTTACTTGACAGGGCAAGAGCTAATCGTGGTTCAAAATACCTGGGCCACATCATCAGGGATGATTTCTGTGACGATGATAACATACAAAACCAGTGCTGTAAATGATATGGACAAGCAAATATGCTGGCACGCAAATTGCACTGAAGAATACAGAACAGCTCTTTTTAGAGCATACTGTACTCGACTTTATACTGTACAGCTCACCTATGGTGCAGCTACAGTAAAGCAAAAGATAAACTAGATGTACCGCAGAGCGGTACAAAATATGACCGCCGCCCAGTCCAGCACATTTTTTCCACAAAAATAAGTCACGCTTGTCAAATTGTGTTCATTTCCTACTTTGTTCCTTTTTTGTGTGTTTGTAATTGAGTGTTTGCAGAGTGTGTGGTTGTTTTTGTGTGTATGTGTATGTGTTTTGTGTGTGTTTTGTGTGTGTGTGTGTGTGTGTTTGTGTATGTACTGTATGTGTGTTTGTATGTGTGGGTGCATGTGTGTGAGGGTGTGTGTGTGTATGTGTGTTTATGTGTTTGTGTGCGTGTTTGTGTGTGTCGTGTGTATGCATGTATGTGTGTGTGCATGTGTAGTGTGTGTGTGTTTACGTGTCTATGTGTGTGTGTGTTTTTATGTTTGTGTGTACAGTGGGTCCCAGTTAAGTTTGGACGGGTTCCTTCAGGAATCACGCACCCCATTTTCTCAGCAGAAATGGCACAAACTGCAGTTGACACAAACAACCACAAGGTGTCACTTTGGAGTTCTGACACTACTATTTTTGATGCGACTTGACTTACTGCTTCCATGATGCAGTTTCCAAGTCAGTAGAACAATCAGAGAAAGCTGAACCATTACCAAACATATATGATAATACAATAGCGTGAGTTTATATATCTTATACCCTATTTGTCACGGTTACTTATAGATTTGATAGTGTAACGATAAGCGCATGAGACTTTCAGCGGGGGCACGGGAACTTAAATTGATCACGGTAGTTTAAGCTTACACTTGACAAAACATTTTAATATGAAAATGTAGATGCAATTGTTGTAAGATGGTGCAGCTCCTTTAAGAAAGCATCGTGCGCAGGGATGGAGAAAGAGAAAGCGAGAGGGGATGTGTGTTAGAACTAGATGCGTGTGGAAAAAGTAGACGTGCTGTTGAGACTGGAGCGAGTCATATTCAAAATAATGCAAAAAATAAATCCGCAGATAAAACCAATTATCCTCATTCATTGCAACCGCAGCATGCCTGCTTGCCGACGTTCAAACGAAAAAGATATCAAAGCACCTTTTGCGTTTGAATGTAGCACGATGTTTTTTAAAACAGCTAGACAAATGATTTAGCTAATTGATTATAGCCTATACACCAGCAATTGTTGAACATTTACCTGTACAAGTACATTGACAGTAGCCCAGCCTAACAAGCATGTTGCATGTTGTAGGCCTACTGGAGAAATTTCACTTATATTGCAACCGCAACATGCCTGCTTGCCGACGTTCAAACGACAACGAAAAAGATATCAAAGCAACAAGAGGGTTGAGTCTGAATGACACAACTCATATTGCTCCTCATAACCGTCTATAAAAAAGTGTTTGTGTGTGTGTGTGTGTGCATGTGTGTGTGTCTCTTTATGTATGTGTACATAAATAAAGCAAATCAGGGAACCACCTACACCTACTACTTGCGATAAGTGCCATGGGATCTTTAACAACCATGGTGAGTCAGGACCTCAATTTAACATTCATGCAAAGGAAAACATCTCCTGCAGTACAGTGTTCCCGTCACTGCAATATGACATTGGGATTGATATTTGTTTGGCTTTTGGCCACAGGGAAGAGTGCCACCTACTGGCCAGCCACCAACACCACTTCCAGCAGGAACCTACTCTTCCAAGGAGGTTTCTTAGGAGTACTAACTAAGCCTGCTTAGCTTCAGTAATTCAGCAAAGTCAGGGTATCTGCTGAACTGGCTGCTGGCTAAAAACAAAAGTGAAAGGCATATATGATTCTAACTGTCTCACTGAATTGCATTATGCACACTCAATTCTCAGTCTCACTGGTATCTGCTAGACAACAAGTACCAAAACATGATTAGTTCATAGATTACACATGTAAAATACATTTTTATACAACCCCACCCCCATCTTGCCTGTTCATAATTCAGAGAAATTCTTGAATTGTGTGCATGTGTGCGTGTACATGTTTATGTTTATGTGTGTGTGTCAGAGTTTCCGCTAGAAAAAAATGGTGCCGGTCAAAGTGACCGGCAGAGGTTTCGTTTTCCAGACATTTTGATGATATGCCGGTCAAATATCCTATTATCCCTTCTTAATTAGTCAAATTGAGGAAAACTGGAGACAGGCTATGTAGCTTAAAGAATGACATAATCAGGCTGTATAGAATGCAACATGTTCATTAGCCTAACTTAAAGATCTAGCCAGTATATTTTCATGGACAGCAAGAGTGCGCTTCGTTCGTTGTTTTAAAAAGGCTAGCCTACGTTGTTTGTTGCTGCTACCCACGTTATCTCCAGTGATGACTGTTTAACTTACACTGATGCGCACACACAAGAATGAGCGCTCACACCACTACCCCCTAATGCTATGCCTCTTTATTTGATAACAATACATTAAGAAATGTTTCCTATTCTGGGAAATGTTTAGTTTATTTTTCTTTCGGCCGCGGTTCAATGATACCGTTTAATTGTGCCAGAAATGTTCCGCGGACCAGTAATCGCCTCGTCGAGGAGGCCCTGCAGATCATAGACAGAGAACGCATAGGCCTACTGTATGCTTTGGGTAAAGAACACTTTGCATGTCCAGTGTACACGGAGAATGACAGTAAGCGCTTTCAGATATACGTGTAAGACCGGAGGTTCTGCCGATGTTAAACGGTGGGGCCGTATATCTGAACGACATAACCGGTCATGTGGAAGTCCGAATTCACCCGGTGTTTATACTACTCCCCCCCTAGTATTTCCTCCGGACATTATGTAAATGTGCTGTGTCTGAATGAAGCGTAGAACATGCGGTTAAGATCACACCTAGGGAGAGGGCGTGTTGGTGACGTTTCTTTCGTGCGTCCATGTGGTTAGATCTGACTTAAATGCCAGTGTTATGATGGAGTGGCATAATGCTGTCCAGAAAATATCCGACCTGGAAAGATGCAGACATTACGGAGCTACTGTCCATGAGGGCATACAACATTTTGATAGAACACATGAAGGGAACGGCAAGAGACGTTGTAGCCTACAACTGCATGGCAAGGCCAAACGAATTCAAAAGACTGAATCACCAAGCAGAAGGCGCTGAAAAGGCAGTAGCCTACAGCGACGTCGTTGACGACAATAACAGGAGTATTTAATAAATTGTTAGCCAACACGGTTTTCTGTTCATTGATACCTCGCAGAGCTCGCTGATATTTGTTGAGCATATATGCCTAGAGAAAATGAAAACGAAGAAAAGCCAACTTTGTTACAAGCTCCTTATGTAAAAGCAATAGACACATGGGGAGAGGATGCTTTTGGAAAAAATAAACCATGAAAAAACGAACAACTTCACTGATATGTTAGTATTTTGTTTATTGCTTAAAAACGTTGTAGCCTATGATGGCCTTGCAGTCTTGAGTTAGCCTACTGAATTGGCTGGTAGCCTACCATAAAGTTTGTGCATGCTCTCTCTCCAAAGCAAACCAGATGTGGGGTTCTATAGCCAAGTAATTCTGGTACATAACGTTGAAAACAGATAAATGTGTTTATTCGAAGCACAAATACTGTTTGCTTACTTGACTAGCCTACTTCAAGTATTAGCCTACGCACAATAGATTTGTCTTCTTTAGCCTACATAATGCATAGGCTACACGTTGTAAACAAAAAGCAGCTGTGACAGGCAGCGGCCGCATATATTCTGCGTCATATCTCGCATCTTGTGAACTCTACAAGCCCCCACCCCTCACTCGACAACCACACAGAGATTCTGTAATGTGCGTGTATGTCGTTCACACATACGTCCGTATAAGGTCAGTATTAGGTCCGCAGGTTAGCATCATATCTGAATCATCCGAAGGGTAGGACCTCCATTTGACAAACCTCCGCATGTACTCCGGAGGTTATATCTGAAAGCGCTTAGTGTCTCGGAGCGGCCGCACCCCCCGCAACTCCACTTCCAATGTCACTGATTCCGACAGATACGCCCGACACTTCTGCTTTTTATCTGGTGGTGGTGGAGTTGACCGGACATCTGAGGCTTCTGACGTTACCAATTTATCATCATCCATCGCGTCTGGCCTCTGAAAAAACTTTTAAGGCTAGTCTGCCTGGGCCTGGCCATGTTTGAATCGCCTCACTCATGTTCGTTGTTTAACATGGACGTTTTAAGCGAGCGCTTCCTATTTGAAATGCAGCATAGGCTATGCGTGTTGTTTAATAGCTTACTTTCAAACGGTAGAGCCTGTTCATTTAAAAACATAGCCAGAGGACCTATAATATAGGGTTACATATTAAGGCTTATTCTCAAATTCAGATTGCGTTAGGGGACGGGATTATTAGCCAATTTCAATCGGACAATTTGACCGGAGAGATTTAATTTTGTCGGACATTTCATTTTTTTCCCGGCCAATGTCCGGTAATTACCGGACAACGGAAACCCTGGTGTGTGTGCATGTGCATGCATGCGTACATATGTCTACTGTGTGTGTATGTGTCATACGTATTATTACTGTGAATGTGTGTGTGTGAATATCTGTTTATGCACATGTGTGCATATGAAATGGGTTAAGTTAGTGGTTAAGTTATTGGTTTAACTTAGTGTTAAGTTGGGTTAAGTTAGGGTTAAGTTATTGGGTTAACTTAGTGTAATTGTAAGTGTAATTCCGGATTATTATTATTGTTTATTTACGGTGCAAAAGGGTTCTCCAATGTTTTGTCAGTTAGCCTTTTAAAATGATATCAGATTAGTAAACAGAATGTGCCTATGGAACATTGGATGAATGGTTGCTGATAATGGGCAATATATTATATTATTCCACTGCTTGGTTGAATTTCCCATTGTCCTACGTAATTTAGAACGACCATTAACCGTATGTTATCTGCACACCTATGAAGTAGATCCATTTTTTGGCCGTATCACACTTGTATATTAATTCGCCGAACTCGTTGTGAAGTTTAAATGAACGGTCACGTTGCATCCGAGCTGTAAAATGCATACATTCAGAACATTGCAACATTGTAGCATATGACGGAGGTGGCTTTTAGCTAGATGGATGACAGCAGGCTAAGTAAAATAGCGATGTTTCAAAGCTAAAGTTCATCAGAATCTTGGGATACGCCCGCTTGACAATGGGAGAGATAGAACTAACGACTGGCCTTTGGCCGTAGCAACCATCCATTTAGAACTAGTAACGGCAGTTTGTCCTGTGAGTTGAGAAATTAGTTGATATGTGTCGGAAGAAATTAGTTCTACAAACAAGACAGTTTTAGCGATTAAAACGTTTAAATTGTAACAGGAAATGAACACAACAAACAAAGTTAATGCACTACGAGGTTTAAACGGCCCTCCGCTTCGCGTCGGGGCCGTTTTACAACCTCGACCGTGCATTAACTTCTGTGAACAGACCACCGTGTCGTCCATTATCCCTTACTTAAAGATCAGCCATTTCTTTCTACAACAGTCAATAACCCTTTTGCAATTATGTGAAAACTGCTGCCCTGATTAAAAAAAAACAATGCAACTGATTTCAGCTGGTATTCCTACTAGAATGGAGTGTAATGGAAATTTCTAAGTGACCCTAAACCTTTGCCCAGTAGTGCATTATGCATATGCTTTTTCACACATACATTTTCCTATGGTGGTTAGAGTGACTGATGCTGATCAGATGGGCCATATCCTGGGAGATCCAAGCAGCCGTACATACCCAGGCTGTGAGAGGAGTTTGTCAGGAGCATCGCTGTGCCTTGTTAGAGCACTCCTACACTCCTGCATGCTATGGGCAGCAATAGATGAACCTGAGGTACAGCTTCAATCATATCAAAATGTTATGAATCTGGCACTCCAAAAGTAAATTAAGTCCAGTAAATTAACTCTGTGAGTTCTCTCCTGCTTTAACAGTTCTTTAGAGCTTTAATGAGTCATATCATAGAGCTTCAAATTTCTTGTCAGTTTTGTATTGTTCTATTGTCTTTTAATAGCTTCATTGTACATTTCTAGAGAAATGAACTGTTTTCACGTCTTAATCTTTGGCAGACCCTGATTACCGCTCTGAAAATGTTTTATGTAACTGATGAACTGATATAGTGTTTTAATTTGTCTACAGGGCGTTAAGGAGCTCATCTCTAAACCAGACTGCATTGTTGGGGGTTATCTGTGTGATCATCTTCAGAAGGACATTGAGTTGCTTGCTAGTGTCCTGGGAAAAAGTACAGAGGATGCTGAAATTGCAGTCCACATGTTTTTGAGATACCTCATGGAAAGTCCCTCAGGTATTACACTGTTTAAAAAACACAATAACAGGAATTTGCTTTGTTTTCCCCCAAAAGATATATACAAAAAAGTGGGTGTGTTCAAAGCTCTGGTTCAAAGTTGCAAACATAGGCGAACGTTCGTGATCGATTTGAAACATGTTTCAGTTTGCCTTGAACAGAGGCGAACATTCGTGGTCTGTTTCTGCATTAATTAAACACCACTTTTCCATCAGAAACATATTTGTAAAAAGTATAGCTAGTGTGATATAACACTTCGGAATATAGAATCAACATAAACAATGTCATCAGCGGTATAAGAAAAGTAGTGTACAGTAGCTCAATAAGTAGCGATGCACTCTCTAATGCAGGAGACCGGGGTTTGATTCCTGCTCACTGCAACAATTTTGAAGGTGCATTTCTCACAGCTAAACCAAGCTAGATAGAGAGATAGAAGGTTGGGCTTGTGGAACTATAGGCTACATGGTCCTCGCTTTAGATTGGGGTGCTGCAAAATTTACTACAAATAGGTAAGAAAGGTCTTATAAGCGTATTAGTTATCCACCTCTTTGTGTTATACACCATTAACAAGCATTAACAAGCTGCTTGTTAACACTTGTTAACAAATATGCTTGTAAGTAACTTAAAAGGCTGCTTATACAAGCTGCATGTTAACAGTTAGTTAATATTATTAAAGGATAACAACAGTTAACTAACTGTTAGTAATGAATTGTTAACTGCTTATTATGCACTGTTAATACCTAATAAGAACATGTTATTCTAAAGCGTTACCGACTGTTCTTATGTTTCTTAGTCATGGTTGTGTTTTGGGCATCACATTCATTAAACCAATGACTTTGACATCTGCCATTCACTTTCAGAGCAAGAATCGCAAAAACAGACAGCATGTTGGTATTTTGAAAATGAGTGAGAAGGAATCTGCTTGCATGCAAGAGCTTGTATATGCAACAGCAGAATTCCACTACAGCTTGCTTTGCTAAAACAGCTTTATTTGCTAGAACTCGTTTACTTTCTCTGTTAACTGGTAAGGGAATATAATCGACAACAAATCGGAAAAAAAGCTAAGTTGTAGCCAGATAGCTCGCTATATAACTGTGTAGCCTGACTACATTATGCTAATGTTTACTTGAATTTTAAAAGCCATTTAACTCATTGAATGCCAAGCTGTTTTCGGAAGCTTTGTCCTAGAGTGCCAGCAATCTAGACCATTGTTGATGATTTTTGTACAGCCACAGCATATTCTGTGTTATAGCTATGAACACATACAATGGCTCGTTTAAAAGGTGAGACTTTAAGCTCTCAGTGGGTGCAAACCGTGTATTTCTAGACGCCTCTGTTCCTGAGAAATCCCAAGCTAAACAGTGGCTAGTTTTCATTTCATTTTTTCTAGAAATGGAGATATAACGTCTTTCATGAAATATGAAGTGTTGCCTGTAAACTTTCCGGGAAGTGATCAGCGAGACCTGGCGAGACTGCCACCTAGTGATAGACCCACGAAAATGGCCTGGTTTTGAGATGACGTGCACGCGTCACTGATTCGACCCAAAGCGGCAACCGAGTTATGATAAAATGTCCAGATAAAATGTCCAGATTGTGCGTTTTCATGAGTTTTTGATCGTCATATATTTCATTTCCATTCATCACAGAGTTCAAAATCACATATAAGGTGTGTTAGAGTGTCTAGTTTCGTAATTTAAAAAAAAAGCTAAAAACGTAATATTACGTTTTTGGCACTCAACGCATGGGAAGGAAAAACGTAATATTAAGTTTCTGGCACTCAATGAGTAAATAGTCTTCCCCACCAGGGGAGATTTAAAATAAAACAGGAAGGCAGATGAACATATAAAATAGTCACAGAGAAATATCTAGTAGACTACCAAATAGCCTATTTAAACTGGTAAAATGTAGCTAAGCCAGCTGCCATGTTTCAGAACTCTAACGTATACTGTTTGGTCTATTCTGGGTTTTGGGTTCATTTTTGCCCTCAAAGAACAATATAGTACCTTAATAATAATAATAATAATAATAATAATTTAATAATTGGCCATTTTTTATCAGAGCTTCCCCTATTCCAAAGAGCAGCAACCGCCCTGCTTGCGCTGGATGCACGATAGGGCCCTATTTTATTTTCCCATAGGAAAAATTGCAAGTACCAGGATCTTCTATCATAAATCAGAAAATACTACTAGGGAAAAAAACAACTTTAAAGGATATGGGTCTATTGTGTAATGTGGTATGCACAACACAACACGTTACTCTAAAGACGATCCACGTCATGTTTATATACTGTAAATGAGCAAATATCCGCATTTTAAGCTTTTTCTTATTGCATGAGAACAGCAGCATAGTAGCTGTGCATTCTACGTTGTGGGAACAAATTAGTGCCCACAAACAGACATCATGTTAAAGTATAGTATAATATAGTAAAGTTTTATCAATATTTTCCACTTTCTATGAACATTTTCTATGAGCCCAGGATCTATAAGATATTGGTTGCAGCATCCGTAACATATTCGAGTCAGGTGTATGTATTGTTTTTCCTTTATCCAGTTTTGCATCCTTTGTCTCCACTGTATTTTTTTCCTTTGTCACTTGAAATATATGACTAAACTTTTTTCTCATCATTTCAGTTGGCCCTGGCTTTGATATTCACAAAACTGATGCAAGAGAGAAGAGAGATCAATGGGAAAACCATATGCAAACAAAGACAAGGGCTTTCTTTTTGGTAATTAAAAAAATCAGCTATGGATTGTATTAGTTCCTACATGAAATGCAGTCTGCAGTGTCTGTTAGTTTGCAGCAAGTTGTAAATGTAAACATGAAATGTAAGAAAATATTGAAGAAAACAAAAACCTAAATATTTCATTTTTCAATACAGGAATTTGATCAAAACCTCTCAAAGATGCACAATGATATTCTGCTCAATAATGAAGGAGACATATTAGTAAATATTCTGTACAGCAAAACACCACAGCTGACAGATCTGCCAACCAAAGGCATATTCAACCTCCCGCTCATGTGGAGATATGAGCAGAGAATGACCATTCAACGCCTCACTCACTTGGTGGAACTGGGAGATGGAAATGAAGAGTATCCCGTTCTTTTAGAACTTCTCAGAAAAGTAGGCAGCTCTAAAACATATACCTCTCTTTGTTTTAATGCTGTCAGATGTAGGTTCCAGTGAGTTTAGAACAGCTAGAATATGTTAAAATACTGGTTGGTTTAGAATGCATTATGAGTTACAATTTTACTGTACACACATACCAGATATTTGTTACCATGTGTGAGGACAATATATAAAGTGCAAATTGAACTAAAATATTTGTATGTATTGTTCACAGCATGGCGACATTCAGCACATCAGACATTTACCTCAGATCCTGAGTCTTCAGCTGAAACTCATGCTCCACTTTCGCTATACTGATTTAGTCGACCTGAAAGACTTGTCAGTGGAAGAGTTCCTGACAAAAGCCCCACCAGGTATAAAAGACACATGTGTTAGGAACAAGCTTGGCAACGAACAAGCTTGGCAACATCAATACATAGGCCTATAAGCCTAAAACTAGAGTTCAGTGGGATTAATTGCCTAAATAACACAGGTTTAGCATCCAAGTTTTACTTCAGCCTTACTTCAAGCATAGGCTATTCAAATTGCTCAGGTTTTTCTTTGCTCTCCGTAGCACACTCATGTTTCCGCGAAATGTGTCTTCTTAAATTCCAAAATAAATCTCACAGGAACAGTGTCACCACATAGTTGTTCTTGCTCTAGCATTGTTAGTATCTAGTTGTTTTGTAGGAATAGTACGCTTGTAAGCCCTATGACTTTCAGTTTCCTTTCTAAAATATTTAGCGACTTCATCCCCAACGAACTTACTGTAACGTCGGCACGCTGGACTATGTGCTACGGACTCTGGGACAATGCATTCTGGGATACGGGGGAGATCTCTGGGGGTTGTTTGTGTGTGTTAATGCCTTTATGGTAACACTTTATTTTAATGTGTCGCTGTTACAGTGTACCTACCTAATTAGGTACAGTGGTATAACCTGTGTAACAACATGTACTATCAGATACTATCATTGTACTTCCATTATGTATGTGTGGGTACCTACATATAGTTGTTACATTGTAATACTGAGTGCTTTTACAAAACGTTGCCAATTTGCCTAAATTTTCATCAGAGGCAAAGAGCTGACCTGAGACCTGCTGGATGGGGTAAATCTGGTCATGATAGATTTGATAGACAAACCATTCTTAGCTCCAGTCAAGGCCTCATTGTCTTCAGTGTATATGTAAAAGCTGTGCTGCTACAACCTTGTTACTCTTTGATATAGTGGAATAAACCTATTAAGTGTACCAGTTAATTACTTACATGTACATATGACATGTATGTTGTGTCTTCGATGTCTTGGAACAGGTCTACTAATTCACATCTACTGTGTGGTGTAACAGCAGACACGTTTCAACACATCAATTTCAGGATGCATGATATCATTGACAGGATGTATATAATATGTACATGTAAGTACTTAACTGGTACACTTTATTTTAATGGGTTTATTCCACTGTATCAAAAGAGTAATAAATGTGTACCAACACAGTTGATACATGTACTACGGTATGTAGGGCAATGGCAGACATGTTCCAAAACAACAATGACACTACATACATGTAATATGTAATTGTAAGTACTTAACTGGTACACTTCATTTTAATGGGTTTATGCCACTGTATCAAAGAGCAATAAGTGTGTACCAACACAGTTGATATATGTACTATGTAGTGAATTAGTAGACCTGTTCCAAGACATTGAAGACATAACATACATGTCATATGTACATGTAAGTAATTAACTGGTACACTTAATAGGTTTATTCCACTGTATCAAAGAGTAACAAGGTTGTAGCAGCACAGCTGTTACATGTACACTGAAGACAATGAGGCCTTGACTGGAGCTAAGAATGGTTTGTATATCAAATCTATCATGACCAGATTTACCCCATCCAGCAGGTCTCAGGTCAGCTCTTTGCCTCTGATGAAAATTTAGGCAAATTGGCAAAGTTTTGTAAAAGCACTCAGTATTACAATGTAACAACTATATGTAGGTACCCACAAATACATAATGCAAGTACAATGATAGTACCTTATAGTACATGTTGTTACACAGGTTGTACCACTGTACCTAATTAGGTAGGTACACTGTAACAGCGACACATTAAAATAAAGTGTTACCGCCTTTATTTACTGTTTTAATGTCTGTGATTTAGTGTAGCGTGTTACCCTTTTAGGTCTTCCTCGTGTGTGATCCTTTTTGTGTGGGGGGGCTGCGCCCACCCCTGTATGTGTAGTGTGTGTATGTCTTTGACTTGCCTAGTGTGTATTCGTAGTCTTCGTGAGCTGCGTTCCTACCCCTGTTTCTGAATGCTAGCCCAAGCTCTGGCTAAGCCTATTCCGTTACATTACTATGGCCAATATCGTTGTTCGAAAATGCAACAATCCTGGTTACATTGTAAAGACAGGAAGTCTGGGTGGATTCGGGCATGCCTCAGACTTGTGGTGTGAGCGGTATCGGAGCGAAATTGAAGCGTAACGAAGCGGCCGCTCCGGCCTTGAAATTAATAAGTGCTCCGCGCTCTACCAAAATTCCATCCGCTCCGATCCTCGCTCGCTCGCGCTCCGCTCACTAGCTCTGGTAAGTGCAATGCCAAGTTTTAGGTTGTTTGGATAAGAAATGCAAAATATATAGTTAAATATCGGTAAAAGAAGCACTAGCCGCTCTAGCCACTGTAGCCACTCCCTCTCTCACACAGCACAGTGCAATACTGAAGCAGTGCACATGGTGGGAAGTCAAGCGAGTGCTGCTCTATAGAACAGGCTAAGGTGTTTGGATGATTATCATCACCTCAATAATATAAAGACCACCACTGGTGCGGTTTGCTTGCAAAGAATTATTCTGCGGATTTTGCAACAACACGCCAACCTTCACAAGTATTATATTTGGGGGCAGCCGTGGCCTACTGGTTAGCCCTTCGGACCTGTAACCGGAGGGTTGCCGGTTCGAACCCCGACCAGTAGGCACGGCTGAAGTGCCCTTGAGCAAGGCACCTAACCCCTCACTGCTCCCCGAGCGCCGCTGCTGCAGGCAGCTCACTGCGCCGGGATTAGTGTGTGCTTCACCTCACTGCAGAGACCAATTGTGTGTACACTGTGTGCTGTGTGTGTTTCACTAATTCACGGATTGGGATAAATGCAGAGACCAAATTTCCCTCACGGGATCAAAAGAGGATGTTTGTTAATACTTAAAAATAACATTTGCTAAATGAAACTTACATTTTTCAGTAGCCATAGGTGTGTAGATTTGAACAAAATCTAGATAGATAGATAGATAGATACTTTATTGATCCCCGGGGGAAATTCAAGGGCTCAGCAGCATACATACAACACAAACACATTCTTTAACAGCAGAAAGAGTAATTAAAGTATATAATATAAAAACACAACTAAGCAGTAAGGACAGTAGAAGATAAAGAATATGCTAAATATACTAAAATACAAATTATACTAACACTTAATACAATATATAAAAATATACTAAAATACAAATTACAAAAATACAAATTATACTAACACTTAATCTAAATCAATTCTAAAAACGGTATCCACATAGTGGTGATTAATAAATCAGAGGCGCTTGCAATGACTGAGGCAGGGACTGAGCCTGTGATTCTCTGTGCATAGTAAGGTATGGTAAGGTGCTCTAAGGTGCTCTGTGTGAATGAGTGTCATGGTGGTAGTGCAATGGTGATAGTGGTCATGGTGATAGTGCAAATGAGTAAGTCAACAGTGCAACAATGCAGAAATAAAGTAAAGTAAAGTCTATATATCTATATATTTAACTATTTAAGAAAATGTATAAGTGTGGCCACAGTTCGGCTGTGGCATGGAGGGGGGGGTTATGCATATGTGCTAATGTGCTAATATAGCACGCAAACAGTGAGGCAGAAAGACAGTGGTACAAGTGGCTAGTGGACAGACAGTACCAAACATGGAGGGGGTGAAGAGGCAGACAGACTATGCAGAGAAGTCTATCTCTCCTCTTCCCTTAAGTGAGGCATTGAACAGTTCAATGGCCCTGGGGACAAATGACTTTCTCAGTCTGTCAGTTGTGCAAGGCAGTGAGCGAAGTCTCCAGCTGATCAGGCTCTTCTGCTTAACAATAGTGCTGTGGAGTGGGTGACACTCATTGTCCAAGATGTTGATCAGTTTGTTCAGGGTCCAAATCTAGTTTGGTTCTTACCGGGGCTTTTACTGCCTGAAATATCCGATTTTGTTTACCACGCTCTGAGTTTAGTGCTGGGCTGGTGGGTACTTATTCCCAACCTTTTTCACGGCACATCAACGGTTAGCCCGAGAATTCTGGTTGTCGCAATTAAAAATTCCACTGGAGTTCCAAGCGGATTTGTACATGCAGTTTATTTAGATAAACTTATGGTGTTGGTGCTTGCGTTTCTTTAGGAATCCGCCGTCTTGGTTTGTATAGAAATTAATATTAAGTGACACATACACGTAAGAGGTTGGACATACGTGACGGTTGGTAATATGTGACGTTGCTATATATTTGCAGTGGCTAACGACGTAAAGAATGGTATGTTACTGTCTTTGGACATTGAATAAACAAACGACAATTCCGACTGCACAGTCCTGAATCGAAACAAGCGATAATTCGACTGCTGTCTACCAAATTTAAAAACAGTTTCAGAATGCCATTCATAAAAAGCATGACCAAGGGCAGACACAGATTGGCAGAGTGTGTCATCACTTATACTAGAGACTGTTTTTGTAGTTACAATGGTGGAAATTTCATATGACCATGGATCAATCAACAAAATGGTGTTTGTCTTCTGTATCAAGTTATGCAATTAGGCTAAACATAGCCTTAACGCAAAACAACTGTCAGACTTATGTCATTTTTATCTGTAAAACACCAGTCAAATGCAGCCATGCTTAAATTCTGCTCAGGCTACTGCATGTTTATTATAATATTATATAACAGTATTTACTATTCATAATTGGTTATTGCATTATTGGATATCCCTATCATCCTATTTTTAGAGGGGGCCTACCTGTGGGCTACGGCTTTTCTACAGGCACTGCACTAGTAATAATAATAATAATAATAATAATAATAACAACAACAACTTAGTTTTATATAGCGCCTTTCAAGATACTCAAGGTCACTTAACAAAAAAGGAGGGATAGGGGAGGAGGGTTAGAGGCCAAAGGCCAAAAGAGGGATAGATTGTTCCATAGAGTGGGAGGAGACACAGCAACACAGAAGGCTCTGCCCCCAAAGGTCCGAAGTCTAGTGCGGGGATGGCAAACTGATCCTTGTCAGAGGACAACAGAGGCTGTGACTTAATGTAAGGGTGAAGGAGATCAGTAAAATACTGAGGTCAAAGTACATGGATGGATTTGTAGGTAAGGAGAAGAATTTTAAAGGTGATGCGTGACTTGACTGGCAGCCAGTGATGCTGGATGAGGATGGGGGTGACATGCTGCCAAGGTTTTGTGCGTGTTAGGACCCTGGCAGCTGAGTTCTGGACATATTGTACACAGTGTGGTGCCCCAGGGTGACCACATCTAAATGATCCCCTCCTGCCACATCATAC
Organism: Alosa pseudoharengus; assembly: GCF_046254945.1. Classification (NCBI taxonomy): domain Eukaryota; kingdom Metazoa; phylum Chordata; class Actinopteri; order Clupeiformes; family Clupeidae; genus Alosa; species Alosa pseudoharengus. Next base: position 1,099,244 of record NW_027468709.1, on the reverse strand, counting down.
AGTCTGTGTATGAAAGGTGCTATACAAATAAAGCTTGTTATTATTGTAAAAATTATATTAGTTATATTAGTTTAAACTATAACAGTAAATGAACACAATGCCAGAGGCAACGGTGGTATAAGCGAGATAATTGACTCCACGGCGTTTAGTTCACAAAAAGTAATGCACATTCTAGGTGTAATGGCTGTATTTCTGTGAACCAAATGCCGTGTTGTCCATTATCCCTTACTTCAGTGTTTTTCAACCTTTTTTGAGCCACAGTACATTTTTTACATTAAAACATTGCTGGGGGCAAACACCTTAGGCTACTGGACAACACTTGCTGACAATCAGAGACACCTGTCTGATTTCCAATCAGAGACCTGTTTCTCCATTGACCTCCGGTGATTGTTTCCCCCACCATGATGGTAGCGCTATTTATGTACGTTCTTTTCTGGAGCCTAATATCTACTTTTCACTTAGCAAGTCACTACATTGCAGGCACAGGTGCTCAACAATGACATAGCCTACTATTTGCAACAACTTAATAATACTGTACATGTTTTTGGACCGATTAAGTGAAATTGGACAATTTCCGACGGCACACCAGATGATCTCTCACGGCACACTGGTGTGCTGCAGAACAGTGGTTGAACACTGCCTTACTTAATACAGACGTTATTGAGCACTGATACATACACATATTAGTTATATATTAATGGCTAACATGTGTTTGCCAGTGGTGGACGAAGTACACAAATCCTGTACTTGAGTGAAAGTAGAGATACACATGGTCAAATGTTACTCCAGTAAAAGTAAAAAGTCCTCCTTTTACATTTCTACTTGAGTGGAAGTACAAAAGTACTTGCCTTCAAATGTACTTAAGTATCGAAAGTAAAAAGTCCTGAAATGTATTATGACTAATACAGTTGCATTTACTATTGTTGAAATGATTCGGCACAGACATAGGCATTCATTGAGCCTTTCTCCTCCATTCAAGGACAAAATCAGCTAATAATTGTAGAAAGAACTAAAAACAAACTAATGTGATATCGTATCTTAGATACTTCAAAGTAACCACATTTTTCTTTGTTGAATGCTTTACACTTTCGGACTAAATCAAGATGTTCCCTTTTGTGTTTGATAGTGTCAGATTGTCTATCATTGTCTATCATTTGCTCGATGGCGTCAAGAGGCTAGTTATGGTAACATCAATATTGTGAAAAGGGGTCAACAAGGTACAGTAAATAGTGGATATAACAATAACATAGGTTAGGCAACACCATTTTACAGTCTTTTTTCCAAAAGGAACTTCAGCTGTACTTCAGCTGTCACAAAATGTAGTGGAGTGAAAAGTAAGATATTTGGCCTCGAAATGTACTGGAGTAAAAGTAAAAAGTTTAACAAAATGGAAATACTGAAGTAAAGTACAGATACATGAAAAAGCGACTTAAGTACAGTAATTGAGTAAATATACTCAAGTAATGTCCACCACTGGTGTTTGCTAAAATAAACTGTTACAGATTTTTTTCTAGTAATGATTTCATATCTATTTTCTAGCTGAGAGCCTCCTACTAGAAGAGGGTTTTAAGAAGCTGATGAGTGTGTGGAAACATGTGAAGGACTTGCCATGTAAGCATTTTTGACCATTTGGTCATAAAATTCAACATAGGAAAAGTCATTTTTGAGGAAAAACTAAATAATATATGCGCATAATAACATGAATGTGTTTGTTTTATAGATCTTGAGATTTCACCTGACTTGAGACAGAAGGAGGAAGACAGCATAAAGATTCCTGATTTTTTGCCTAGAGAAAACTCTTTAACTCAAATAATCACAAAATATCTTGCCAAAATGCAGAATGACTGCATTAATAGCACCAAGATGAAAGAAAGCGGGTAGGCCTCCTACAGTATGGCAACTTAATTACTGTGCTTGAAATTACAATCACAATGGCTTATATATGTTCTAAAAACATAGAACATACTTTTGTACAGTAGCTCTAAATAATGTGATCTGCAAGTTAATTTAGCAAAAATAACTCATCTGATTATTGTTTGCAGGGCCTAAAGTTCTCTGGCACTGTGCCTGATTTTTTTTTTATCTGGAACATCCGGGGTGTTTTCAAATAGATATCCAGCAGCTAATGCAGCCAGGCAGCTACAGAACTGCACTCTGGGGGCATGTGTGTGAGCTCCCATTTACCATTTACATGCCCATAGAGTGTAGCGCAGTATTCATTATGACCTCGACAAGCAGAGATCTATGTAAAAACTCGCCGGAATTCTCCTTTAAGTTGAAAATAGCTTATATACTGTATAACAGCAAATATAAAATATCTTATATGTACTGTAAATTCAGGCAAAAAATATTATTCCCTTGCTTTAAAGGTGCAGACAGCTATTGTGCAGTAAATTGTGTTTGTTTGTGTGTATGTTTATGTTTAAATTTATCAACTGACGCTTTTGTTCAAAACACTGTACATCATATTTTAACCATGGACCAAACAAAACACGCCAGAGAGATAGCTCACCCCTCTCTTCAGTATTCCCAGAGAAACTCCACATAGGGTTTCGTTTGTTTGGGGGATAGCCTGCCCCCACTTTGTTTGCCTCCTGTTTTGGAAGCCTGGATTTTTATAGTGTACTCACAGAATGGGCAGCTACTGTAACAGTCGTGAGGAAATTATTGCTGAATGTGAAGATGTTATGGGCTTCAAATCACGTATGATCGCTGACTGCACCTTTAATTCCTGTGTTGGGTAAAGGATGATGATATCCAAAGAATCTTTTTAACTTTTGTGATCCTTGAGTAAGTCAGCAACTTGACATTCTTATCTTATTAGTATTATATATAGGTATTATATATAGGCACATTATTCTAACTCTATGTATGTATGTGTTTTAAATGTTTTCATCTTCAAATATTAAATATTGGATACATGCAGAACAATGAATGCTGAAGACCTCAAACACTCCCATGTAATCACATGTGACTTGGAGGAGGATTTTCTCCCAATGGCCATTACCAACTTTGGATACATTGTGAATGAGGACGGCACAGAGACCACCAACTACAATTTCAAAACCCTGGAGAATCAGTTGATCAGTCGCTTCATCAGTGAGAAGCCACTCATTGACATCTCTGTACGTATCAAATAAGTTTTCTCTAGAGAATGTATTCAGTGGCTGAAATTAAATGCTCAAATGCTGTCTGGGAATAACAATTCATTTTGTTGATCTGTCTTCTAAGTTCTGATATGTCCTTAATTTGATTACTTTTATTTATTTCAGACATTACCTTTAATGGAAAGCAATTCTGTGCCAACTTTGCAGTCTTTCTTCAAAAAAGTGAAATCTGATCTGGTATGAGTATATTTTTCTTTGCCATTTTCAGTGCTGTCAAAATGAATGCAATCATCAAATTATGCGGTAAATTATGCGGTAAATATATATACTGTGTGTGTATATATATATATATATATATATATATATATATATATATATATATATATATATACACACACAGTATCATTTGCCAGCCCTAGTTGTGTTTGTGCCGTTTATGCTTTGGTATAAAAGATTGTTTCTGGCCCTCTACAGGAGCCCTTGTCAGTACAAGACAAGAGTTACATCATGAATGAAATGAGATTCCTCCATGAAATCTCTGCTGCTCTGTCCACCCTGAGAATCGCCATCGGGTTCCTGGAGTTGTCCTTCAGCTCCAAAGACATGCCGTTAGTGGACTATATGAAAACTGAGCTGAGAATGGAGGACAGAGCCAAGCACCTAGAGCTGCCGGTATGGTATCATTGTCTGTGTCTCTCTGCGTGTGTCTTTCTCTCTCTCTCTCTCTCTCTCTCTCTCTCTGTGTGTGTGTGTGTGTGTGTAAAACATAACACATTTAAGTAGCACTATTTATGTCATGTCATTGCTTATTGTGGGTTAGTGATCCACATTAGAGAAACTTCCATTCTTGTGTTATTCAGGTTTTGGAAACCAGCCAAGTGAAGCATATTCAGTCTCTATGGGAAACTCTGTCCACCAGACGCTCAGCTCTGCTGACTGAGATGAATCAGGTGTGTGGCCCCATAGCATTAACATACTTTTATGTTTTACTTTTTTTATATTTTAAGTTTACTAATATCTACGGAGCCCGTGAGGTGACATGAAAAAAAAAAATACTGAGAAAAGGTATGTCCTTGGGACAAACACTGACTAGGTTTGCGAGATCTTGAGTTTGTTTTTGCGAGATCTTGAGTTTGTTTTGCGAGATCTCGAGTTTGTTTTGCGAGATCTTGACTTTCTTTTGCAAGATATTGAGTTTGTTTTGCGAGATCTCGAGTTTCTTTTGCGAGATCTCGAGTTTCTTTTGCGAGATATTGACTTTCTTTTGCGAGATCTCGAGTTTGTTTTGCGAGATCTTGAGTTTGTTTTGCGAGATATTGAGTTTGTTTTACGAGATCTCGCAAATCCATCAATGCTCGGTAGCGTAGCCAGAAATGTTCAAATGGGTGGCCATACAAACATTAATCATAGGCATGTTATATTTATGACATAAAAGTGGAATTTATTGAAGGCATTTGATCACAGCTGACAAATTACGCAGAAACATTTTCAACTGGAGCAAAACAATGCATGAATGTAGCTTCGGTGCGTCACATGAAACACAATTCTTGAATTTCCCCTGGGGATCAATAAAGTATCTATCTTTCTATCTTTCTATCTATATATCTATCTATCTATCTATCAATTGAGACAATAGATTGACCATATTGGACAACTTCAAAGCCTTATCATAGGCATGTTACATTCATGACATGAAAAGTGGAACTTATTGTACAAAAATGACACATTATGCTGTCGGCTAAACATTTTAAACTTGCGCAAAACTGCATGAACCCAGCATCGGTGCGTCGCATAAATTAAAACACAAATTGAAGCAACAGCTTGACCATCGGACAATCCTACTGCAAAGCCTTTTCATAGGCATGCAGCGTTTATGACATAAAAAGTGGAATATGAACGCATTTCATCACACCTGACAATTACGGAGCTAGCGGCTGTAGCCTACGTGATTTTACTGATTCTTGAACTATCAGCGCAGTGTTGACTTGCCCGTCTGTTTTAGATGGTGAACGTAAACGAAGGAAAGCCCTCTAATTGGACGGGCAAGACTGACAAGTAGACAGGCCCGGCCATGGCTACGCGTATGCTTGGTAGGCAAAACTAGTGGGAAAATGTCTGTAAACAAATTTGGTAGCCAGAAAAAAGAACATAAACAGAGGATAGAAAATACAAAAAAAGGAGGGAGAGAACGCAAAGAAGGTAGGCCTATGGTTCTTGGCTTCACGTTCGGGCAACAGACGAGTTCGAGGTCTTTAGACTCGAGTACTTTAACTAATTGATCTGAATTGGTTGATGTTTCTCCTGGTAGCCTGTGCTCGCCTGTGCTGCGTGCGTATACCTAGGCCATAATGGCTGTTGCGGTCGTGGGCGTGTTGCTCCCAGGCACAGAATAACGTAGGACCGGCCCTGTCTAAAATCAAAAGACTATCACTGCGTGTGTGGTAACGTTAACTTCTGGTCTTGACTCACTGCAGAATGCAGCGGCTTGTTCACTGCACTGGAGAATACAGCTAAACAAGTTAAAGAAAGGGAAACGAAACTTCATATTTGTAAAGCCTCTAAAATCAAATTGACTATTGAAATCGAGGTTTAGGATGGAGTGATGTGTAGGAGCGATGACGCCCCCGCCCCCCCTCGGCTTTTTTCACAAATCTCACCCTGACTAGGTTGGCTTGTCAGTCAGTGTGGAACGCAACCTCAGACCAAAGCAGATGCCAAAATAAGGAACTGCAACCTAATTCCAGTGGCTAAAGCTCTCCGGAACATTTCTAATGGCTCTCATATGCATTGATGGATTTGCAAGACTCGCAAAAGAAAGTCAAGATCTCGCAAAAGAAACTCGAGATCTCGCAAAAGAAAGTCAATATCTCGCAAAAGAAACTCGAGATCTCGCAAAACAAACTCAATATCTCGCAAAAGAAACTCGAGATCTCGCAAAAGAAACTCGAGATCTCGCAAAACAAACTCAAGATCTCGCAAACCTAGTGAGTGTTTGTCCTAAGTACATACCTTTTCTCAGTTTTTTTTTTTTTTTTACCTTTGTTTTTTTTTTTTTCATGTCACCTCCGTAAATATCACACACAAACAGTGAGTGCACAGTCTGATCAATGGTTAATTTGTAAGTGTACCCACACATTACTGGACCTCTCTAGTGCCCCCTGTGTGTTAGATCATTAACAATCAACTTTATAGTAAATGTCAACTCAATACAGTGCTAGATACGGATGGATGGATGGATGGATAGATGGATAGATAGATGGATAGATGGATAGAGAGAGATGGAGAGATAGAGAGAGATAGAGACAGCTCTGGAAAAACCACTGCACATTGAGACTGCTGCACATTTTTCTGATGTCATCCTACTGTTGCTGAGTGACATACGAATGAGTTGACGGTCATATTCAAATTTGCAGTGGTCTCTTAATTTTGAATATGACTAAATTCATTCATCAAATTGATACTTCTATTGCCACACAACAATGGTTGTGTTTTTGTTACAGTATCTCAAACCAGTGAAGAAGAAAATAAAGAAATACACAATAATAATACTAAATAAATAAATAAATAAATAAATAATACAAAGGAAAGAAATGTTCATTTCAGTTTAGTTGTGTTCAAAAGTCTTATTGCTGAAGGGCTGTTTTTGAAACGTGTGGTTTCAGTTCTTATAGATCTGTAATGTCTTCGAGAGAGGAGAAGCTGGAAAAAGGTGGTTTGGTTGAGAGGGATCTTTGATTATTCTGGAAGCGCGGTTTAAGGTGCGCTTAGAGTACAGAGCGTGGACTATAGGGAGGTTACCCCCAATTATGTCAGAGGCTTTAGTGACAACCCTCTCTAATTTCCTTTATGTGTGACAGTCTGAACTCCCATACAACACAGTGATGGATGATGTGATGATGCTCTCTATGGTGGCTTTGTAGAACTGCACCAACAGGTGTTTGCTCACATGGTTGCAAACTTCTTCAGTTGCTTAAGGAAGTATAGTCTTGGTTGAGCCTTCTTGATTATGTGAGTGGTGTTAATTCCCCAATTCAAATTCTTGCTGATGTATGAGCCAAAGAATTTAAAGGGAGTCTGTCAAGGTTATGGGCTGGTCACATATAATAACTGGGGCATTGGTGTTAGGATTCCTCCTCAAATCCTTAGTCTATTAGTATTTTCTTAGTCTTTAAGGTGTTGAGATGGAGCTTGTTGTTGCTGCACCAGTCTACAGCCCATTTGACCTCTGCGATATTGAGACTCATCATTATCACTTATGCGGCCAATGATGGTGGTTTCATCTGCATATTTGAACATTTTGACTAAGTGGTGGTGACATATCAAGTCATTAGTGTAGATGAAGAAAAGTAGAGGAGATAGCACACAGCCTTGTAGAGCACCAGTGTTGAGAGTCAGAGGGCATGATATAGCATTATTAATCTTGACTGATTGAATTTTGTTCCTTAGGAAGTCCAGTATCCAATGACACAGTGCTGTATTAATATCCATGCCTTGAAGCCTGGAAATAAAGTATGAGAGGATTGATTGTATTGAAGCTGAAGTCAATGAACAAGATATGTGCATCTGTTGCTCGTTTTGAGGTGTTGCAGAGTGAACAGTCAGGTAGAAGGCATATTCCACAGAATTTTTTGCCTGGTAAGCAGCGGCATCGGGCTATAGCCCCGGATGTTTTTTATCAGCCCTGGATCTTTCACAACACTTATTTTCAAAAAAAGAGCAACTAACACAATAATATTGGGGATCAATAAAGTATCTATCTATCTATCTATCTAATATATTTATAGCTAATATTCCGCTCGTGCATTAAAACCTTGAGATGAGATGAATCTATTTATCAAACATACAGTAGAAGTAGGATATGGGTATCCTCTCACTCTCCTTCATGCAGCAGATCTAACTTGAACGATACTTTACTATAGGCCTACAGCATAATTTGGAACTATTTTGAGTGCGCACAAGAGATAGAGAGAGAGCGACAGAGAGAGAGAGAGAAAGAGCCAGTACCAGGGCATTTGATTGTTTGCATTTCTTATTTGGTATAAGAAAGTAATAAGGAAATCATACTGTAAAGGCAACAAGGACAAGGAGGTGGCAGAGTTAGGGAACGATCAGACAGGACGCGGTTTTTGCAGTGATGCCTTTTTTATGTTGTTTCATATTGCCAGTATTGGGGCGCTGCTTATGCGCCCAGAATGCCGCGTATTATTCAGGTTTGTTAAATAGCGTTATGAGCCTGTCCTGCACTCCCTAGCCTATAGATTGAAGCATGGCCAAGCAGTGCTGGCCTTACTTTGCCTTTGTAGAATCAAATTGGTGAGTCTTCAATGATTCGTTCTCCATAAGCATAAGCATAACATGAACCATATGATATGCATCTTTGCTAATTAAAACGTATTACACTCTGCTAGCTGGCTAGGCTATAGTTTGTTTTCAATAGCACAATAACACAAATGCCAATATAGCAACAGGTCATTACATCCTCTCATTGCCAAAGCAATGACGACTGCTCATGATAACTTAATGTATGCAATGCATATTATGCAATAAATGTGGCGCAAATTCCAAAATGGCTTCAGCTTTTCGGTTGTGACGCATTCATCCACGCAAAACCAGACGTATGACGTCACTGCTCCTGTGCACTCGTCCAAGCTGTCACGCAGGTTTTGAAGGTGTCCCAGTCAGTGCATTCAAAACAACCTTTAAGTTTCCATGGCATCTGTGGACCATACTTTCATGGTGCTGGATTTTTTGAGTTTGTGACGATACTACGATGTGATGATATGGTTTGGTAGGCATCATGAAACATATATGACCAAGACACCACCTTCAACCTGTGTGAGTCTTAAGAAACACCATAAACTATCGCATTAAGTATATATACTGTTTTGATCCTGTGAGGGAAATTTGGTCTCTGCATTTATCCCAATCCGTGAATTAGTGAAACACACTCAGCACACAGTGAACACACAGTGAGGTGAAGCACACACTAATCCCGGCGCAGTGAGCTGCCTGCATCAACAGCGGCGCTCGGGGAGCAGTGAGGGGTTAGGTGCCTTGCTCAAGTGGCGGTTCAATTCCCGGCTTCCACCGGTGTGCCCTTGAGCAAGGCACTTAACCCCAAGTTGCTCCGGGGACAATGTAATCCCTTGTAATATAGCTAACATATGTAAGTCACTTTGGTCAAAAAGTGTCTGTTAAATGTAATGTAATGTAACATTAGAACAATAACCGTGCTTGTCTAGCTTGTTTAGCCTACATTGAGTTGACTATGTGGCTTAATCCATTGATGTGGTGGAGCTCTGTCGTTGTGGTTTGTGTACAAGGAGAGACCCTTTGCTTACGCCAGGAGTAGAGAATTTTTAATGTAATTTAACATAATTACAGAGAGCATACAATATTGAAGGCCATTATTACATGTATTGGTGTTGCAGTAATCCCATATACATTGTTTGGCCATCCTTTTCAACTGAAATCCCATAAAACCAGATAAAAAAAAACACATCTTCCAATGCATTTCTATGGAACTGTGAGCTGAAGATCTTCCTGGGCTTTCCCAATGGCTTCGAGAGTGCCCCCATGTTTCACTGAGCTCTCAACATTTGGCACTAAAATGACGTGATAATAAACAGCCAGCATTATAATGTATAGTTGTATAGATTGTGCAATGTATAAGTGTACATGTCTTTGTTTTAGGATCCATTCTTCATGGTCGACCTAGAATTCCATGAAGAACTGAGTGAAGATGGAGAGAGAGATTTGGTCAGCAAATTGGCAGAGATTAAAAACATGGACATGTTCCTCACTGAACTGCATGATCTCATCATGAACATGAAGGCCAGAGAGTTTCAGCCATGGTGGCCGTAAGGGTTTTCCCCGTTTCAACTTCCTGTTGCTTTAAATAATCTTGAGTGATTAGTGGTTCATCATGTTTATTGCTCATAGAATAAATGTGTCAGAAACCTCTGAATTCTTGGCACATGAAATAATAAAATCCTGCAGTTAAACCAGTAGGTTCATAATTAATGCATATCAAAGGATTGTTTTATATTAAATTAAATGTTCTTTTTTCTTTGTGTTTCACATAGGTTCAGTTCGACTTTTGAATATGTACTATCAGATGAAAAAGAACTTGATGAAGACTCCTTTAGAAGCCTGATAAAACCTTTTGGCGAAGAACTGGAGATGAAAAATGTTATTGCTCTGTGGAAGCTGGCAGTGCAGAGAAGAGCTGCCCATGTGAGGTCTGTGTAGAACTAGAATGATGGAAGAGTGGCAGCACAGAGATAATGTAGGAATAGCGAAAGAATTGCATAGTAATTACTGTGTAGAATGGGGCAGAAAAAGTGAACCGTGGGAAGTTTAGTAGTATGCAAAAAAGATTTGCTCATATAACGTATACTGATCATATAACTGCTTTAATTCAGCTTGCTCCAAAAGAAATAAAAATGTGCGAATGCTGCAATAATAGATAACCTGTGTGGAACAAATTAGACTTAGAAGTGTTTTGCTTAGACTTAAAGAATGTTTGTTTAAAACGTGTGTTTTTGATTAGATTTTTGTTTTAGATTCAAAGTGTGTTATGTTAAATGAAATGTGTTTTGAACAAGTGTAAGAAAAAGGCATACTAGCAGTAAAAAACTGTAGGCCAGTGAGAGGTCAATGACAAGTCACCGGACAAGAGGAAGACGAAACAGAGAACCATTCATTCATGGCAGGAAGCGTTAATTATTATTATTATCTCTAATTCACGTTGATTATTATCTCTGATACACATTTATTATTATCTCTGATTCATATTCACTTTTATCTCCGATAATGTTGATTTTCCCAAACATGGATTAAGCTTTTTCTATATCGAAGTTCTCTTTTTAGTCCAGGACTAGGCATAATCCATCTGATGGAATCCGGATGTTTGAGTCTGAACGTCTTGGGTGTTTTTCCGTTTGGAGTTTGTTTCTTTTCCAAATATGTGCACATTTATTAACCTTTTTTCATAATGATCACATATTCTTTGATTATTTTTAGCTTCTTTGGTATGTGCTTTTATATGATTTCTTTATTTACAGGAAGCATTTATTTTAAAGTGACCCACTTTGTACTACATTCAGATCAGATTTCTAGAAAAGTGTTTTTAAGAGTGGCCGCATAACTAATATGTTTTAAACCCATTTGCCTTCAAGTTCTGTGACACATGAGATCAAATTGAATGAATGAGCAGAAGTATGATCTATTTTAGTTATTCACTTGTATCACTTATATATATATTTTCCAGCAATTTTTATTTTTTACTTGAATGTATCTAAGAGTGTCATGACACATGAACCCTAACCCTAACTTGTCATGACAAAAAGCAAATGACACTTAATAACAGAAGCGTTATTTCATAAACGTTGACTTGTTTATAATGTTTATGACACGTTCATGACAGTTCCATGTAACTCTTATGTAGATACCTTCAAGTAAAGTGTACTGTAACATAAAACATTGTTCTCTGGATTTCTAGAAAAGGTGTTCACTAAATTCAAAACTGGTAAGTAGTGTTCATGGACCAAAGTATGTTTTAAGATTGGTTTCATAACTTTGATCTGTTTAGAACCCATAAAGAATAACATATTGTTCTTTTAATTTCTGTCTAAAAATAAAGTCTAAATCAATCCAATCATCCACTCCTTGAATGACCTTGTTCTTGTATTAGAAGAGAAATCAGATTTCTCAATAAAGCCTGAAAACTGTTGACTGTGTTGAGGGAAAGCAGGAGACAGCAGTTCCGTACAAAAATAGTCATTTATTGTCCACACAAACAGGCAGATCCAGGAGCACAATTGGAGTCCAAACATGAAATGCAGGGTTCTTCAGTCTACAAACATGTACCGTGCCATAAAACTAGGCACCAGGAACCTACTCTTTCTAGGCTCCCTGTCCAAACAAGGCGACCTTGTAACTTTGGATCTCACTTAATCCTTGCCTCACAGCAAGCAAGGTTAACTTTACATTTAAACAAACAAACATTACTCTCTACGACTTCCCTGAGTTCTGGACCTCAAGCTCTTCCGCGTGTCTTCCTGGTTCTCCTGTGTTTCCAGTCTATCGTGTCTCTCCCCCGTGGGAAAAAAACCTGCCTTTAAATAGGCTAGGCAATTACCCCAATCAGTATGTCGGGCTAAACCATTGTAGAGGGGTGAAGGTCTATACCATAATGCCCACACAGTTAAAATCTCCCAGTATAAAGACACATGCATACACCTACATACACAAGACATAAACAGCAATAAAACAAACTGAGTGCAGGGGCCTGTACTACGAAGGGAGCTTAACCTACCCAGATGTAACCCAGGGTTACTTTGTTAAACCTGGGTTGACAAAACCTGGTTATCTTAAGTGGTGTTAATCGGTACTACGACGCTGATTATGAAGTTGATTTGTTGAGCCGGGGTTAACCTCATTGGAGTTTGTGCGCATTCACATAAAAGGGGCGGGTTGCAGCGCAAATCACCACTTTCAGTGATGACGCGTTCACCTTATTTTACGGATGAGGAATGCAAAATTATTATGACAAGTTATGAGGAATTACCTAGCGTTCATGGGCTTCGTAAAAACCTTTCTCCGAGTGAAAACATCATCATTCCGCGTCATTCACGTCACTTAATGTGTGAGTCAGAGGTCGGAAACTGGGGCTAGATTTTGCTAACAGAGTTGCCCAGTTAGGGGCTCGTCAACACTTTTGTCGTCACGTTGTAGTTCGTTTGTAGTCCATGTGGCCTTTCATGTCCAACAGTTTTAATGTGAACTTGGGAATTTGCCCTTTTTATCACTTGAAAAGCTGCATATCTTTCTTTCACGAGCATCTTACACTATACAGCGGGGAAAATAAGTATTGAACACGTCAACATTTTTTTCAGTAAGTATACTTCCAATGAGGCTATTTGCATGAAATTTTCACCAGACATTAGTATTAACTCAAATAATCCACCCATATAAAAAAATCCAAACATTAAAGTCCATAGGTAGAGTTATGTGCAATAAAGTGGAATGACACAGGAAAAAAGTATTGAACACGCCTGCTGAAATTTCTTAAATACTTTGTGGAAAAGCCTTTATTCGTAATGTAGAAATCTGGGGTATTTCTGTATGTATTCTGATGTGTTCATCTGTGTTACTTTTGTGTTACTGTGTGTAGTATACAACAGGGAGAGGTTCATATTATTGTACATAACTGTGCCTTAGGCCTGTGTACCAGCAGGAAGGTCATACAGGCCGATGTTTAGGAACATCTGAGGAACATCAGTGATAACATGGGCCGAGGGAGACAGCATGTCTGCCTATTCGGGCTAGTATCTCCATCTGGCCAGGGCCGGGTTTTGTACAGTGGTTGGTACCTTCCACGTTGGCATGATTTACGTTGATATGATTTTAGTATAACAGGCTTTGTCTCAGGTTTGGACTTCGAGACGGATCGAGGAAGCGACTCGGGGAGCATCTTATGCCAAGACGCTCAGCAGCAGCCCGCTTCTACTAACTACCACACCTGTTAGACTCTGTGCAGTTTTACTGTTTGAGACTTAGCCTGTGCTCGGTTACTGAGTGTTGTACCATCTACAATAAATTCTTTTGATCACCGATCCTGATCCAGCCGTCAAGCTTTATTGACCATCTTCAATACAGACATCAGAACTAAAACACAACGCAAAACGATCGTGAATCCAACATTTGGTTTCCGTGACCCGAACGCAAGAGGAGGGGGAAGACGAGAACATCCATTCGGCGAGGTCAGACTGAGTCTTCGGGTTCAAACAGACTTCGAGGGCAGATCTTGAAACTTCACATCTGTAAGAAGAGTCTATTTTGGGGCCCGGGCTGACGTGACCAACCCCAGCTGGAAGCCTACCAAGAGGGAGGACGCTGTGTGCGTGTGCACCCGCCACAGTGAAGAAACTCTGACCAGGTGAAAGCAAAGAGTTTTTTCTCCTCTGTGCGTGAAAAGAACCAAGAGTAAAGTTAAAAAAATAAACATAATTTAGGGAGTAAATTAGAATTTTTTTGATTTAAAGCTGCACATTAATGAGAGTATTGAAGTTTGTGTCATTAAGTGTTTTGACAAGTAACATAACTATATGCCTATATCAATGATTGATGAGCGCTACATGTCATTTGATATAAGAAGTTTTCTGCTAAAGTAAACGGGTAAAGTGTACACATATTTTGGGTAATTGGAATAGATTCGTGAACGAATTAAAAGAAGTAATCGATTAACTACGGACAAGCTTGGGGGATTAAAGCTTTTCTTTTTCTGTACTGCCATTACATGCCAAGCTGTGTGGGTTTTGTGATAAAAAGCTGTGTGGGTTTTGTGATAAATGCTGTGCGGGTGCCGAAGAGAAAATAGAAGGAGTTACGGTTGCTACAGTTATTATTGTTGCTGAAGTGAACTGTGTGGTTGTTTCTCAAGGTCTTTGTTTAGTTTAATGGCCTAAGACTAAACTTAGCGTTACAGTTATACAGAGAGGACACGAAATCACCAGAGGGGGGGTGTTTTGGTTGTGCAGTAATTGAAAAGTGGGATAGGGTTTCCAACCTATGTTTTTGTTGACTTGGTCAACTGTGAATTTAACGAGAGATCGTTAAAGGTGTGAATGAGACATTAATTTTTGTCGTTGTCCAGCCGTTTTTGGGAGAAAGGAAATAGTCTGAGTTAACTGGAACTGACACTGGTGAAATTTATTGTTGTGGCTTCATGCTGTGAGTAAAATAATTTACCAAGTGCCAGGTTACGGAGCGAGAGAGATAAAGAGAGAGTGTTTTCTTTTCCCTGGCGGGAGCAGCAAGCGTGTGTGTGAGTGTGGAAAAAAAAATAAAAACAAAATAAGAGATAGACAACTTGTGAACAATTGAGAGGCGAAAAAATTACTAACCAAATTTTCAAAGTGCAAAGTTGTCACTATATCACTACCACATCACGGAAAAATATAAAGAAATATATTTAAAAGGATCACGTCACTGCACGAAACACATAGTACAATTTAATATTTAATGATTTGATATCAGCACAATCCAGATATGGTTCTTGGTAGGAAAACTAAGTTGCAGGCCTTAGCTGAGATACACGACTATGTGTCAGATTGGATGGCAGTGAAATTACAATTGGGCAAATTTGAGAAAAAATTACAAAGAAAAATAGAGAAGTTGGAATTAGAGATCCGAGGCAGGATTTGGAGAACAGAGATAGACAGACGTGATTTGGAGGAACAACTCATGGAAGCGGATGTGTTGCCAGAACAGAGTGAAATGAGGCGAAGAGGAGTAGTCTCAGAGGCCCACTCAATGGGGAGGAGCCAACTCCTCCCATACACCCCGGCACCTATTGTGGGCGGGGGTCGCAACAGGCAACCAAGCACCCGCCTCAAACCGACTCTGCCTGACTTGGACTCAACAGCGCCATATGCCATGGTGGAGACATCTAGAAGTGCAGTGGACATTGATAAAGACAGCTTCATTGGACAGAATGCTGCTGTTATGGGAACCCCACCTGATCAACAGCCAGCAGGTGACACGAAACAAATCATTCTGGCCCCATCAGCAGCCAATGCTTTCTACAATCCACGAAGACAAGGAAGAACGTCTGCAACCAACCATCATCAAACTGCTCCACTCCAGTATGGCTATCCACAGCCACTAGCCATAGCTTCAGTACCTCCTCCTCCCCCATTGTTGTTACCAATGCCACTGGCTACAAGCCCTTACCCACCTCACCCACCTGTCAACTCTTTCCCCACCCGACCACAACCACCACCCCCACCCCCACCTGTCAACTCTGATTGATACTGGTGCTGAACTTACAGTCTTTTCATCCGACCTATTGGAGAAACACAAAATACCTCTGTCAGGCATCATCAAGACAGCTGGTGGACCAACCGGAGAAAAATTCAGTCTGAAGCAGACAGCCCCAGTCACCATAGCCATTGGAGAAGGAGATGGAGAAGTCTTGTGGAACCTGAGAAGGCTAAAAAGAGAGGATCTCCTGGAACATCCAGCATGGGCTAAGGGAAAGAATGACTGTGGACTGTTGGAAATGGAACCTGTCAGACTGACTGGAAAACCACCTCCGTGTGTGAAACAAAGTCCCATCAAGAATGGACAGCTTGTGGCAGAATTGTTGGATGCAATGCAGCTGCCAAAAGACCTGGCAGTGATCAAAGTAAAGTCACATACAAGGCAAGACACCATTGAAGCAAGAGGCAATGCAATGGCGGATGCGGTGTCAAGAACAGCCGCAAGAAAAAGAGAGGGGGGGGATGACGAAACGACTAACGAGAATGGACACGGAAATGGAAACACGGACGGATCTAACGGTAACAGGAAAATTTTTGAAAATGACGACGAGAAATGCATGATGAGAGTGACAAAGAAGGTCAAGGAAGAAGGGAAACAGGAAAGTTTGGCCAACATCAAAGACATGCAGAACAGCGCTAGCCGAGAAGAGAAGTGGACTTGGATTGAAAATGCGGCGAAGCTCCATGACGACAACCTGTGGAGGTTTGGAACACGAACAGTGGCTCCAGAAAGTCTTCTGCCATACCTGGCGACGCAAATTCATTCACTTGGACACGTGGGAGTGGAGAAGATGAGGAACAGATTCATACAGGTCTGGTGGGCCCCAAAGTTCACAGCAACGGCCAGGGACATCGTCAAGCGGTGTGCCACCTGTCGGCAAAACAACCACGACAGAAAGGTCAAGCTGCCAACATTGAAAACACCTGCTCCACCAGGGCCTTTCAGAGTTCTTCAGATAGATTACATCACTCTTCCAAAGTGCAAAGGCTATCGCGACGTTCTGATTGTTCTGTGCAAGTTCTCTAGGTGGATCGAGGCGTTCCCTGCACGATCCGGAACTGCACTACACACTGCCAAAGTCCTTGTGAAAGACATCATTCCCCGATACCGTTTGCCAGAACAGATCGGCTCAGATCAGATTTTGTTGATAACACAGTTGGCAGTGAAGGTCCAGGGTGAGAGAAAAGTGGATACATGCGAGCCATTGCAAACTAATAGAACCGCCTGAAACATGACGCGCTTGGGTAGGGTACGAATTCTATCTGAGGTTCCGCCGATCTTCTTTTAGGGGTGAGGTGTGAACTAGAGGGGGGAAGATTCATGGGAGACTTTCATTTTGACCAGGAATTTATGACGTCAGGAGAAATGAAAGGTTAGGGATCCGAGGGTAGAATCTTTCCTTTGAGAATCCGAACATGCTCAGAGTGTTGTGGTAGTGGACTCTTCTTGACACAAACTCATGTTATGAAAAGTTATAGACTTAGATAAGTCTTATAATTGATTTTGATGATTAAATATGTGTGATTACTGATATATGAAATGTTTAATCTGAGGATACAATTACAATTGCCGATTTTTGAGAATGATTACAGTTAAGCTAGATCAAGAGGGGGGAGTAATCCTGTAGTCCTGGTTCTAGAGGTTGGTTTCTGGGGACACCCGTAAGGGAGCTGAACACGCAGCAACGGGTTAACCGGGGACTCACTGGGGGACCAGGGTTGGGAGGTTGCTACACCCCTATAATAGATGATTATATATACTATTGTTTTCATGACTATCCTTCAACTGATACTGCTCTTTCTTTTCACTCCACATGTGCCTATGAGGTTGCCGGGAGCCACAGACAACATCTGGGACAGAGACTTTGCCTCTGAACTGAACTGTTGTCTGCCGGTCTCCTGCACTTCTCCCCAAAAAGACTCTGTTTCCCGAAGGAATCCTCAACTCCATCATTCTCTAACAGCGATCAGCTCACTGAATTCTGTGTTGTGTAACTGTTGTTGTGTGTCTCCTTTATCATCTGAAAATGTCACCGAGAATGTTGTTTTGTTGTGCTGTTATCCTGTGTCACCTGGTTATTGTTACTGATACTCTGTATGACAGCCATCATGATGTGCACAAGGACAACACTTTCCTGAAGACGGCTCATGGGTTGGCCCAGGCCAAGCGTAAGCATTCGTGTTGGGTATGCGGGTTAATGCCATCTGCCTCTGAAGTGTATCCTTACATAGCCATCCCCTTTACCATCCCAGAGTATGTAGCAGCCTTTAACAGTACTACAAATGGTTCCCCTGATGACATCTTTCCAAATCCTCCATGGGTCGGAGGGCCCCCTACTAAGCTTAAATTGAGTTATGCCCCACGTGGTGTGATCTGTTGGGTGGCCGACAAGAGTGGACGGTCGGTGGTAGGTCAGAGCATCTGCCCATATGAAGTTCCGGTTGGACAGACTGAGGTTTCCATTGAACAGTCAGGTGAAGTGGTCCTTATTCCCCTTCCCCCGATGATGCGTGTTCCAGGTGTAACACCAGGAAGCACGGTCGTCACTAATGCACTAGCCCCTGTACGTGGTTCCATGTTTGTGTGTGGACAGGATGCATATTCCTATCTTCCCCCTAATTGGCAAGGCTCCTGTTATTTAGCTTATGTTGTTCCAGCTGTGAGGATCGTGGATAGGGAATATTTGGTGGGTGAGTCAACATCCATACACCCTAGGACTAAGCGTGACGCTTCTGGGGGTCACAGTATTGTTGCAACCCCGACACAGAGATTCTTTGCCGCTTTAATTCCAACTTATGGCCTAACTGTGGCGCTTGATGAGATTAGAGATCTGGTACACATTGTTGATGTAGTAGCTAATGACACTGCACGCGCTCTTTCAGACATTAACCGGGAACTGTATGCAGTAAGACAGGTTGCCCTTCAGAACAGGCTCTGCCTGGACGTGGTTTTGGCCAGTAAGGGAGGTGCTTGTGCTCTGATTGGACAGGAATGCTGTACTTATGTGCCTGACTCGACCGTTAATGTCTCCAATTACATCAAAGATATTTACGCCAACGTGCAGCAGCTTAAGCGGGATAATGGTAGCTGGTCCCTGGGAGGTTGGTTGAGTAGCTGGGGTGGGTCCCTGTTTGCTCAGATTGTCCAGTTCATTTTGCCCCTGCTCATTCCCATCTTTGTCATCTACTTAGCTATCCAAGTTGTGTTGTGTATCATCAAGCGTGCCACCACTACCACTCCAAGATTGGCCCCTGTTAGAGTACCTCCTGCCCAGCCTCGGGATGAACCGGGGATGTGGGTTTGATTCCTTTCCTTTTTAATTTCTTTTTATGTGTGAGACAATCCTCCGGAACGAAATCAGTTATTATGTTTTCTTTTAAGACACCGGCACTTTTTCCTTTTTCAAAGTGCTAGAGAAGTAATCTTGTCTTGGTTTGTCCTCTGTTCTTTAGACCACATCAGACTCCTTTTATTTGTTTTGTATGATCTATAAAAATCTGTGTTTTTTAATTGATCAAGAGGGGGGACTGTAGAAATCTGGGGTATTTCTGTATGTATTCTGATGTGTTCATCTGTGTTACTTTTGTGTTACTGTGTGTAGTATACAACAGGGAGAGGTTCATATTATTGTACATAACTGTGCCTTAGGCCTGTGTACCAGCAGGAAGGTCATACAGGCCGATGTTTAGGAACATCTGAGGAACATCAGTGATAACATGGGCCGAGGGAGACAGCATGTCTGCCTATTCGGGCTAGTATCTCCATCTGGCCAGGGCCGGGTTTTGTACAGTGGTTGGTACCTTCCACGTTGGCATGATTTACGTTGATATGATTTTAGTATAACAGGCTTTGTCTCAGGTTTGGACTTCGAGACGGATCGAGGAAGCGACTCGGGGAGCATCTTATGCCAAGACGCTCAGCAGCAGCCCGCTTCTACTAACTACCACACCTGTTAGACTCTGTGCCGTTTTACTGTTTGAGACTTAGCCTGTGCTCGGTTACTGAGTGTTGTACCATCTACAATAAATTCTTTTGATCACCGATCCTGATCCAGCCGTCAAGCTTTATTGACCATCTTCAATACAGACATCAGAACTAAAACACAACGCAAAACGATCGTGAATCCAACAGTAATGACAGCTTCAAGGTATTTCCTGTATGATGAAACTAATCAGTCAGAGTATTCTGGTGTGAGTTTGGCCCATTCTTTTAAACAGATAGTCCTTTAATATTGAAGATTTCAGGGGTCCCTCTTGTAAATCCTGATTTTTAGTTAACTTCCAAAACTGTTCAATTGAATTGAAGTCAGGGCCTTGATTTCCTTTCTCTAAAAACCAATTGAGAGTTTCCTTTGCTGAATGGTTAGGATCATTGTCCTGCTGGAAGGTCTAGCCATGTCTCATCCTCATCATCCTGGTGGATGTAAAGATTCTCCCAGAAAAAAATTACTCCATTCATCATTCCTTCAACTGTATGAAGTCTGCTAGTACCATGAAATGAAAAACAGCCCACACCATGATGCCACCACCTCCAAACCTCACTGTTGGTAGGGTATTTTTAGGGTGATGCACAGTGCCATTTCTCCTCCAAATATGGTGTATAGTATGACATCCGAAAAGTTACATTTTTAACCAGAATACATTCTCTCAGTATTGCATAGGATTGTCCAAATGTTGTGTAGCAAACTTTCAACGAGGTTTGACATGTTTTTCTTCAGCAAAAGAGTCATGCGGGATGAGCGTGCGTAGAGGCCATGGTGGTGGAGTGCATTACCTATGATTTTCTCTGTAAAAATTGTACCTGCTGCCTCCAAGTCTTTCTGGAGCTTTCTCTGAGTGGTCCTTGGATCTTCGGCTACACTTCTGACTATCCTTCTGACTTCCTGGTCAGAAATCTTGCAAGGAGATCCTGTGCATGGCCAGTTGATGATGCATTGATGTTCCTTCCACTTGCAGATAATGGCTCCAATACTGCTTGCTGGATGATTCAGATGTTTTGAAGTGCATCTGTAACCAGTTCCATTGATATGTTTTGCAACAATAAGGTTGCAAAGGTCTTGGGAGGGCTCTTTGCTTTTGCCCATCATGAAATGTTTCTTGTGTGACACCTTGGTAACAAAAAACCTTTTTATAGCCCACCAGTATGTACTAACCCAGTTTATATCAATTTGCACAGATAGGAGGGATAATTTCTCTAAATACTTATAGATTCCAGTTTGTTCCTTGCCATTCCTTGCGTTTGTGTACTGCTTTTTCTTAGTGTGTTCAATACTTTTTCCCTGTGCCATTTCACTTTTTTACTCATAACTCTACTTTAAGACAATAATGTTTGGATTTTATATATATGTGTGGATTACCTAAATTAATACTAATGTCTGGTGAAAATTTCATGCAAATAGCCTCATTGGAAGTATACTTACTGAAAAAAATGTTGACGTGTTCAATACTTATTTTCCCCGCTGTATTTTAAGCAAATACAGTTGTTTGTTTAGGATTAGTGAGTGTATGTTTTAACCTTTGTTGTGGCATCCGTGTTTGTCACACATTCGATGGCTAAGCACTTGATCACTTGCAGTCGGAAAAACAAAGTAGCCATGGGGGCGGTCCTTGTCATTCCGAGGTGCTCTGAATGCACCCTTAAAACCCACTCTACGACAAAAATCAAATACGTCGGCAGTGAACAAAGCAAGGCAAGGCTGTTGGCAACGTATTGCAGATCGGGTAGCCTAAATGCCTAAAAGTAAAGTTTTACTTCCACATGTTCTTCAAATACGGAGGATTAATAGCTTGCGGAATGTATTTAATGAGTTGAAATAATTAAATTGCCTATTTTGAGTTCATAGAAATGCCTACAGATGCAACACAATTTAGAAGTGGGCATATAGATTACAGTAATAAGGATAATTGAATGTTTAAGTAGCCCCCATTGACTGATTTGGTGTATGCCTAATCCTGTGAACATTTCAGATGCAACACCATTGCCAAACGCACATGGCAGCAGGTGAAAATGAAACACAAACACATTATTCAGAATAGTAGTTTATATAGTCATGAAAACATGCAGGCCTAGTATGCTTATAGGTTATAGCCTTCACTTGGCCTCTGTTTTACAGCTAATGGCGGCCTTACATTGTACGATTTTGGCCTGTTTTCACAGTCGGCGACTAAATTTCCAAAGTCGGACAGAAATCATGGGAGTTGTAGGCTACTGGAATCGCGGCGCGCTCCCGTCAACTAGATCGTTAAGTGTAAGGTGCCAATCTTAGCGGTTTTAAGTCAGTCGGAGTCAGTCCTTTTCTAGTTTTGCCGTTACGACAATATCAAACATGTTTGATATTATCGCAAGTCTTTCTAGTCGTGGCTCATGCAAATAGTGACGTGAACTATAAAAACCAATAGTGACCTCTCTCCAACACCAAACAGGAAGGGGCAAAGTATAGGCGACAGCTGTAGCCTATAATTATTTGTTATTCTTACAATATTTGTCATTTCTTATACATATTTAGTCGGCTCTTCCACGTGACAGAACAACTCTATATCGGTTAGGGATGTCACGCATGAAACAATGCTGCAGAAACACGAAAATACAACTTTGAGTTTAATAGGCTATCATTTCAGCTCCTGTTTATCTATTGCACGATGGGTAATAATTTAAAGGAATCTAGTTGCAGTCTTGTAAATAGTGACCCTGCAAGATCCCTAGTCGTTGCAAAATCATAGTCTGTGACTTAAAACCTCTACTACTTGTCTTTAGATGTGAGAGGGTCTGAGACTATAGTCTTTCAAAAATCTTTTCCAA
This sequence comes from Alosa pseudoharengus, assembly GCF_046254945.1. Classification (NCBI taxonomy): domain Eukaryota; kingdom Metazoa; phylum Chordata; class Actinopteri; order Clupeiformes; family Clupeidae; genus Alosa; species Alosa pseudoharengus. Next base: position 1,076,511 of record NW_027468709.1, on the reverse strand, counting down.
ATCTTTGCAAATCTTTCCAAAGTCTGTCAGTGTAAGGAGGGCTTAACAAGAAAAAGGTGTCTTTGAACACTACTGTAAGGCACCAGAGTGTTTTACAATAGCAGAGGAGTTGGCCATCGCAAATAATAGTGGAAGGCCGATTATGGAGGGGGTTGAGGGAGGCATTCGGTCGGATTCTGGTGTGGAAATGTGTAGCCTTTATGTGCAGGGTACAGTAATATGACATTCAATTCAATACGTTTGTTAAAATGGTGATTTTAATTTATTAGGCCTAGGCCTACTGTAGGCTATGTCCGATTTATTCTTGCTCAGATGTTCAGCATACTGTAGGCCTATGTCCGATTTATTTTCGGACATACAGTATTCTTGGTCAGATGTTCAGCATCACCACATTAATGTCCACGTACGGGCATTGCTATGAGACGTCTTCCTAGATCATCTGACAAAGATAACGAATTCCCTCGGCTGACAATCTATATCTTTATAGAGAATATCGTCCAGGTAGGCTATATATATTTTTTGGCGGTCTCTAAAACCCCTCGCCCTGCGAAGAGAGTCCCTCACGATTTGCGCTCCAATGTCGGATCATCCAGGTACGCCGACATGTCTCGGGAGAAATTGTTAGTGGAGGGGTGGTACTTATAAAGGGTGTGGTTAACGGAAACCTCGGGTTAACCAAGAACATAACCTGTGGGCTATACTACGAAGCACGTTAGACATATCTAGGCTATGTAGACATATCGAGGCTTGACAAAGCCTTGACTCAGGGGTATACGTTAAGTGATACTACGATTGCAGTTATGTGATATATTTGTCAAACTAGGCTTTCAGCTCAGATCTGTGCGCGTTCTCGGTGTTGGGATGACTTTGGCCAGTCGTGTAACGTGGAGACGCACAAGACCGCCTCTATTTAAAAACAATTACTTCCGCATTCATGAGCGATAGCTTAATCTACACTGCGGTGATTTTTTGTGTCTAACCTTTAACATCAAATAAATCAATTGTCATCAGTTGTTGTATGGTATGCACGTCCATAGTGGGATATGTGCACGCACAGCACTATTAAAGCGCATTCGAGACCCAAAATGTTAGTAGAGGCGGAGCTCCACCTGTAAGATATATGACAGAATCCTACACGTGAGATAACTTCGTTTTTAAGACAATTGATTGGTCAGTGTGCGGTAGATTACACGATTTGAGCTATAACTTAGCACATAACCTCCTCCCGACCAGGTTTGGTTGACAGCATAAGATACCATGGTGATATAGCGACACTAAAACAGATCCACTTTCGTGTCACAGCATAGCCTGGCTTTGAGCGCAACATACCTCGCTAACCCACTAATCGAGATTCGTAGTACACCCCACTGGTCGGAGCAGGTTTGAGATGCAGCGTAAATTGCCATGGCAGCATACCTCGGTTAAAACCAAATCCACCTTTCGTAGTACGGGTTAATCGGGAAGTTACGCCACGCGTGATCAAGTTATTCTCGAAGTTACCCAGATAAGCCAGAAACCCCGCTTCGTAGTACAGGCCCCAGGTGAGTGCAGGGGCGTATCAAGCTTTTTAAAAGTGTGGGGGTTGTGGGATAGGAAAATGAAACAATCTTGCCAAATTATAAATAACTCTCTACAGGGACGTTGTAAGTATTTTCTGAGAGGGGTGCGGACTATATTGGTGTCCGGCAGTTTCTACCCCGAAAAAAAATGAAATTCTGATTGCACACCATTTTAATGCAGTTTGGGAGGGACAGAAGAAGCAGCGCCCCTCATATGTGTGGCTCATGTGACATGTAGGCCTACATGATCTACCTATCACTTCACTATTTGACACTACCCTACATGGAGACATATATCATGTTATAAATCAAGAAATCATTTCAGAAATTATGTTTTGTGCATATGGGTTAGCAGGCTACAATAAATTGCCCTAACAGACAGCAGCCTAATTTCGAGGTATCACTAATACCTAAATAAATATAATAATAAAGAATGCAGAACTGTAAGCTCAAATTCAACAACGTTTGAAGTCTACCCAAACATATGCAAAGGGAATATAAATAAATTGTGTTGCATATAGCCAGCTTAATTAATGTCAATTTAAAGATTATGATTAGCAGTTTCTTTTTCCATTAATAGTTACAGGAAGCCACGTTGTTGTTTAAGCTATTGTTGCTTCTAGCCCACGTTACCTATGGGGTATACTACGAAGCACGTTAGACATATCTAGGCTATGTAGACATATCGAGGCTTGACAAAGCCTTGACTCAGGGGTATACGTTAAGTGATACTACGATTGCAGTTATGTGATATATTTGTCAAACTAGGCTTTCAGTTCAGATCTGTGCGCGTTCTTGGTGTTGGGATGACGTTGGCCAATCGTGAAACGTGGAGACGCACAAGACCGCCTCTATTTAAAACAATTACTTCCGCATTCATGAGCGATAGCTTAATCTACACTGCGGTGATTTTTGTGTCTAACCTATAACATCAAATAAATCAATTGTCATCAGTTGTTGTATGGTATGCACGTCCATAGTGGGATATTTGCACGCACAGCACTATTAAAGCGCATTCGAGATCCAAAATGTTAGTAGCGGCGGAGCTCCACCTGTGAGATATATGACAGAATCCTACACGTGAGATAACTTCGTTTTTACAGTAAGACAATTGATTGGTCAGTGTGCGGTAGATTACACGATTTGAGCTATAACTTAGCACATAACCTCCTCCCGACCAGGTTTGGTTGACAGCATAAGATACCATGGTGATATAGCGACACTAAAACAGATCCACTTTCATGTCACAGCATAGCCTGGCTTTGAGCGCAACATACCTCGCTAACCCACTAATCGAGATTCGTAGTACACCCCACTAGTTTCACTTGCTGCAGGGACACACACATTGCATGAGCGCTCATAAGCGTTCTATTTGAGTTCTACATGCTGGAAATCTTAGTTCTCAGATGTAGAACTCAAATGTGTTTTGACGCCTCCGTTTGTAAGATCAAAATAAGATGTTCTAAATGGAACGCGATCGTATTTAAGATCTCCAGCACCGGCCATAACTTAATGTCGCGGCTACGACCAGTAGGTTAATTGTTGAGGAGGCCCATAGTTTGAGAAAAGCTGCAGATCATAGACAGAGAAAGCAAAATGCTCTGAGAACAGTATAGTAGCAAGGTCTTTCTGCACAAACAAGTGCCTTGGTGCGCGCACCCCCGCTTTCACTTTGACTCTCTGCATTTATACATTGTGACAAAAACTGTCAGACAGACAGTGAATTTTGGTTTACTAAATTAGCATAATGCAGTAGCCTAACAATTATCATTTCAATTCTACCTGAAATCTGCTCACTGCAGACGTTATAATGCCGACCCAAGTAGCAGCACCTTGAAAGATGCACACTTTGAATTTGATCAGAGCGGCTCTGGTTCTTCACTGGCTAACTTGATGTGATTGGCTGGATGACCATTCAATCAAATCAACAGACCTATTTGTGTCTCTTTGTGTGTGCGTTATGGTAGATACGGTTCCAACTCTTTACGGGAGCGTTTATTTCCATATTTTACTTTCATTTTAATCTGACAAAAAGTGTGGGGGATAGAATCATGTTCCAGCAAAAGTGTGTACGTTATAACACCCACATCCCCCACGCTTGCTACGCGCCTGCATACAACAACAGATCACAATTGATTTATTTGATGTTATAGGTTAAACACAAAATATGACCGCAGTGTAGATTAAGCTATCGCTCAAGAATGCGGAAGTAATTGTTTTTTGTAAATAGAGGCGGTTTTGTGCGTCTCCAGGGGCGTAGCACCAAATTCTGGGCCCTATGCACAAGTGGTGGCCATGCCCCCCCCCCCCCCCCCCCTCAACCAACCAACCACCGGCTGTAAGCATGAAGCATGAGGTTCACAACTAACTACTATCTAATCACACATTGAATTAATCAAACAACTCTTATAATGGTAATGGTTTCCCTTCCCTGTCTTTTGCTGTGATTTTATTTGTTTTTTCTCTGCTCGCCAATCTGCGTACTATTGTGTCTCTCTCTTCATTCGTCAACTTCTCTGGCCATGGTGCTGGATCCCCAGGCAATGGCATATACTCCTTAGCACTGCCCTGACTGCTTTCTGACCTCTCTTCATCTCTTTCACTTTTTTCAGAACCTTCTCTGCTTTCACTTCCTTCATCCTCTATCACATCTTCTCTATCTACCTGGACAGACCCCTCTACAAGCATATAGGCATATAGATATATTAGCAGGAAATTCCAATGTAGCCTAGTGACTGAACATGCTTAATATTTAAATATTCTGTGTTAAATTTCCTCAAATTTCATTTTTCATTTGCTTCATAAAAACATGAGAACATTTTATTTTTCTGATGGTTGTGGCAAAAAAAATGGTCTATTCTAATTAGACTAGACTACAGTGAAAGACAGTGTTGCTAAATATACATTGCAGTATAGCCTTTCGTGTGATTTCATTTCAAACTAGCCTATAGGCTCACCTTGTCTCAAGTCCACATCAGATGGTGAGAGGTCTGCTGCTGCTGCATCACCCTCTGTGACAGTTTCTGAAACTGAGTGTGATGCGTTTCACAAGTTAGCTTTGCTACTAATTTGACAGCCTTTCCTCATGAACCTATATAACATTGAGCCTACTAAGTTAAGCTATTAGCTCATAATAATTTTCGAATTAGTAGGCTATTGAAATGTTGTGGTAGGCTATAAATCAGGCATCATGTTATTTCTAATTTTGTGTTAATGCTGTTTTAGCACTGATAATCGCGGATTCGCGGTGGTATTGAAGTGTTTTGTAACCTTCAGGAGTTCATTTCATTTGTAGACTATTGCTTTCACATTGGGCTCACCTTTATTGGGAAAGAAGGCTGTTAACACTTGTTTTCCCTCTTTTCTTTTTTACTCCCTTTCTTGCCTCTCTTTTCTTTTCTGTGAACCGGATTTAGCTTTCTTAGACTTAGACATCTTCACACCGTGACCGTCTGCATTGCCGCTTCGGCAAAATGAACGTTACTTCAAAAATGCGCCTAGCAGGGGAAGGCGGACTGAACCATTTCGTGCAAGGGAGAGGGTGCCTGCCCTCAAACAATGTTGGCTTGGATACAATTTAATACATCAATCAACTGATGCATTTACCCGAAATATTTGCATCTATATTAGTTAACATTTATTAAGATCTTTAAATTAAGGAAATTATTTATTATTAAGGAAAATAAAATTCAACTCCTTAGGGGCCCTCCCCCCACTTGGGGCCCGGGTAATTTATTCCCACTTGTCCCCCCACTACGACACCCTTGTGCGTCTCCACGTTACACAATTGGCCAAAGTCATCCCAACACCGAGAACGCGCACAGATCAGGGGCCTGTACTACGAAGCGGGGTTACTGGCTTATCTGGGTAACTTCGAGAGTAACTTGATCACGTGTGGCGTAACTTCCCGATTAACCCGTACTATGAAAGGTGGATAGGTTTTAACCGAGGTAGCCTATGCTGCCATGGCAATTTACGCTGCATCTCAAACCTCCTCCGACCAGGGGGGTATACTACGAAGCACGTTAGACATATCTAGGCTATGTAGACATATCGAAGCTTGACAAAGCCTTGACTCAGGGGTATACGTTAAGTGATAGTACGATTGCAGTTATGTGATATATTTGTCAAACTAGGCTTTCAGCTCAGATCTGTGCGCGTTCTCGGTGTTGGGATGACTTTGGCCAATCGTGTAACGTGGAGACGCACAAGACCGCCTCTATTTAAAAACAATTACTTCCGCATTCATGAGCGATAGCTTAATCTACACTGCGGTGATTTTTTGTGTCTAACCTATAACATCAAATAAATCAATTGTCATCAGCTGTTGTATGGTATGCACGTCCAAAGTGGGATATTTGCACGCACAGCACTATTAAAGCACATTCGAGATCCAAAATGTTAGTAGAGGCGGAGCTCCACCTGTAAGATATATGACAGAATCCTACACGTGAGATAACTTCGTTTTTAAGACAATTGATTGGTCAGTGTGCGGTAGATTACACGATTTGAGCTATAATTTTGCACATAACCTCCTCCCGACCAGGTTTGGTTGACAGCATAAGATACCATGGTGATATAGCGACACTAAAACAGATACACTTTCGTGTCACAGCATAGCCTGGCTTTGCAACATACCTCGCTAACCCACTAATCGAGATTCGTAGTACACCCCACTGGTTATGTTCTTGGTTAACCCGAGGTTTCCGTTAACCACACCCTTTATAAGTAGGCTACCACCCCTCCACTAACAATTTCTCCCGAGACATGTCGGCGTACCTGGATGATCCATACGACATTGGAGCGCAAATCGTGAGGGACTCTCTTCGCAGGGCGAGGGGTTTTAGAGACCGCCAGAAAATATATATAGCCTACCCGGACGATATTCTCTATGAAGATATAGATTGTCAGCCGAGGGAATTCGTTATCTTTGTCAGATGATCTAGGAAGACGTCTCATAGCAATGCCCGTACGTGGACATTCATGTATTCAATCGGTGATGCAAGAATACTGTAGGCTATGTCCTAAAATAAATCGGACATAGGCCTACAGTATGCTGAACATCTGAGCAAGAATAGCCTAAAATAAATCGGACATAGCCTACAGTAGGCCTAATAAATAAAAATCACCATTTTAACAAACTTGTTGAATTGAATGTCATATTACTGTACCCTGCTCATAAAGGCTACACATTTCCACAGCACCAGAATCCGACCGAATGCCTCCCTCAACCCCCTCCATAATCGGCCTTCCACTATTATTTGCGATGGCCAACTCCTCTGCTACTGTAAAACACTCTGGTGCCTTTCCTCCTACAGTGTTCGAAGACACCTGTTTCTTGTTAGCTGTAAAACAGAGGCCAAGTGAAGGTTATAAGCTAGGCCTACATGTTTTCATAATTAAGAAATATTAATGTAAGAAATATTAATGCAAGCTATAACTATATAAACCTACTATTCTGAATAATGTTTTAGTGTTTCATTTTCACCTGCTGCCATGTGCGTTTGGCAATGGTGTTGCATCTGAAATGTTCACAGGATTAGGCATACACTAAATCAGTCAATGGGGGCTACTTAAACATTCAATTATCCTTATTACTGTAATCTATATGCCCACTTCAAAGTCAAAGTCAAAGTCAAAGTCAGCTTTATTGTCAATTTCTTCACATGTTCCAGACATACAAAGAGATCGAAATTACGTTTCTCACTATCCCACGGTGGAGACAAGACATATTTTACCAATTTTAAGTCCACAGACAAACATAACATTCAAGTAAACAAAAAAGTAAGTAAATAAGTAAATAAGAGGGCACATATAATGAAAAAATAAGAGCAGCAAAATTTGGTTGAAATTGTGCATAGACAGTCAATAAAATAAAATACTAGTGCAAAGTCAGGCCAATAAGTGGCTGAGGTAGTTCTGTTTGACCTAAGTAAGAAATAAAGTGGCATAGTGGTGCAAGTTATGTAAGAGCAGCAGAAGTGTTGTGTTTTCAGGACAACAACAACAAGTTGCAAAGTGTACAAGTGTGCAAGTGGAGTGGTGCAGGCGGCCATTGTGGGTCCAATGTCCAGGATGTTATGTAGCTGAGGGTGGAGGGGGGAGAGGAGGGAGAGAGTTCAGCATCCTAACAGCATCCTAACAGCATCCCAAGCTTCTGAATTGGGTTGCATCTGTAGGCCTTTCTATGAACTCAAATTAGGCTATTTAATTATTTCAACTCATTTTAGACATTCCGTAAGCTACTAATCCTCCGTAACACATATTTGAAGAACATGTGGGAATAAAACTTTACTTTTAGGCATTTAGGCTACCCGATCTGCAATACGTTGCCAACAGCCTTGCCTTGCTTTGTTCACTGCCGACGTATTTGATTTTTGTCGTAGAGTGGGTTTTAATTCCTCGTAACTTGTCATAATAATTGTGCATTCCTCATCTGTAAAATAAGGTGAACGCGTCATCACTGAAAGTGGTGATTTGCGCTGCAACCCGCCCCTTTTATGTGAACGCGCACAAACTCCAATGGGGTTAACCCCAGCTCAACAAATCAACTTCATAATCAGCGTCGTAGTACCGATTAACACCACTAAAGATAACCAGGTTTTGTCAACCCCGGTTTAACAAAGTAACCTGGGGCCTGTACTACGAAGGGAGCTTAACCTACCCAGATGTAACCCAGGGTTACTTTGTTAAACCAGGGTTGACAAAACCTGGTTATCTTTAGTGGTGTTAATCGGTACTACGACGCTGATTATGAAGTTGATTTGTTGACGCGTTCACCTTATTTTACAGATGAGGAATGCACAATTATTATGACAAGTTATGAGGAATTAAAACCCACTCTACGACAAAAATCAAATACGTCGGCAGTGAACAAAGCAAGGCAAGGCTGTTGGCAACGTATTGCAGATCGGGTAGCCTAAATGCCTAAAAGTAAAGTTTTATGTCCACATGTTCTTCAAATACGGAGGATTAATAGCTTGCGGAATGTCTTTAATGAGTTTAAATAATTAAATTGCTTATTTATTTTGAGTTCATAGAAATGCCTACAGATCCAACACAATTTAGAAGTGGGCATATAGATTACAGTAATAAGGATAATTGAATGTTTAAGTAGCCCCATTGACTGATTTAGTGTATGCCTAATCCTGTGAACATTTCAGATGCAACACCATTGCCAAACGCACATGGCAGCAGGTGAAAATGAAACACAAACACATTATTCAGAATAGTGGTTCATATAGTCATAGCTTGCATTAATATTTCTTAATTATGAAAACATGTAGGCCTATGCTTATAGCCTTCACTTGGCCTCTGTTTTACAGCTAACAAGAAAAAGGTGTCTTTGAACACTACTGTAAGGCACCAGAGTGTTTTACAGTAGCAGAGGAGTTGGCCATCGCAAATAATAGTGGAAGGCTGATTATGGAGGGGGTTGAGGGAGGCATTCGGTCGGATTCTGGTGCTGTGGAAATGTGTAGCCTTTATGTGCAGGGTACAGTAATATGACATTCAATTCAATACGTTTGTAAAAATTGTGATTTTAATTTATTAGGCCTACTATATGTCCGATTTATTCTTGCTCAGATGTTCAGCATACTGTAGGCCTATGTCCGATTTATTTTCGGACATACAGTAGGCTATTCTTGCTCAGATGTTCAGCATAACCAATGGAATACATGAATGTCCACGTACATGCTATGAGACGTCTTCCTAGATCATCTGACAAAGATAACGAATTCCCTCGGCTGACAATCTATATCTTCATAGAGAATATCGTCCGGGTAGGCTATATATATTTTCTGGCGGTCTCTAAAACCCCTCGCCCTGCGAAGAGAGTCCCTCACGATTTGCGCTCCAATGTCGTATGGATCATCCAGGTACGCCGACATGTCTCGGGAGAAATTGTTAGTGGAGGGGTGGTACTTATAAAGGGTGTGGTTAACAGAAACCTCGGGTTAACCAAGAACATAACCTGGTCGGAGCAGGTTTGAGATGCAGCATAAATTGCCATGGCAGCATACCTCGGTTAAAACCTATCCACCTTTCGTAGCACGGGTTAATCGGGAAGTTACGCCACACGTGATCAAGTTACTCTCGAAGTTACCCAGATAAGCCAGTAACCCCGCTTCGTAGTACAGGCCCCTGGTTACATCTGGGTAGGTTAAGCTCCCTTCGTAGTACAGGCCCCTGAGCTGAAAGCCTAGTTTGACAAATATATCACATAACTGCAATCGTAGTATCACTTAACGTATACCCCTGAGCAGGGTTCTAAATTAACACCCGCCAAATGCGGGTTAAAATTAATTTTGGCGGGTGTTAATAAAAACTTACTAGCCAGTTTGGCCGGTGATGAATGAGGCATTACATGCATGATACATAAGGCTCTGTTTTCGGTCATATATCCCCCGGCAGTAGGCCTACTTCCTACATTTCCCATGACCACTGTGCCATAATGCTACGTCGGCTGCACGCAGTTTGCAGTGAAACCAGCGCGAGAGACCATGGAAACGAACGGAGCGTCTACCAGAAAACACAAGGAATTAGAAGAACGAACGGAGCCAGAGCAGGGAGCATAGACTGAAAGAGGAGGGAGTTAACCAGTAAAGTAAAGTAAAAAGTACCTAAAACATGTACATAACACAAATGCATAATGCATTACGAAATATTAACGCAATTAACGCATTGTGTTTACCTATTTCCTTTGTGGGGGGCTGATGTCATGTAACGGAGGCCGCAAAACCTGAAGCAGCAAGATCGTTTATTTTATTGTCTATGGAGTTAGCTGAAGATGGAGTGAGGAGCTTGTAGGCGAACATTTTCAGTTTTAAAAAGGTAGCCTGATCAGTTATCACCACCACCACACGCATCACGCACTGTGCATAGGGCACCAAGAGACAGAGGAGGGACCAACATTTAGCCAATAAATAGTAGCTGTACTGCAAACTGTTTTTCACTCTTGTTAGAGAAAGTATACAATGTCAACATGCACCAACAGCATGTTACATAAAGATGATACTTTTCGGGTCCTCTCTATAAAGATCCAACTTGAACATAGGCCCTATGCTACTCTATTTAATTGAGAACGCGTGAGCAGGAGAGGGAGAGAAAACGAGTGGCAGGTTCTAGCTGGCTTGTCATTGTTGATGATAATTGATATCTCCTTTTTATTAAGTTAAGATTAAACTAAATGCGGCAGTGGTTGGTACAGACTGATGGGGGCGAGGATATCGACAGAGAAATATAGATAGATCCCAAACATGAAATGAAGTGAAGTGCACTTTCTGTGTATATTTTGTGGTATGTATTCATGCCAACAATGTTAATACAATGACCAAATGCATTCAGTGACACTCATCTCATAAACTCATAATTCTCTTATTTTCACCGAAAAAAAAAATGGCTAATAGAAATTCTGATTGGCTAGTAACTTTAGAAAGTTACCAGCCACATTGTCTGGTGATCAAAAAAGTTAATTTAGAACCCTGCCCCTGAGTCAAGGCTTTGTCAAGCCTCGATATGTCTACATAGCCTAGATATGTCTAACGTGCTTCGTAGTATACCCCACTGGTCTGGAGCAGGCTAGCTCCACAGAATAAATCGCCATGGTGATTTATACCATAACATATCCTGCTGCCCCCTATCCCGCTTTTGTGCAACTGGATCACGGATAAATTGAGCCAGGATAACCAAGATATCCCGGCTTAATCCCTTATCCTAGTTTTGTGCAATGGGCCCCAGGTTGTTAGTGTGTTGTTATTTACGATGATGTTAACAGAGTATTTCTGTGAGTATGATTGTGAATATATAAAGAATTTGCAGGAGTGGCAGCAGTGTCTGGGTGTTGTGCTATTAAAGTCAGTTGTGGTGTGTTGCCATGTGGGCAGTTTTTTTGTATTTGTATGTGTTTATTTGTCTTGTGGATTGGTGTATTGTGCAGTAGGGGTTAAGTCATTTAGAGACCTCAGACCAGCCGCAGATGTGGCCTACTGGTTAGCGCTTCGGACTTGTAACCGGAGGGTTGCCGGTGTGACCAGTGGAATACACTCTGTTTTGAGATTTGCTGCTTTGAGCAACTATGCTAGCGGGAGCTAGCATGCCAATTAGCTGCACAAGGTCACAAGCAAAATAACACCATGGCAAAGCGGTAAACAAAGAGAAAAACAATGACACACCTGCAAAACAATAGGGACAATGTACAGTGAAGCAGGCAGTAGGTTTTCCTTCCCCCAACTCCTGTGGTGAATTATAACATGACCTACTGTACAGGCTCATCCCCACCCAGGATGCTTTGCAACTGAGCCATAGATTCTATCAATCTACATACAGGACGAATAACTCTTCCAAACCTATACATGTAGGAAGGGGATGAACGTAGTCAGTATTGTCAGTGACAGTGTTGCGTGGGGGATTGGCATCCTGTGTGTCCAAAGCAGCTGACACATCATCACCTGACATGAATAGCACTGAGGGAGGAGTGAGTCATGGCCTGAGGATGACAAGTGAGAAATACTTCCTGAACACAACTGTTGTCCACGTCAGAGGCTTGCTGCAACAGATCCGTGTATGACTCAGACAGGAGCCGCTGGCTGACAGGCTTCACGAAGGGGTCACAACTCAGAGCATCAGCCACTACGTTCTTGGTCCCAGGGACATGCTTAATATCAAAGGTATATGGAGCCAGCTTGGAAACCCACCGCTGCTCACATGCATCCAACTTTGGCTTCGTCAGAATGTACGTGAGTGGGTTGTTGTCCGTCCAGACGGTGATAGTGTGGCCCTTGAGCCAGTGACTAAACTTCTCACACACAGCCCACTTCAAAGCAAAAAACTTAAGCCTATGTGCTGGATAGTTGGCCTGGCTCCGACTGAGGGATTTGCTGGCGAATGCTATAAGTCTGGCCCTCTCTTCACCATCTTGAACCTGAGATAAAACAGCTCCTAAGCCATCAAGTGAAGCGTCAGTGCACAAGTTCGGATGAGCCAAAACTGCACTGGTCATCAGCGCTCTCCTGAGGTCTTCAAAAGCTGTCTTACAGGCTGGAGTCCAGTCCCCTGGAGTCAGCTCACGGTAGGTGCCAGGTCTCCTGAGCTTCCTGTCATGCCTACCTCTATGCTTCTGGCCAGCAGTCAGCGCAAACAGTGGCTTGGCGATGGACGAACAGCCAGGGATAAAATGTTGATAATACATCACCATTCCCAGGAAGGAGTGAACTCTCTTCTGAGAAGGTGTGCAACCGTCCCCCATCATAAGGTCTTGTGTGGTGAAGCTAGAAATGACATCAACTTTTTCCTGATCGACAGACACGGCACTCACAGATTTAAGCAAAAAGTGTAATTTCTTCTGAGAGAGCTTGAGGTTGTGTGAGGTCTGCTGTCAAAGCCAGTGATGGACAGTAGCAACGCTACTAGCTTAACTACATTTGTCAGTAGCTTGACAGTAACGTCATTATTTACAAAAACAAGTAACTTTTCAGTAGCTCTTTTATTGATCAAGTAGCACAGTAGCGTCTCGAAAGCTAATTTCTCATGGACATTTTACACATAATAGCGTTTCCCTGCAGCCATCAAACATATAAATTAGGAAAACAGGATGTTTCTGTGTCAACGACAACATGCCGGGTACAAACGCATGCGTAGGCCTACAGACTAATGTTCACGGTGACGACACACCATAGACAGTAAGCGACACACACACACACACACACACATACAGACACTGGAGGGAAAGACAGAATGGCATAGAGCCCAAGATCCGTTGAAGAGCATGAACATGTTACACCAGGCCCTAATGGGAGAATTCCCGGTGGGCCGCTTCACTTTTGGGCCGGTCGAGGAAAAAATATTGACATTTGTCACGTTAGTCTATCTTCTCTTAAAGTAGGCTATACACATTCCGCATTCTGTGCATGACACCATTGCCTCTGCATGGGTTGTAGTCTACCGTGTGAGGGAGTTCTCCCCTCCCAAAAAGAGTTGGTTGGGTCCATATAGCCCGTCTTTTCCAAAATGTTTTCTCAGATACGGATAGCCGGGCCGGCCCTACAGTAGCCATAAACGTCAGGAAGGATGGATGGTAGAAAGAGGCCAGGAGGGACTGAATCGGCCAGGTAGAATGCTGCTAAATGTGCCAAGCTTCCAGATTACAGACAAAAGTGGCAACTGGTAAAGAGAGATAGCCTACAGGCAATGATTATTAGCAATGAAATTATTGGCCAAATATTGGACGTTGTCAAGTTATTCGCAAGCAACATATTAAATTACTTAAAATATTAGCCTTTTGTATCTGATTCATAGACTTTGCAGTATACAAATATTGATAACAAAACTGAAGCTTGATCTGTGTAGGCCTATGCGGTAAAAATTGAAGCCTCTGAGCAGCAGATCAACCAGTCGACCACTGAAAATGATGAGCCCGGAATTAGTGATGAGGAGGCCATGACTACAGGGACAAGTAGAGATGATAAATTAAAGTTATTTAATGTAAGAAAGAGCAATTACCGCTATGCTACATGATAAACCTATATGCCTTGTTTGCTCAGAAGAGGGTGTAGTAAAGGAGTAGGCTAAATCACCAAACAACAATATAGCCTACCCATGCAAAAAATATGTAGCTTAAACATTAGTTCAATATGCCTCTTTGTGGAAGCGTGGGCTACATTTAAAATGCTTTCTTTCTTTCTTTTTTTGTTAACTTGTGGAATAGTGGAATATTTTTTGTTAACTTCTCAGTTGTGAAGTGAATTATTATATAACCTTTACACATTTGTTGAACCATGGTACTAGTAAAAACTACAGGATAGTAAGAGCTGAAATGTTGCTTCATTTATTCAATTTCCACCACTATGGAAAACGTGGGCCGGTCTTGGGCCTGAAACTCCCGGGCTGAAAAGTGGTCCCACTCCGGCCCTGTGTTACACCGTGGCCATACCTTCAAAAGTACTTTAGTCGAGACCAGCGAAAATAAATATATTTTCAGATGACTTCTGTTTAATCCAAAGAAAAAGTTCCTGTCGATGTCAACGACATCCAACACAAACATACGAACACACGTTCGTGCTCTGATTTGTATTTATATTTTGTGTATTGGGTATTGTTCAATGAATAAATCATAGTTTTTGCCTTTATCTGACTAACAGTTGTGTTGATCACTAAATTTGCATTGACTTGGCATGGAGATTAATTAACTGAAAGTAGCTACTAATGTAGCCTGTCAAGCTACTTTTGACTGTTTGTAACTTAGCTTGCTACATTTTTATGGGTGGTAGCTTCTGTGTAGCGAAGCTGAATTTATTGTCGAGTATCTGGTAGCTTAGCACACTACACATATCAAGTAGCTTGCCCATCACTGGTCAAAGCATGGTACAACAACAAGGACATGTGACCGCTCAAAGCGTAAGGACCTCTTTGAATGTTTACCCGAGTAGGATTCAGCAACATCACAATGGGTAAACAGATCGTCCCGGGTAAACGCATGGTCCACTGACAGACACTCTCCACAAGGCCTCTGCTGATTTTAGTGTTTACATTTATACACTGTAATTTGGGTACATAGTTCTTTTGTCATGAAAGAGAACCCCATATTTTTTACCCAAATCTCCACACCTCCTTCCTCTAGGCTACTTTATGGAGGCCACAGTAATGAGTTTTAATGAGCATTCAGTAGTGTGTAAACATCGCTGATGGACCTGGAATACACAGTAACAGCAGCAGTGACAGACAGGGAGGCTCATCTATGATTCATGACCCTCAGCATCAGGAGAGCATGGCGGCTGGAAAAACAAAAGTGACTTTTAAAGGGGCGATTAGCACTTTGTTTGTGTGGGACGCGTCCTCTGTGCCTCAGCCAGTCACCAGTGGCTTGTTTTCCAGAGATAGAGACTCAAGTCGCCGGGCCTGGGAGATGGTGGTGTGTCTGTGTGTGTGTGTGTGGTGGTGGTGGTGGTGGTGGGGGGGGGGGGGGTCATAGCACTAATGACTCCAGAGATGATAATGATACCTCTGATACCAGAATGCACCAATGGCCAATTTCCCAGAATCCACCAGTGGCCAAATGGTGACATAATTTAATCCATCACCTTGCAAACACAGCCGATTACACAGTTAGAGAGCCCTGAACGGGATCTTATTATTTTTAAATCTGGCTTTATGGTTAGAGAAAAGTCCTCAATGTGTAGGCCTACCTCAGTATTCAATGTTAGGGTCTGAATGGTTGTCTATTTGATACCCCAAAACAGAATAGAAGCACAGTCTGGGGTATTTCCACTGAAACTAAAATATGCCACAAAAAGGGGAAAAGACTTACATAACTTACATAAAATGGATAAAAAAAAATCTGTGGCACAAGCGACAGTATCCTATCCCATACATGTTTCCATTACCCAGGTCCAAGTCAGGAGTCTGAGGTAATTTCTTGACACAGTATTTGATTTCAGGGTTGAAGTGGTTCTCTATGCTCTGTGGTTTTCTATTTGATTCACCAATACAGATGCATATCAGTGCTACTTTCAACTGAGACAAAAAAAAATCAGGAAGCAGATACAGTTGACTCATGAAAGGAAAAGAGAAACACACACAGTTGGGGCTACTTACACCATATTCTTATTCTATTTTCTGTACTTTCATTTCATCCGATCATCAGTCTTTGGGAACCTTTTCCAGATTGAGATTTCTGAGTCACTGACTAGTGCCCTTTTGCCCTTGGCCTTGTGGGTCAGCTCCTTAGCCCTGGAACTCAGGCAAGATGGACGCCTGTGGTTGTGCTGCGTGCTGTTGCCCATTGTACTGTTCTGGCATTTGGCTATTTTTGAGACACAGTCTAGACCTGCTTTCATTCAATTTGGGAGAAGTTGCCAGATAGGTTATATTAATATGTTGAAATGAAAGGTTAGGTCAATGTCAGAGATGCAGCCAGAATTCTATATATAACAGGCCTAGCATTCAGGAAAATCCCCGATATGAAATGGCTAGCAACAGAGAAGTCAAAGCCAGATATGCATGCCAGATGTACATTTATTTAAACTTTGGAAACATTTCCTGTGTCACAAATAACAATCACAAATCTGAAACTAAAAAAAAAAACAACAACAAGATAATAGTCAGAATAGGAAGACATTGTGGTGTATATGTAGAAATACAATCAATGAAGTAATGCCAAAACACAAATATATGTAATGTGAACTAACAAAGTGTGGGTAAAACAAAACTGATGGAACAGGTGAGGTTGTAAGAAAATCTGGGCAGGAGCAGAGATGATTGACTCCTCACTCAATACTGGCCTCCGGTGGGCAGATATCTGTATGACAGTATAACTCTACAGCTGGTCCACACCTTCATTTGGGATTGTTTACATTGTGAGGCCAAATCCTTTTCAGGTCACTTCAGTATGAACAGTAACAGACTTTGAGAAAGTGAACCATTTTCATTAATCAAAATATGTCAAAAAGGCATCTGATGGGAGCCCTCTGTAACCTAAAACCTGTGGCATAAGGCTATAAGCATAAGTAACATAAGGCTATATTAAGTAAGAGTGAGACAGGCCTAAAGTAAGAGTGAGACAGGCCTACAGTAAATTAGAGTGAGACAGACCTAAAGTGAGAGTGAGACAGACCTAAAGTGAGAGTGAGACAGGCCTAAAGTAAATAAGAGTGAGATAGGCCTGAGGTAAATGAGACAGGCCTAAAGTGAGAGTGAGACAGGCCTAAAGTAAATAAGAGTGAGATAGGCCTGAGGTAAATGAGACAGGCCTAAAGTAAGAGTGAGACAGGCCTAGAGTAAGTAAAAGTGAGACAGGCCTAAGGTAAGTGAGAGTGAGACAGGCCTAAGGTCAGTGAGAGTGAGACAGGCCTAAGGTCAGTGAGAGTGAGATAGACCTAAAGTAAGTAAACGTGAGACAGGCCTAAAGTAAGAGTGAGATAGACCTAAAGTAAGTAAACGTGAGACAGGCCTAGAGTAAGTAAAAGTGAGACAGGCCTAAAGTAAGAGTGAGACAAGTCTAAAGTAAGTAAGAGTTAGACAGACCTAAAGTAGAGTGAAACAGACCTAAAATGAAGAAGGGGGAGACAGGCCTGAGGTAAGTAAGAGTGGGACAGGCCTAAAGTAAGTAAGAGTGAGACAGGCCTAAAGTAAGTAGGAGTGAGACAGGTCTGAGGTAAGAGTGAGACAGGCCTAAAGTAATTAAGAGTTAGACAGGTCTGAGGTAAGAGTGAGACAGGCCTAAGGTAAGTAGGTGTGAGACAGGCCTAAAGTAAGTAAGAGTGAGACAGGTCTGAGGTAAGAGTGAGACAGGCCTAAGGTAAGTAGGTGTGAGACAGGCCTAAAGTAAGTAAGACAGACCCAAATGGGAGAAGGAGAAATGGAAAGAGGGAGAGGAAAAGATAAGGATAGTTTTGGCCACATGACCCCCTGGTTAAACAGAGAACTCTGGAAGGACAAACTTTCCAAAGAGTCCAACATATCCACAGATTTAAGTAAACTTAGACTCCAATATACCGACCACACGTGCTTAATGCTGATCATGTGTGTACTGTGGAACAGTTGCACCATATGTGAAGCAGAACGAGAAACAGACCAGGCAGACAGAAGCAGGAAAAGAGAGAGAGATACAGAGAGAGAGAGAGGGAGAGATGCAGGAAAGGAGAGATAGAGAGAAATACAGGAAAATAAAAAGGTAAGGGAAAGACAGACATCGGTGTCTGAGTGCAGAGAAACCATCACAAGACACACCCTACCCACCCTCACAGGATTGCTATGGTGACGTCCATCCCATAAAACCCAGGCAGTGGGGTCCCAATCTCACAGATGACCTGGCAGGTCAGTGGCTTAATCTTCCAGATGGGAGTAATGACTGATCTCTGAACAGACACTTAGGATTCTCATTGGCACATATACACGCTGTAACACACGTCACTGAACACTGAACTGGAAATCATACCGAGACACAGATTGGTGTCAACACACTCTACTTCTATCTCAGTTTGTTTTTGTTTAATTTAAACAGCTATAATTTTGTCAGTTGTGTGTGTTGAAGTAACAGAACTGATATAGTTGTACTCTCTATGCTCTAAATAACCTCAGTATCTGTCTTTATAGTGGAGCATCTTTAAATACCTGCTGTGCATTTTAAATGTGAATTATTGTGAATGTTAGCTTGTTGATATTTATATTACATGCTTATGCTTACTGAATAACTGTGGTCCTCTTAATGTTGTACATTGAGGAAGTAATACAGCTTCACAGGTTTCAGTACATTTAATATGTTATGTTTGTTTGTATCCCATTTGTAGTTTGATAATTAGATGTGTAACCTAGTTTCTGTGTAATATTTCTTTAAAAATAGTTTTATACATTTGCCACCATATTTGTATTCATATTTGTCCTGATATTTGTCTTGTTATTTGTCCTGATATTTGCCTTGGTATGTGTCCTGACCTTGTCTGTTGTGTTAGTTTTGATATCCATATTGTGTGGTGATATCACCGGGGATATCCATATCGTGTTGATATCCATATTGTGTGTTGATATCCATATTGTGCGGTGATATCCATATTGTGTGGTGATGGCGGACGCAAACTCGTCCTCCCAGCAGGCTCTTTTTGTCCACCAGCAGATGTTCCAGGTGCAGCTGAACGAGGGCCCACTGACCAAGCTGGTGGTGTCCATCGTCATGTCGATGCTCTTCGTCTGGGTCAACTGCCTGCTGCTGTTCACGCTGAGCCGCAAGCCGGTGTTCCGCGAGACGCCGCGCTACGTCCTCTTCTCCCACATGCTCTGCAACGACTCCGTCCAGCTAGTGTCCACCTCGCTGCTCTACATCCTGTCCATGTCCTACGTGCAGGTGCACAAGGCCGCCTGCTCGGTGGCGCTCTTCGTGTCCAGCTCGACCTTCTTCAACGCGCCGCTCAACCTGGCGCTCATGTCGCTCGAGCGCTACGTGGCCATCTGCTTCCCGCTGCGCCACGCGACCGTCGCCACGCCCGGCGCCACCGCCGTCGGCATCCTGCTCATATGGTTCCTCGGGGGCGTGAACGTGGTGATCGACATCCTGTATGCGGTGGCCAGAGACGGCCGTTTCTTCAGCGAGCGCATGTTCTGCACGCGCGAGCGCATCTTCATGGCCCCGTGGCAGGCAGACGTGTTCCAGGGCTTTAACGGCTTCTATTTTGTGATTGTGACGGTGATCATCGTCTTCACCTACATCAGTGTGATGCTTGTGGCTCGCTCTGCCTCCAGTGATAAAGAGTCGGCTAAGAGAGCGCACAGGACGCTCCTGCTGCACCTCATCCAGCTGGGCCTGTGCCTGAACTCATTTCTGTATGGCAGTATAGAGAGAGCCCTGGCTATGACCAGCAGCAGTCGTCTGTTCATGGACCTGCGCTACCTGAATTATCTCTTTGTTCTCATTCTGCCTCGGTGCCTGAGCCCCCTGATCTACGGCCTGAGAGACGATGCTGTTCGGCCCTTATTCCTCTACTATGTCAGGTGTGGAACCCAAAAGGTCAAGCCCTCTGTAACTGCACACTGAGATGAGATAATGTTACTGAGCAACTGTTATGGAGATCATGCGTGTCATTGCTGCCTCTGTTTTGAATTCTTGGAGTACTCGCATATTAAAAATACAATTCTAGTAAATATCAAAATGTTGGCTGATAAGATAAGCAATACACAACAGCACCGTCCTGTGCATGTAAACAAACACACATAAAAGTAAAAGAAGTAAAAAAAAAGGTAAATCACATCCTTCAGCCACATCACTGCGGCAAAGAGGGGAACAGTTATATAGCTTGACGGCCACTGATGTGTCTCTCAGAGGAATATTTGGAGATTAGTTTACCACTGAAGTTATTCTTTAGTTCAACAATCCTATAATTTAGACGTGTGATTTATCGTTTAGATTAGAAGTGTCTCTCTGCATGATGGCCTACAGGGCTTTCTTTGTTCCTCTGCACATGAACTTAACACTCTTACTCATGTAGTTACCCACATGACAACCTCCCTCTTCTCTGAGTGTGGTGTAGTTTAACATACCCAAACAATAAGAAGTGCACTGAAGCACATCATTACACAGTGTACACACAACACAGCATTCCAACAACAACAACAACAACACGTTACATTCATATAGCGCTTTTCTCAACACTCAAAGCGCTTCACAGTGTGCACAGAACACAGCATTACACATCTATACACTCAAACTGTTTCACTCTGCTTGCTGTTACACTATCAGAGCTGATTCCTCTGGTGCGTATTTGGTCTCTTGTTTGAAAATAAAGTATAATTCTAAAACCCTTGATGGCCTAAATGTGTTGTGGCTTTAAGCAGACGGGGTCATTCCAGACTTCCCAAAGCCCCAGGAGCAGAACGAACAGTACAGGCAAGTCTGCTGTCAGCTGTGGATATGCCACAGACACTCTGTAACGGGCCTGTGAGGATGTCTTGATTGGCAAAACAACTTTATTTTATTTAAACATTTGAATAGATAAATTAAGAAATAAATCACAATTCTTCATTGTCACACAATAATGTAAGTTATACTAAAACAAAAAAAAAATGTATTCAATGGTTTGATGTCAAATTGCAAACTTTGTGTTAAGATGTGGCTGAATTATGACTTTATTGTAGTTTGGTGATACATGGGCAGCTTTACTTGTGTTTAATTTCATCTGTTGAGTACAGTTTGAGTGAGGTCAAATGCAGACATGCTGCTTGGGGAGGATGCAAGTTCTATCCCATAATAATAACAAGGCCTACAGCAGCATCCCAAAACACCTGCTTCTTCCAACATTTCAGCCATTTAGCATCAGTGATTTTGGTGCCAGGCGCTTTAGAGCTTTCCCCAGTGTAGGGTCAGGGCAACAAGTGTAACCACAACCATAATCATAACAAATGGCACTATTTTTTTACTTTAAATTGGCTGGTTACCAAGTCATTTTGGAAAGTGATTATCAATCCAGTGTCCCCTAGCACCAAGTGTCTGTCAAAGGTCATAAGTCACCTCGCAGCGGCATGTTCCATAGACCTCTGAAGTTCGTCTACAAAAAGCACCCAAAGCTGTCATCTTTGCTCATATAAGGAGATCCGGGTGTTAATTGAAGCTAACTACCTATGGTAAGTTGCATTGCAAGTCAGCTCTGAGGTAGCAAAAATCAGAGTGTGTCGTATTGACCTACCGGAGATCACAGTATCCACTCGAAGGCAGAGGACAAAAGTGTGTAGAGGAAAACGTTTGCATTTCCAATTTGTTCATTCCCGCGGGAGTTTAAAGCTACCTTGTGTAAGAACTTCTCCCATCTAGCGGTGAAATTCTATATGACAACCAACTGAATATTACTTTCTAGCCCCTCCCATTCCGAGCGCATTTTAACTCCTACGGTGGCCGTTTCATGCCAAAGTTAACATTGCTTCCAGTACTACGACTTCGTCCGGTGTTCCTTCCAGTTATAAGGTTACTTTAGAAAACAATTACACATTGCATTTAGTTATATAGCCAGTAAACATGTTGGGTATGACCTCTATGTAAAGTGAATAGCCTAGTTTTACGTTTTCATTATTTTGGTAGGCTACTATTTCATTGCTAGCATCAGCTATCAGGTTCCCAAACGAATGCATGCTAATGTTATAGTACAGTAGATTCAGTGCTATCGTTATTCTGTATGTGCGAGATTAATAGTGTAAAGGCAATGTTTACAGCGTAGCCTACTATTTTTCTCAGTGAGCAGAGTCAGAGATCAGTCGATGCAACGGAGGTGCAAGGGAAAGGTAAAGGAAGAGGGAAAGGTAAAGAAAAGCCAAGAGCCGGTGGCAGAGGATCGATGAGACCTCCTAGGCAAAGAAAAAGTAAGACTCCAAAAGATGACGAGGAGAGACTGGAAGAACTTCAAAGACAAAGGAGAGAAGCAACGGAGGTTTGTGTTTTTAATATATTTCTCTGAACAGTATCAATGTCAATGACACCGAAATTAGCTCGGAAGCTGCACCAGGCACGTTCGTTTGCGTTGCGTCTGCTGCAGAAAAAAAATAGACCATTCATCTAAAATTGATTTTACGCGTTGTGAACGGAACGCTTCAGTCACGCGCTTGATGTAGCTTCCCTGCCTGTTTGTATCTCAATTGTTTGTAGCAATTTCTAGCTGTTGCCAGTCAACTGCATGATGCGAGTTGTCTCCCAGTGAAATCACGACACATAATTACGTTATGGTCTATAGAAAATGTTACACAACATTTTCACCTTTTCATTGTCCATACACATACATAGTATTCATCATTTTGTGTGAACACTTGAAAAATGACACAGAGTAGGCTACTATTACTACTACTCTGCTAACAATCTAACTTTGCTACCTAAACAAGCCTATCTGATCTTATTTCTTGTCTTATTTCTTCAGACTTGTGGATGGAATGAGCCTGCAAGAGCACAGGAACCTCACCACACAGTTGCTATAGTGAGGCAGCCAGGTCTGGTGTTTGATGCATCAGTGCAGACATGTCGTCCCCCCACCTGTGCCAGGGATGCCTTGGTGTAGTTGTACACACTGCAGAGACATGCCAATCGATCAGAAGAGAAAATGCTGTGGACAAAACCCTGCCACCTGTGTGAGCCTTCTGCCTCACTACACACAGCACTGCCTAGATGAAGGTTTTCTCCAGATTCACAGGCAGTACATCACAGACATCACAGCATTAGGCCATGTAAGAGAGCCAGGTGATGACAATAGAGTTCAGATATGCTACCTACAGACATTTCATTTTCTGGCAGCATGGGTCTCTAGGACAGGGTAATAGAAGAGTGATCCCAAGCTGTGTGTGTAGGATAAGGGATACATTCCCTGACCCTCAGGGACATCTCTGGAATTTATTTCACCTTCCTATAATGTTGTAATGTTGTTATTGTAAATAGTTTTGTATTAGTGTTCTTGTACTGCCTGTTCCTTTTAAAACTGTATTTAATTTATTTTACACCGGTACATCGCTATATTTTGCTTTCATGAAAATAAAAACTTTTAGAATTGATAAGAGACTGTTCATGCTGTACCTCATACATTACATCCACAAACTTATAATTAAAAAAGGAGTTGTGGTAATTTACCATTTTGAAACACCAAATGACAGTAACATGGTCAACAATGTTATTTGCAATATATTTATTTACAGAAATTAACAAATTATGGTATTTACACATGAACCCTTCCTTTTTGTATGGTGCCTTTGAAGCAACATGGGCCATCATTCTAAATTTGCAGTCTCCTGGAAAGCTGATCCTGTGGAAGACATGCAGTGTCGTTAGACATACATGCCATTTTATATAGTTTAACATATTGTTACTAATCTGTATAGTGCTATTTTGCCTAGACTGAGTTACAGGCAAGGTTACAATGAAGGCATGCACGTGCATCACATAAGACCATTGAATTTCGTCCACATCCTCCTCCACGATGCTCATGTCATGTAGGCTTTGTAAAAAATATATATAAATGCTTATATCATGAAAATATACAATAGAGAATGTCATCGGGTATAGACATTATGAGCATTGATGGGTTACCTCTGTTCAAGGTTCTCAATTTCAGGGGCTTCTGCAATTGCGCCAAGATGCTAATCTGAAATGAATAAGCAGAGCGTTTCACAACATATAACAGTACATAAAATGGTAAACACCAAGATATTAAAAATATACTTTCAGTTATTATCAAACAACAATCACATAGAATCAACAATTGTTTTCATGCAGTGAAAAACGTTCAGACAATTTAGTAGGCTACGTCTACAATTAATAAGACTACAGGACAGGCCTCAGGATGTGAACGTCACCCTTGAAATTGGCTACACTAGCATTATCAGATTAGGATATATTTAGGCTACAAAGCAAAAGCAATGAAAAATAACTACAATTTAGTGCCCTTTGCCTGTGATCCGTCATAGCAGATTTATGTTACAATCCTTTTTCATCGACGCGAGGAAAAGTATCCCAGACGTCATTCTAGCGTTATGGACAACCATCCCCACTAACACAAAACGTTAAGGGAACGTTCGGGAACGTTAGTGTATGGTTCCCTAAAGGGTAGTTCGAACCAAACCAAAAACTAACGGTTAGGGAACGTTACCTAAGGGTTCCTTAACGTTCCTAAACGTTAAGGGAACCAACCAACCAAAACGTTCTCCTATGGTTGCACAGTACCTTCACACAACGTTCCCGTTTGGTTGTTATTGGTTGTTTTTGGTTGTTCTGAGTGCTGTTTTGACATGTTTATTTTAACCAGCTCCATTTAAGTTTTTGAAGTAGGCCTAGCATATACAAGGTTTGCAGTCACTTGATATTCACTAAAAATGATTGGCCTTATGTAATCAAATTAAGATAAGGAGTAAGAGAATATATTTATTTTTAGGCTGATATCAATTTTGCTATAAACAATACTTTTGTGCTTGATTTCAGTTTTGTAACCGTATGAAGTGAAAATGCTTAAAACACGAATCTATCAATAAAACAATTTTCACTTCTACATTTCACATTTCACTTAGCTCAATATAAAAGTCCAACCGTTACACCCCCACGCCAGTAGGGGGAAGACAACGCCTGGTCTGCATTCAGAACCGATTGCAGTTTCACGTTGGATTAAACAAACAATAATACTTCGGTAAATAAAATATAAAATATTTTTATAATAGTTTTCTGCTATCACTAGAATACATTCAGAACATGTTTCATTTGTTCCTGTAGCCTACCATTACCATTTTACATTCACACATGTTACATTATTTGCATTCGAGGCTTCTGATTAGGTGGCAATGACGTCAATGGTAATGCGTCTCTATTCATTCCAATTCCATGCCGTGTTAAATGTGTTATATAGCATTGTGTGATTGATTGCGCCTCTATCAGCGTTAGAAACTGGAGACAATAACAACACAAGCTCCATTTCAGTTTTTGAAGTAACATACAAACATACAACACTTGATTTAGATCCACTCAAATGATTGGTCTTATAAAATCTAAGTAAGGTAAACATCATATCAAGATAATATTTATTTTAGGCTAATATCAATTTTACTAAATAAAAAATATATACTTTTGTGCTTTTTTTTACGTATTAGGTGAACTTTAAACAAAAATCTATCAATAGAACACTTTTCACAACTAAGAAAATTCACTTATTTCATTTCACAATTCACTTCAGTTCAATCAGACAGGCTCTCCCTTACACGTAGGCCTACCCCCACGCCAGTAGGGGGAAGACAGCGCCTCTGCTTTCAGGTGATCGATTGAAGTCTTGTCCTGACTTCCGTAAACGGTCTCTGTTTGAATTCCGTGTTTCTTCAACACCGCTGGAAGAAGTCTTGGAATGGATTACACTCGTCTTGAATTCGATCTCACGAAAGTAAGTGAAATATGTTACAGTTTCATGATGTAGGCCTAGTGGTTGTAATGCAAGGGTTTGAGGTTTAACCTTAAGTCCTTTCACTTGTAGGGCTTTGTTATATTCCGATTCTGCCAAGTTTGTAATTTACCAGAGCACATTGCTCGTTCGTCTTTGTTTGAGCTGTTCTCAACGTGTTATGTTTTGCAGCATTGTATGTGTTGTGTCATCGTGTTAACCTGCTCACGTTGATGTTACAAATAATAGCACTAGGCTACCGTTTCTTTTAATTAGTTTTAGTGTACAGTCAGTCCTTTTAGGCAAGTCACTCGGCAGCAGTGGTGTAGGCTAGTGGATATAGGCCTACTGTATGTAGCTGGATCTAGGCTACTGTGATGTAGGCTAGTTAGCTGTAGTGGGTAGGCTATACTGTGATCAACCCCAAATGTATCCTAGTCTATTTTAAGTGGGTATACTGAGATGGTGAGGCTTTTTAAGTTGGTATAACCTACTGAACAGTCCTGCATATGTAGGCTACACTAGAGCCATAGAGATGGCTGTAGCGCCGAGGCTATTTGCCCCGTGTTGGACTTTCCCCTGTGTTCCCCTGTGTCTTCTGTTTTCCCGGCGTGTGCGCGTGTGTGTGTGTGTGCGTGCGAGAGTGTCTGTGTCTCCCTCTCCCTTCTGTGTCATAGAATGTGTCAATAAGTTCTGATGTGTTTTGATTGGGGGGAGGTGTCCGGGAGGGAATATTTAGGGGTTCGGATAGGTTAGCGATTGATAAGGGGAGGGAATAGAATAGGGGGTTCTAAGACGTCTAGTAAGTTTAGTCAGAGTAGAAGTGAATTACGTGCGAGTGAGTTGTGTTGCGTTGTGTTGTCTGCCGATGAGAGTGAATGACAAGAGATTGAGACGTAATTTATCAATATCAGTTTGTTATTTTGTAGTGGACACCTCCTGCTACCCGTACCTTAGCCTGTACATCCTTTTGAGAAATAAATAACCGGAGTTTGGAACGATATCCCAGCCTCCCCGTCTCCTAACTACTCTTCGGCATTACACTGGTGTCTGGAAGTGGGATCGTTACCTCTGCCGAAAATGGATGACATCGCTGGGCTGGTAAGGTCGTTCCCTTTACTTGGACAGACTAGGGACCCTGATAAGGATGTGCCCCGACATGGGCAGGACCACCGAGGTCCGGAGGGACAGAGAGCTATTGCTAGATGGTCTCACAATAACCCCTTTCTGCCATTACTACGAACCGAATGTTCATTAAGCCCTGACTCTAACGCTCGTGCCCCTGACAGTGACACTCACGTTCGTTTTCCTGTTGCTACTGGCAACGGCGAAGAGATCAACCGGAAAGTATTCAATAAAAACATCCGGTTCGCTAGTACGCCAATAGTGGCTAGCGGCGCTAGTGGTGGCTGCCCTGCGCTGTCGGAAGCTAACTGGCTAGCGGGAGAAGCTAGTCGCTACTCCGGTAGCAGCAATACTGTTTGCTTAATTGATTCACATCCCAATTGCCTTCTAAATAAAGTCGAGTCCTCTTCTACAGAAGCACTTTTTGCTCCTTCACTTCCCACACCACCCAGTTTTATGTGTCCAATACCAAACGCCTGCAACTCCCATCAGCTCCTTGATATTGAGCCCCTTAGCATGCATGCTAATTTCCCATCCGAACACACTAGCATTGCGGCAAACACTCTGCAAAAAGGCTCCGGCGAGGCAACCCGTCTATTTTATACACATAGAGAGAACACCACACAGTTGCCAGACACTCGACCTTCACCCCATCAGTGTGCTCACTCCCCAGTGACTGGGCCTCACTGGGGGGTCAGTCATTCTACCGGCGGGCATGCTACAGCCACAGAGACTGGGCCGTCTGTCCCCCTGACCCCTCTGGTTGCACCTGAACCTGTGCGTAATAGAAGTTTCCTGAAGTTGGGCAGATACGATGGCCGTACCTCTTATGAAGCCTTTCGTGAAAAGTTTGAGCTAATGGCTAACTCTAATGGCTGGAGTGAAGAGGATAGAGTGGGGCAGTTGGCAGCTGCATTGGAGGGGGATGCGCTGCAGGTTTTTCTTGACGTCCGCGGCAGCCAGGTGACCCAGGCAGATGTTCTACACAGGGCATTGTCTCGTCGGTTCGGTGACACCACTCCCACTGTGTCACGCCGTCAGCAGTTCCAGGAACGTGTGCGGCAGGACAAGGAGACACTGGGTGTTTTCATGGCTGACCTACAGCACTTAGCTCAGTGCAGCTATCCATCTTTTAATGTGGAAGTGAGAGATGCCCTCACCTTGGATGCATTTATTCGTGGTCTGACACCCGAGAGGCTTAGGCAACAACTGCGGCTGCAGCAACCCACCACTCTCGAAGAGGCGCTTCAGCAGGCCCATGCCATTGAGGGGATTTTTGACGAACAGCCAGCAAGAACCGCGAACAGCTGGGGTAGCCGTCCTAGGGCCTTTGCCGTTTATCCAGGTGATGGTAGCCATCCTCCATCTGCTCGTAGGCCTACCTCTTTTGACCATGACTCTGCCGTCTGCTGGCGCTGTGGCAAGAGAGGCCACCTGCGCCGGGACTGCACCACACTGGACTCAGCTGTTGGCTCTTTACAGCAGGGAAACGGGAAGGGCCCGTAGTAATGGGAGTGTCTCCTGGTCCTGTGTGCAGTGTAGAGTCTCCCGTCAGTGTTGTTTCATCTGATTGTGGCCTAGTCGAGTGCTGTCATGTATCTGCTGTTGTAAATAGTCATCCAGTTAAAGCTTTAATAGACACTGGTTCCACCGTCACTCTAGTCCACCCCAGCTTGTTAGTGAACCATGCACTACAACCCCCCAGTGTCCCTTTAACTACCGTCACCGGCGAGCATGTGCCTATGGTCGGCCAGTGTGAGGCGGAGATCCAGGTGGCTGGACAATGCTTTTTCATACGCGTCTGGGTTGCTGAACTTCCTGAGCACTGTATCCTTGGCATTGACTTCCTTCATGCTGCAGCGGCTGTCATTGACCTAGGGGCAGCATGCCTCAGACTTGGAGAGTCAAACACTGCGCCCATCTGTTTCAGCCCCTCACCCCTTCGACCACTGTTAAACTGTGTTGGCGTGCTCCATGCGGCTGAGAATCCTGACCCGCCAGCACCTGAGACCATAACCACTACCCCAGACCTTCCTGTGCCGTTTTCAGCAGCCTGCTCTGGGTCCGAGACTCCACTTCCCCTATGCCCCTTTCCTGCTGTAGTGGAACCTGAGCCTCCAGCACTGGTCACTGATGCACCAACACAGAGACACACCATCCATCAGTTGTGGGAGGACAACAGCGTAGGCCTTGATGAGTCACAAAAACAGATGCTATGGGCTGTGCTGGACCATCATCGTGCTGTTTTTGCTGCAACCCCCGGTGATGTTGGTAGGACCCCGTTGATTCAGCACAGCATTGACACTGGTGATGCAACCCCTATCCGTCAACGTGCACGTCGCTTGCCCCATTCTCGACAGCTGGCTGCAGAACAGTGTCTGGAGGAAATGAAGGCTGCTGGAGTCATCGAGCCCTCTGACAGCCCCTGGGCTTCTCCGGTTGTATTGGTCCCAAAAAAGGATGGCAGCTGGCGGTTTTGTATCGACTTTCGGCGGCTCAACGAGGTGACTGTTAAGGACTCATATCCACTACCCCGGATTGGACGAGTCCCTGGATCAGGTGGGTGGGTCGAAGTGGTTCTCGTCGTTGGACCTCCGGTCTGGTTACTGGCAGGTGCCCCTCGCTGCTGATGCCAGACCAAAGACAGCGTTCACTACGGGGACAGGGTTGTGGCAGTTTAACACCATGCCATTTGGGCTTTGTAATGCGCCCGCAACATTCGAGCGGCTGATGGAGCGTGTGCTGCAGGGAATTCCCAAAGAAAGGTGTCTTGTGTATCTTGATGACCTGCTCATACATGGCAAAGACTTTGAGTCTGCATTGCGTCATCTAGATGCAGTCATCACAAGAATAGCCCAAGCCGGCCTGAAGCTACACCCAGAGAAATGCAGTCTGATGCAACGCGCTGTCACCTTCCTTGGACACCACGTGACTGGAGAGGGGGTTGCTACTGAACACCGGAAGACCGAAGCTGTTCGTGACTGGCCAGCCCCCTGCAACCTACGACAGTTAAGGTCTTTCTTGGGTCTGGCTTCATACTACCGCCGCTTCGTTCCAAGCTTTGCCACTGTGGCTGCCCCACTCCACCAGTTGTCTCGGAGGGAACAGAAATTTCATTGGGGGCCTGAGCAACAACGTGCTTTTGACAATCTGAAGCTGGCTCTTTGTAGTGCACCAATCCTTGTGGCGCCAGACCCGAAGCTCCCTTTCATCCTGGACACGGATGCCAGCAATGTAGGCCTCGGGGCCGTCCTATCCCAGGTGACTGCAGATGGAGAGAGGGTCATCGAGTATTACAGTCGGTCCTTCAACAGAGCTGAACGCAACTACTGTGTGACCCGGAGAGAACTGTTAGCCGTTGTCGAAGCTGTTCGTCATTTCAAGCATTACCTGTGTGGCCTTCCTTTCGTGGTCCGGACTGACCATGCCTCCCTGCGTTGGCTCCTCTCTTTCAGTGAGCCAGAGGGTCAGGTTGCCCGTTGGATAGAACAGCTACAGGAGTTTCAGTTTGAGATTCAGCACCGGAAGGGAGAAAACCACCAGAATGCTGATGGGCTGTCCAGGAGGAGCTGTTCAGCTGCGTGTCCACAGTGCAGTCGTCTACCTGGTAGCGCTGAGGGCACGTTGCCTGACGTGTTAGAGGATGAACTGCTAGCCATTCAGTGCCGAGCCATACTACCGGCCTCCAACATGTCCTGGGCTACCGAACAACGTAAAGATCCAGAGCTCCAGGTTGTGATCAGCTGGGTGGAGGCTGGACAGCGCCCATCCTGGGAAGATGTAGCTGCTCATGGACTCACAGTGAGGGGCCTGTGGTCCATGAGGGATGGGTTGGCCCTACATGACGGGGTGCTGAAGAGACGCTGGGTGGAGCCTGCAACAGGTTTACCTAAATGGCAGACTGTTGTCCCGATGTTTAGCTGCGGATTGGTCTTCGCAGCCATGCATGGGCAACCTGGAGTGGGTCACTTTGGGGTGAAAAAGACACTGAAGCGTGTGCGGCAACAGTTCTATTGGAGCACGTGCAGGAGGGATGTAGAGTCCTACTGCCGCCGGTGTGACGCATGCACTGCCCGTAAGGGACCCGTGGGCCGTTCCCATGCTCCACTTCAGCAGAGGAGGGTAGGCTATCCGATGGACCGTATAGCTGTGGATGTGATGGGGCCCTTACCGTTGACACCCCGGGGAAACCGTTACATCATCGTGGCTGTGGATTATTTCACCAAGTGGCCCGAGGCGTACGCTGTGTCCAATCAAGACGCGTGTACTACAGCTGAGGTGCTCCTTGGAGGCATGTTTGCTCGGTTCGGAGTGCCTGCAGAACTCCATACGGATCAAGGGCGGAACTTTGAGTCCCGCACCTTTGCAGATTTTTGTCAGCGGATGGGTATTCGGAAGACTCGAACCACTGCTCTCCACCCTCAAAGTGACGGCCTAGTCGAGAGGTACAACCGCACCCTTGCTGAACAGCTAGCCTTGTGTGTGCAGCAGGATCAGAGAGATTGGGACCTGCAGATTCCTCTGGTCCTCATGGCAAGCCGCACTGCAGTCCAAGAGTCCACAGGTTGTACTCCAGCGCTGTTGATGCTTGGTAGAGAGCTGCGGACCCCACCCTCACTCCTCATGGGCCTACCCCCAGATGCTCCAGATGCCCCTGCAGGGCTTGGGTATGCACACCAACTGCAGGACCGACTCCAGCTAGCTCACGACTTTGCACGCCATCAAGCCATTCAAGCTGGAATTCGGCAGAAGAGAGCATATGACCACCATAGTGCAGGACGTGACTTTA
Organism: Alosa pseudoharengus; assembly: GCF_046254945.1. NCBI lineage: Eukaryota > Metazoa > Chordata > Actinopteri > Clupeiformes > Clupeidae > Alosa > Alosa pseudoharengus. The sequence continues at coordinate 1,044,670 of NW_027468709.1, read as the reverse complement.
CTGTGGGTGAGTTGGTCTGGGTGTATGGGCCAAAACGGAAAAAAGGACGGTCGCCCAAGCTCGACTCAGCGTGGGACGGGCCTGCGTACGTGGTAGAGAGAGTTGGGGAGGTGACATATCGCATCCGTAAAAGACCTGGAGCGCGGTGTGTGGTCCTCCACCGTGATAGGCTGGCTCCGTACCGAGGGGATCGTAATCCCTTTGTCCGTGGAAGTCCGCGTCGTTCCCCTGGGGTGAACTGCCCTGAACCTGGAGGAGCTGGACACGCAGCGCCAGGGGATGGGTGGGGAACCTCAGAGGAGGGCGAGGTCTGTCATCCCGTTGCCCTGGTCCCTGGGAGTGTTCCAGGAACACCTGGAGGAGCTGAACACGCAGCGCCAGGTGGACCTGGAGGCAACCAGGTTCAACCAGGCTTGGGATTGTGCTGGCCAAACCCCGCTTCGCCTGTGCTTGACGACCACAGGGGGGAGAGGGCCCACGGGCGTCGGCCCCAGCGGAGACCAGCAGGTGAGGGCCGTCCAGCGGCAGCGTGCTCCTCCTCGCCTGTGCCTGACGACCACAGGGAGGAGAGGGCCCACGGGCGTCGGCCCCAGCGGAGACCAGCAGGTGAGGGCCTTCCAGCGGCAGCGTGCTCCTTCTCGCCTGCGCCTGACAACCACAGGGAGGAGAGGGCTCGTAGGCGCTCAGCTCACCGGCTCGCGGACGTGGGATCACGCGCCCACCGAAGACCGGCAGCACCGGACGACATTCCTGTGTCGCCCCTTGGTGCTGTGCTTCCGGGGACATCACCGCAGCGGCTCCAGCAACATCAGCCTGCGTATAGCTTGAGGCCCAGGAGAGGGCTTCGCCCGCCTCGACGCTTTGATGAGGCCATCTTTCCTCGAGGGCGAGGAACTTAAAGGGGGGGGGGGCAGTGTAGCGCCGAGGCTATTTGCCCCGTGTTGGACTTTCCCCTGTGTTCCCCTGTGTCTTCTGTTTTCCCGGCGTGTGCGCGTGTGTGTGTGTGTGCGTGCGAGAGTGTCTGTGTCTCCCTCTCCCTTCTGTGTCATAGAATGTGTCAATAAGTTCTGATGTGTTTTGATTGGGGGGAGGTGTCCGGGAGGGAATATTTAGGGGTTCGGATAGGTTAGCGATTGATAAGGGGAGGGAATAGAATAGGGGGTTCTAAGACGTCTAGTAAGTTTAGTCAGAGTAGAAGTGAATTACGTGCGAGTGAGTTGTGTTGCGTTGTGTTGTCTGCCGATGAGAGTGAATGGCAAGAGATTGAGACGTAATTTATCAATATCAGTTTGTTATTTTGTAGTGGACACCTCCTGCTACCCGTACCTTAGCCTGTACATCCTTTTGAGAAATAAATAACCGGAGTTTGGAACGATATCCCAGCCTCCCCGTCTCCTAACTACTCTTCGGCATTACATGGCTATAGTAGGCTACACTGTCGGCGGCCATTTTGCAACACAGTTGATCGGATAGACGATTCAAGTGAATAGACCTCTGAATTTTGCCTTCAAAAAGCTGAGATCCGGTAGCCTATCTTGCAATTTTTGCTATGGGAAAATAACATGGGGAGAGAATTATTGCACTCTCCCGTGGACGAAGAAGTCTGAAATGCAGACATTTTGCTCAACACACGTTTGTCCTCTGCCTTCGAGTGGTAGGCTAACTGTGATCTTCAACAGGCCTACGTTAAGACAGCAACTTAGATTTTTGCTACCCCAGACCTAACTTGCAATGTAACTTGTCATAGGTAGTTAGGTTAAATTAACACCCTGATCTCCTTATAGGCAAAGATGGCAGTTTTGGTTCCTTTTTGTAGGCGAACTTCAGAGGTCTGAGGTCTACGCCCATGCATTTCTATGGATGCTGTGTCTCCCCATTAGAAATTCTCTGGGCTACAATACAAAAATCAAGTCAAAAGCTGGGCCAAATATCCAGTTAAGAAAATCTGGTTGTGTACAGATGACTGATTGCTGCAATACTATCAATAATAGTTTTCTCTTTATGGAAATACTGCTTTGCTCTACTACTGGCTCACAAAAACGTTGTTCTCTTAACGTAGATTCATACACCAAAGCTATGGAAAAATGTCAGCGGCTGATGGACACTTCTAGCATTGAGGCGGAAGAAGATGCGAGCGTCCACAAAAGGCAGTGCATGGTCACGTGATGGTAAGACCTCTTAAATACAGACTACATTATTTGCACAATTCAAATATTCTTTTTGCAATCAGTGCAGATTGCATGGTCTTTTATTTCAGATGAATCCGTTCCGCAAGCAAGAAAGCATTCCAGGATGGTGCGTGTGCCTGGAAGCCCTGTCTGTAAGTTAACATTTATACATGTATTATTTAAGAAAACCAGTTGAGTCATATTTCCTACCATGGAACTACTGACATTCATGTTTATTAACCTAGTGCATATCATGTTACTGTTCTGATGTATTTGTCTCTTCCTGCCTTTTATTAGGTCAGCAGATGTCACTGCCTCCACCACCTGCATGTGAGTTTTTCTTTTTAGCGATTGTTTAATGTAACAGCATAGGTTTATCTTTTGCAAATGTCATGTGCAAGAAACCTACCATAAATTAACTGACCAATATTCATATTTAATTTCTTTTTAGATGAGTCAACACCACACAGGCAACCAGCTCATTGCCCAGAGCTGGATGGGTCTATTATAACGCCTGCCACTTCATCTTGGGACCCAGTTGAAGGTACAGTGTCTTTGAATTTTCCATTTCCAAGTAAATACAATTTCATGACAAGGAACTTGAGAGTAAGTAACTTTTTTGTTGTTGTAAACAGCACAAGTGACTCATCACACAGAGGGAGGTGGCTTGGCCATGGAGACGGAAATAAGAGGTAAGAACACTCACTTAATTTGTTCACATATGCAGGTATATAATGTATTTAACAACTAAAACTAACACCATCCATTTTCCATAGCAATAAGGACAACCATTACCGCATGGCACAGCGAATGGACGCATTTGAGGAGAAGATGGATGAGCTGCTCGTGCTCTTAAGGAGCTCCCAGTCACCTCCCTCTGCTCCAGTCGATGACATATTGCTGTCGTCCTGCTCGACAGTCACTGAGCTGCAGGAGAGGAGGAACAAAATGCCCTCCCTCCAGGACTTGTACTCTGGGACCTAAGCGGGCAGAGACCATCACCAAAGACTCCACATATCCTGCACACACACTCTTTAACTTCCTCCCCTCTGGCAGGCGCTACAGATCCCTGCACACAAAAACAACCAGACACAAGAACAACTCTTTGACCGTTTACCTGCCCATTACATACTTTATCATTCCAATATACGTCTTGCACTCTACATTTGCACTATTACTTTGCACTCAACAGCCCACTCCATGTGTACTTGTATTGGTATTATGTCTTTGTATATTGTGTTGGTATCTGCCACAATGTATATTGTTGTCTATTGTACAGTGTGTCTATTTGTTGAATGTAGCACCTACCAAAGTCAAATGCCTTATGTTAATATACTTAGCTAACACTAAGTCTAATTTATATATATATATATATATAAACAGTGAGGCCTTTTATATTGTTTTTTTTGTCTTTTGATAATTTTATTTTAAAGTTATAAGTTCCATCGATTTTGCCTGTTCATTCTTTCCTGCTAATATATAATAATGCATTACTGCTCGTGCTGTTTAAAGTAATTGGTATGCAAAGGTTGCAATGTTAGGGGAGGGTTCCCTAAAGGTTGCAATATTTAGGGAAGGGAACGTTCCCTAAATGTTAGGGAACGTTATGGGAACAGTTAGGGAACGTTAGGGGAAGGTTTCTAAAGTTTGCAACGGTTAGGGAACGTTAGGGGAAGGTTCTCTAAAGTTTGCAACCTTTAGATAACGTTAGGGGAACGTTCAGGGAACGTTTTATATAACCAAGAACTAACGTTTCCGGAACGTTCAGCAAACTTTCCATGGGAACCAAAACTTGCTCAAAAACTAACCTTAGGGTAACGTTTGGGAACCAAAAACTAACGTTTCCGAAACCAAAAACTATGGTTCCCAGAACGTTTTGGAAACCATAAATTGTTAGCTGGGATGCTATACTAAGCCAAGCAACTATAAAACTTCGAATTTACACCATAGACTGTATGTTTACACCAGTGGTCCCCAAACTTTTTCTTTCGAGGGCCAGCTCAAAATGCCTCGCTCTAATAGAGGGCCAGAGACTCGGAGTATATCAGTAACCATAAATAGCTTAGTGCTGTGAACAGTCTACCTTAGTTGAATATTCCATTACATTTTATCATAGGCTACTGTAATTTAATACCATTGCTAGCTGTGTTTATATTGCCATCATGCCATATCAGTGTAAAATGTAGCTCAAATGAAATATTCAAAATGTGTGAACTCTGAACTCTGTGTCTTTGCATACACAGCTCAAATTGTGAACAAGCAATATCCTACAAATAATTTAAAGTTCTCAAACTATGAGAGTTTTATGAAGTGCTGGCAAAAACATCTGAAATGACCACTTTCACTCACCTATGAGAACTTTGTGAATTGTGAATTTGTATGAACATTTGAACGAGTGGATAAAAAAATAGAAATAATTATCCCAGAAAGTCCCAGAAATATGACTTGAATAGAAGTAAGTTAGTTATTAGCAATTAATTGATAAACTTTTAGAATACTTTGAGCACTGATTCAGTCAGCATAGGCCTCTTACATTGTTTGCAAGTAGGCCTACATTTCATTCCGTTTTTGATGGCAAGCGCGAAACAGCGCCAAAACAACCACCAGTGGACAAAAAGAGTATTACATGTGTACTGTTAAGACTCGCTATAGAGAATGAATGGGGGAAATTATACGGAGGTTATAGTTTGACGATGTCATACTCCCATGCGGGGCAGATGCTTTATACCACGGACATGTTTTGGGGGGCCACCCAAAATGAGGTGGCGGGCCGTAGTTTGGCGACCACTGGTTTACACGAATAGGCCAAATTACCTGTCGAGGAGAAAGCAGGCAATTTCGGCGTCCCTTTTAAAATCCTTGCTCCTCACGAGCTCTTTCCATCTTAGAAAAGCCACTCCAATATTGACTTTGGTCTGTTGTTTTTCCGGTCGCGTTGGCGTTTTAATTCTCTTTTTCGCTTCCTTGGCGACTCCTTTTCATGTCCTCGAGAATAGTTGTAATCCTCCATTTTCAACAGACTTTCAAATCTGCCGGCAGTCGCGAGTAGACTGATCATGCAATGAGTGTTGCCTACAAGCGCGAAAGGCGGAGCTGAATTTCCAGGAATGTCCCTCGTTGGCGAATGTATTTCAAAGATGGAGGCGCAACATGGATTCAGCCATTTGCGCGACTCGCGCGTAGGTATTTGGAATAGCAGATTCTACACTTACGAGAATACTTTGATTAGTAAGTGGAAATAATTACCCATGAATGAGCACATATTTTTGAAAGAACAAATGGGTTTTTGCTAAGAATTAACTCAAAAAAGTACACAATGTAGCTTTAACAGGTGCGGTAATTCAAAATCCCCATATTATTTTCCCATAGGAAAAATCTCAAGATACCAGATCTCCTTGTATGGACAAAGATGGTAGCTTTGGGTTGTAGGCAAACTTTAGAGGTCTATTGAACAGCTGTGGAGAAAGCTGCTGGTGGCCGCTGGGGCCCTAAAGTCTGTCATCTTATTCTAACTGCATACAAGCATCCGACTATGGCGTAGCATTGAGTGCTCTCTGTCCAAACTCAATCCATTATACATGCAGTTCTATTGCATCATACTTCTCCTTCAAAATAGCAGAACAGCATGAGTGACAGAAAAGGAAAACAATGGGGTGTTCCACAAAAGTTCTGCTCAGAACATTGCGCATTGAGTTGCACGCGTCACGTCCACTTTGGATATTTCAGTTGAAAACAATGTATTCAAGACGATTTTGTTGCTAACACTCGCCTCCATCACGTGCAGTTAGGACATGGAGTGCCTGTAGGGTGGTGGAGGGATCTCTCAAAGGTTTGTAAGGAGCACATGCCCTCAGAAGATGAAACCTGCACAGGCCCTCAGCAGTCCCAGCCATAACCTTACTCCTCCAGGAGGGGGCACCAGACACACACACACACACACACACAGACAAATAGCAGGGTATGATTTCACACAGAAACACACGCTCACTTGCGCATACACACACAGACATATACATACACACGTAACAACTGTCTATAAACATCCTAGGCAGTGTGGGTGAAGACAGACCCCTCTGTCTCTCTGGCGGACTAAAATAGCAGGCAATCTCACTGTTATTACTTACATACTGGATCAAATGTGCAGAAGCTTGAGCTCTTTTCATAAGTACTAACTACTGTCTGGACACTTATGTTTATTTTAGATTGCAAATAGTGACACTTTCAACACTTTTGGGGAACCATTTTTGGTCTGACATGTTGATGCAAATTGTAATAATAGTATATGTGGTGTTGTTGATTAAAGTTGCCTGTCAGGAGGCTTGGATTGTTATTAGCATATTCATAAAAAAATCGCTTTACGTAAGATCTGTTTTTGTCCAAATGTAATAATTTACTGTTAATCTTTTATGTATTGCACAATATATCACTATGACTGGGAGACTCATAGATCTGTTTTATTGGCACATGATACATTTTGACACACTTCTCCTAGGTGGTTCATCAGAACCAGGGCTCCGAACCGGTTCAAGGAACGAAAACGAAAACCGAAAACAAACGGAATTTTACGAGGAGCGGAAACGGAAACGAAAACAAAATGGTCTTCAACTGTTTCGGAACAGAAACGTTATTCTGAAATCCACAAAACCGGTTAATAACGTTTTTTTTTCGTTCTCTGTTATAAAATTTCACAAAAGCATATCCTATGTCAGGGAGACTATTTCCGGTTGTGCGAAAAACAAGCCCGCATCTACACTGTTAATAAATGGACCTTTGGTCCAAATGTGTATATTTTGTCTTGCTGTAGTAATGTAACCTATCCGTCTGCCACTTTCGGATCTTAGGCCAGCTCGTAGTGTAGGCCTAGGCTACTGAAACTGATTTGGAAATTGTTTGTAGCCTATGCGTAATAGCCTATTTTGCCTGTCCACGCCTTGTCGTTTTAAAGTCGGGATTTTAAATGTTTGCGCAATTATATCCTATTCTATGTAGAAGAGTTAAACGGGAAATTTGAGATAGGCCTTGTCAGCAACAGACAGGTTCGTTTATAAACAGGGTTGGAATTATAGCGTAAGCCTTTGAAGATCTCCATAAAACTTAGGCTACAACCAGGTAAGGAGTTTAGCACGTATCCAGAAATATTTTTCTGGCTTTCTGACTACCGGCGTGCCTTTGATCAGGCCAAGGCTACAGCGCAGACGCTCGCAAATAAATGGGGGGTTCAGAGTACATTTGAAAATGTTAGAGCACGGAAAGTGAAGCGTCACTTTGACGAACTATCGGAAGATGAGCGCTTAACCGATGCAGAGAGATACTTCAAAGTGCAGGTATTTAACGCAACTCTGGACATCATAATCAGTCGGCTCTCCCAAAGATTTGCAAGTATGCGGGAAACTTGTCATGTGTTTGAGTCTTTACGTCCTATGACCCTTCAACTCGCAGGTGATGATGAACTAAGGCAACCCAGCTAACAATTTATGGTTTCCAAAACGTTCTGGGAACCATAGTTTTTGGTTTCGGAAACGTTAGTTTTTGGTTCCCAAAAGTTCCCCGAAGGTTAGTTTTTGAGTAAGTTTTGGTTCCCATGGAAAGTTTGCTGAACGTTCCGGAAACGTTAGTTGGTTATACAACGTGGTTATATAAAACGTTCCCTGAACCTTCCCCTAACGTTCCCCAACCGTTGCAAACTTTAAAAAACCTTCCCCTAACGTTCCCTAACCGTTGCAACCTTTAGAAACCTTTCCCTAACTGTTCCCATAACGTTCCCTAAACGTTGTAACATTTAGGGAACGTTCCCTTCCCTAAATATTGCAACCTTTAGGGAACCTTGCCCTAACATTTCAACCTTTGCATACCAATTGTATTATTACTTTAAACAGCATGAGCAGGAATGCATTATTATATATTAGCAGGAAAGAATGAACAGGCAAAATCGATGGAACTTATAACTTTAATATAAAATTATCAAAAGACAAAAAAAAAACAATATAAAAGGCCTAACAATATAAATTAGACTTAGTGTTAGCTAAGTATATTAACATAAGGCATTTGACTGATTTGGTAGGTGCTCTATACATTCAACAAATAGACAGACATACTGTACAATAGAGACAACAATATACATTGTGGCAGATACCAACACAATATACAAAACAACTATACAAATAAGACATAATACCAATATAAGTACACATGGAGTGTGATGTAGAGTGCAAAGTAATAGTGCAAATGTAGTGTGCAAGACACATATTGGAATGATAAAGTATGTAATGGGCAGGTAAACGGTCAAAGTGGGGATGACCCCACTTATCTGCAGTTCAGGAGAGTGACGGCAGTGGGAAAAGAGTTGTTCTTGTGTCTGGTTGTTTTTGTGTGCAGGGATCTGTAGCGCCTGCCAGAGGGGAGGAAGTTAAAGAGTGTGTGTGCAGGATTTGTGGAGTCTTTGGTGATGGTCTCTGCCCGCTTAGGTCCCAGAGTACAAGTGCTGGAGGGAGGGCATTTTGTTCCACCTCTCCTGCAGCTCAGTGACTGTCAAACAGGACGACAGCAATATGTCATCGACTGGAGCAGAGGGAGGTGACTGGGAGCTCCTTAAGAGCATGAGCAGCTCATCCATCTTCTCCTCAAATGCGTCCATTCGCTGTGCCATGCGGTAATGGTTGTCCTTATTGCTATGGAAAAATGGATGGTGTTAGTTTTAGTTGTTAAATACATTATATACCTGCATATGTGAACAAATTAAGTGAGTCTTCTTACCTCTTATTTCCGTCTCCATGGCCAAGCCACCTCCCTCTGTGTGATGAGTCACTTGTGCTGTTTACAACAAAAAAAAGTTAGTTACTCTCAAGTTCCTTGTCATGAAATTGAATTTTCCATTTCCAAGTAAATACAAAGACACTGTACCTTCAACTGGGTCCCAAGATGAAGTGGCAGGCGTTATAATAGACCCATCCAGCTCTGGGCAATGAGCTGGTTGCCTGTGTGGTGTTGACTCATCTAAAAAGAAAGTAAATATGAATATTGGTCAGTTAATTTATGGTAGGTTTCTTGCACATGACATTTGCAAAAGATAAACCTATGCTGTTACATTAAACAATCGCTAAAAAGAAAAACTCAAATGCAGGTGGTGGAGGCAGTGACATCTGCTGACCTAATAAAAGGCAGGAAGAGACAAATACATCAGAACAGTAACATGATATGCACCAGGTTAATAAACATGAATGTCAGTAGTTCCATGGTAGGAAATATGACCAAAAAAAAGTTAGTTACTCTCAAGTTCCTGGTCATGAAATTGTATTTACTTGGAAATGGAAAATTCAAAGACACTGTACCTTCAACTCCCAAGATAAAGTGGCAGGCGTTATAATAGACCCATCCAGCTCTGGGCAATGAGCTGGTTGCCTGTGTGGTGTTGACTCATCTAAAAAGAAGGTAAATATGAATATTGGTCAGTTAATTTATGGTAGGTTTCTTGCACATGACATTTGCAAAAGATAAACCTATGCTGTTACATTAAACAATCGCTAAAAAGAAACACTCACATGCAGGTGGTGGAGGCAGTGACATCTGCTGACCTAAAAAAAGGCAGGAAGAGACAAATACATCAGAACAGTCACATGATATGCACCAGGTTAATAAACATGAATGTCAGTAGTTCCATGGTAGGAAATATGACTCAACTGGTTTTCTTAAATAATACATGTATAAATGTTAACTTACAGACAGGGCTTCCAGGCACACGCACCATCCTGGAATGCTTTCTTGCTTGCGGAATGGATTCATCTGAAATAAAAGACCATACAATCTGCACTGATTGCAAAAAGAATATTTGAATTGTGCAAATAATGTAGTCTGTATTTAAGAGGTCTTACCATCACGTGACCATGCACTGCCTTTTGTGGACGCTCGCATCTTCTTCCGCCTCAATGCTAGAAGTGTCCATCAGCCGCTGACATTTTTCCATAGCTTTGGTGTATGAATCTACGTTAAGAGAACAAAGTTTTTGTGAGCCAGTAGTAGAGCAAAGCAGTATTTCCATATAGAGAAAACTATTATTGATAGTATTGCAGCAATCAGTCATCTGTACACAACCAGATTTTCTTGACTGGATATTTGGCCCAGCTTTTGACTTGATTTTTGTATTGTAGCCCAGAGAATTTCTAATGGGGAGACACAGCATCCATAGAAATGCATGGGCTTAGTTTGTAAAGCCAGTATGGCAGCTGTGTATAGCCTACTACACACATTCCGCCCCTTCCTGTATGCTTCCCAACAGACCTCTGAAGTTCGCCTACAAAAAGGAATCAAAACTGCCATCTTTGCCTATAAGGAGATCAGGGTGTTAATTTAACCTAACTACCTATGACAAGTTACATTGCAAGTTAGGTCTGGGGTAGCAAAAATCTAAGCTGCTGTCTTAACGTAGGCCTGTTGAAGATCACAGTTAGCCTACCACTCGAAGGCAGAGGACAAACGTGTGTTGAGCAAAATGTCTGCATTTCAGACTTCTTCGTCCCCGGGAGAGTGCAATAATTCTCTCCCCATGTTATTTTCCCATAGCAAAAATTGAAAGATAGGCTACCGGATCTCAGCTTTTTGAAGGCAAAATTCAGAGGTCTATTCACTTGAATCGTCTATCCGATCAACTGTGCTACAAGATGGCCGCCGACAGTGTACACATTATCTATAGCCATCTCTATGGCTCTAGTGTAGCCTACATATGCAGGACTGTTCAGTAGGTTATACCCACTTAAAAAGCATCACCATCTCAGTATACCCACTTATAATATACTAGGATACATTTGGGGTTGATCACAGTATAGCCTACCCACTACAGCTAACTACTAGCCTACATCACAGTAGCCTAGATCCAGCTACATACAGTAGGCCTATATCCACTAGCCTACACCACTGCTGCCGAGTGACTTGGCTAAAAGGACTGACTGTACACTAAAACTAATTAAAAGAAACGGTAGCCTAGTGCTATTATTTGTAACATCAACGCGAGCAGGTTAACACAATGACACAAATCATACAATGCTGCGAAACATAACACGTTGAGAACAGTCCAAACAAAGACGAACGAGCAATGTGCTCTGGTAAATTACAAACTTGGCAGAATCAGAATATAACAAAGCCCTACAAGTGAAAGGACTTAAGGTTAAACCTCAAACCCTTGCATTACAACCACTAGGCCTACATCATGAAACTGTAACATATTTCACTTACTTTCGTGAGATCGAATTCAAGACGAGTGTAATCCATGCAAATATCGAATGCAAATAACGTAAAATGTGTGAATGTAAAATGGTAATGGTAGGCTACAGGAACAAATGAAACATGTTCTGAATGTATTCTAGTGATAGCACAAAACTATTATAAAAATATTTTATATTTTATTTACCGAAGTATTATTGTTTGTTTAATCCAACGTGAAACTGCAATCGGTTCTGAATGCAGACCAGGCGTTGTCTTCCCCCTACTGGCGTGGGTGTGTAACGGTTGGACTTTTATATTGAGAAATGTGAAATGTAGAAGTGAAAATTGTTTTATTGATAGATTCGTGTTTTAAGCATTTTCACTTCATACGGTTACAAAACTGAAATCAAGCACAAACGTATTGTTTATAGCAAAATTGATATCAGCCTAAAAATAAATATATTCTCTTACTCCTTATCTTAATTTGATTACATAAGGCCAATCATTTTTAGTGAATATCAAGTGACTGCAAACCTTGTATAGGCCTACTTCAAAAACTTAAACGGAGCTGGTTAAAATAAACATGTCAAAACAGCACTCAGAACAACCAAAAACAACCAATAACAACCAAACGGGAACGTTGTGTGAAGGTACTGTGCAACCACAGGAGAACGTTTTGGTTGGTTGGTTCCCTTAACGTTTAGGAACGTTAAGGAACCCTTAGGTAACGTTCCCTAACCGTTAGTTTTTGGTTTGGTTCGAACTACCCTTTAGGGAACCATACACTAACGTTACCGAACGTTCCCTTAACGTTTTGTGTTAGTGGGGAAGACGTTTGTCAGACCATTATAGCAGGGACATTGCACCGACATTCCCAACACAACTCCTCTCATTCAGGTCTTGCTTTAAAGCAGAGATCAGAAGTCATCTATTTTTCAACTTGCCAAAATGCTGCGGTAGATTATGACAGTGTAACATCCACATTCGGGGAAGTGTGTACTGCTCTCATGTTGTTTCTGACATTGCCTGTGACTGTGGCAACAGCTGAACGATCTTTTTCCAAACTCAAACTTATTAAGACCTACCTAAGGAGCAGCATGGGGCAGGAGAGGCTCAGTGGGTTAACTATCCTGTCCATTGAAAATACGAGAGCCAGAGCATTAAATATTGGGAATATCGTTGACGATTTTGCACAACGAAAGGCTCGTAAGATGGCCTTCTTCTAATGCCCTAATTCACGCATATTGGGGATTGTATGCATATGAATGATTTTATTTGGTTTCTGCACGGTTAAATAAGTTAGGCTACATTAAGTTTTGTTTCTGCGCAGTGCGAGTTTATAAGCAAGCAATCTACGCTTGCAGTTTCAGCAGAGGGTTGAAGAGGCGCATTGAGTGTTCCCATAATTCCATGCGAGTTGATGTTAATGCAGTAATATTAGATTACCCTGGTCTGCAGGCTGTTAATAAAATTATTTTTAATGTTTTCACATGTAATGGATGCTATGTAGTCGTGTGTTTTTTATTTGAAATTGTAATCTGTAACTATTAAACTACTTCGGTGCCTCAGGCCTTTTGCGTAAACAATTGAATTCACCCTTAATGTGTATTGCATGTATCAGAGCTAACTCATCCTGGGCCAAATTAGGTCGGTATGAGGCCCGTGTAGCACTCTCGCACCTTTTTGATGCCATTGGTCTATTCTAAGGTAAAGTCCATATAACTAGACTTGATAGGCCCGCTAAACACTACCGGAACTTTAAGAACGAACGATATTTTGCGTTCCGAACCGGTTCAGGACCGATATGTTGGTGGTGGAACACATGCAAGAACGAAAACGTTAAACATAGGCCTACCTGAACCGTTCCGAACGGAACGTTTGAAAAATAATTTCGTTTTCAAGCCCTGATCAGAACCATATCAAAATTAGAATACATGATGTCAAGATGTTGTTGATGATAATTAGAGAAGGGATTGTTGATGTTGAAATGTGTCGAAATGGTGACACAATGAATTTAAATATTTCGCTGAATAAACACAAAATGTGTCAAAATGGTTCCCACTGGCATTAAATCATGAAATTTGGCAACCACATCATCCCTCATATCTCCCCTACTCTGGGACAGAGATTTGGCCCCAAGTGTCCCAGGGACTCCATAGTGCCCCCTTATGTAATTGAGTCTTGTGGTCAGCAAATAGTTTCACACACACACACACAACAGTTGGTAGGGATATGGACCTCCCTAAGATGAATATAAGGGGAGGGGGGTCATGCCCCCCCCCCCCCCCCCACCCCAGTGGGTAGGCTGACGGAGTTTTTAGGATAGCTTGTCAGTTGTTGCACAGCATATCAGAAAATGTTGTCATAAATTGGTTACTTGGAAGCACATTATTGTACCCCACATATTTGTGTATAGCGCCACCTAGTGAATATCATTAGTGTAAAACATCACATCCAACAGGAAGTGAGTAAGTGTTTCCAATGTATAAAACGTGCAAAAACAAATAGCACACAAATCAGATACGTGCATTTGACGCATGCACCACATGTGAGTGCATTGTTGGATTCCGAAATACCATGTGTTGCGGACCGCAGGTGCTCGGGCCTGCTATTGCCGTTTGCGGCTATATTTTATTATGTCTTCATAAATGCTATTAGAAATGTATGCCTGAAGACACAAAATGTTATTCTGTTGTAGAATTACAGATTTTATGATGTATAATTTAGAATTATGTTGTCTTCATCATTACACCACTTTACCAGCCTTTTTTGTCATAGTCCCAACTTTTTTGAGACGTATAATTCCAAATGTGCTTATATTTTCCATGACATGGCTACATTTCTCTCCTTCAACAGCTGATATGTTGTCTTAGAACTATTCTCAATATAGGGTTGACATGATTTGTAAATCATAGCATTCTTTTTTTATTCACATTTCACAAAGTGTCCCAACTTTTTCGGAATTTGGGTTGTAGATAGAAAGATAGATAAACAGAAAGACAGACAGAAAGATTGATAGATAGGGCTTTTTTATCATGCCCTCTAAGGATTCCTTAAACCCCTCAGTAGACCCATGCACCTGCTAAAGAGGCCGCTGAAAGACACATGGACACTTAACAGGATGTGATTTCACACACACACACTTACACACAAACACACACGTACACACAACCATGCAAACACACACCCACACACACTCATAGACATGTACAGTACCAGCTGCCTATAAATTTCAGAGGGCAGCACAGATAAAACAGACCTCTCTATCTCTCTGGCAGGCCGCAACGGTCGTCCATTTCACTCCCACTACTTACATACAGGACAACTTCTATTACTTACTGGACCAAATGTGCAGCATATTGACGTCTTTTCACTGCGCTGACTGTAAAAGTACTGAACGCTGTCTGAAAATGTTTATTTTATGTTTATTTTAAATTGTAAATAGTGACACTTTCATCACTGTTTGGATTTCAGGTCAAACCAAACTTTTGCCATGTTAATTCAAATTGTTATAAGAGTATATGTGGTGTTACTGATCAATGTTACCTGCAGGGTGGCTAGAATTGTTATCAGTATATTTGCAAAAAATACTCTGTACACATTTTCTATGTTTGTCCAAAGATCTATTGAACACTGCACCATACGCCACTATGAAACTCATAAATCTGTGTGACTGGGACAATATCAAAGTAACAACCATTTGGAAACTGTCCTACACCTGAGTATTGTGTTCGCTTGTCAGACCTACTGGATAATCAGTTCTAAATCTGCGTCTTTACTTGCGAGGCCTCATGGATAACCAGACCAATAAGGAAGTCCAACTCCTAGAGCAGCTGATCTTCAAGGAGCTTATGAGCGATGGTGTGGCGACAAAACTGTCCGTGGTCACGCTGGTCTCTCTGCTGTTCATCTACATCAACAGCATCATGTTTTACACCATTATGTGTAAGCCTGTGTTTAGAGAGCTGCCTCGCTACATCCTCTTTGCCCACATGCTCTGTAACGACACCGTCCAGATGGCCCTCACTGTCCTGCTTTTTTTCATGGTGCTGCATCTCGTGCAGGTCACCAAAGCCGCCTGCGCACTGATCATTTACGCATCAACGGTCACCTATCGCAATTCTGCTTTGAACATTGCCGTGATGTCGCTTGAGCGTTACGTAGCCTTTTGCTTTCCACTGAGCCACAGTGCGATGGCAACACAGAATGGCACCGCTGTTGCCATTGGTGTCATGTGGTTGCTATCCTCAATTTGCCCAGTGATAGACATATTTTACGGGATGATCATGGATCCCATGTTTTACAGTGGACAAATGTTTTGCTATCGAGAGATGTTCGTAAGAAATAAATGGCAAATAGAGATGTTCCAGGCGGCAAATGGAGTATCCTTTGCAGGAGTCACATTAATCATTGTCTTCACTTACATCAATGTTATAGTGGCAGCGCGTACTATGTCTGGAGACAAAGACTCGGCCCAGAAGGCTCTCAAAACAGTCCTACTGCACCTCATTCAGCTCATCTTCTGTCTGCTCAGTCTAATGTACGGCACCATCAACACGTTGTTAACCAGGTTATCTAACAGTACGCTTATCCATGATGTGCGCTTCATAAACTTCCTCTTGATACTCATGGTGCCTCGGTGCCTGAGCCCCCTAATCTACGGCCTGAGAGACGATGCTATTCGGCCCTTATTCCTCTACTATGTCAGGGGTGGATTTCAAAAGGTGAAGCCTTCAGTAACTGCACACTAAGAAGGGCTTTCAGCAGCTTGAGGTGATACTATCCTTTATCTTTTATCCTCTTGCTGTGTTCTGGTTTAATATCATTTCATTCTTCATCCTACCTATGTACTGTAGATAAATTGGATTATAGTATGTATGAGTTTTTAATAATCATAATAATATATATATATTTCACTTTATTTGTCCTCAGCCAAAAATGACTTGGCAGTTATCATATCAAAGACTGATAATATAGGGTTTTATTATTGAGTCTGCAATTTGGTATAGTTGTAGGATTTCATGCTAATAATTGGATGTTCATATGAATAAGTGTGATATTTCTTCATAAATGTTTTTTTAAGTGTTATTCTGTTGTAAAATTACATATTTCACTATGTTTTATGTTAAATGTATGTCTTGAGATGCATCGTTCAATACAAAATACTATTAATAATAATGACATTCAAATATGCTCTACATGTAGGTATTTTGTGAAAACGCAGTGGTTGACTACAAAACCACTGAAAGGAGGTTTGTAGGTGATACATAATTGTTACACACTGCCAGAAATTGTGAAATTGAATTGAAATTGAGTCGCTTTGGTTTAAAATGCGTCAGCCAAATGTAATGTAATGTTATGTAATGTAAATCATTGTGATTGAAACAAACGATATTTAAAGGTGCTCTAAGTGATGTGATATTTAAAGGTGCTCTAAGTGAGTTACGCGGTTTCTAAAGTAAAACATTTTTTGTCACATACAGCAAACATCACTTCACCATCCGCTAGCTGCCTGCCCTGACACTGTAAAAAAACACAGTCTCTGTGGATAGCCCAGGCTCCAAAAACGGCAACAAAAACTTTGGTCCAGTCTGGACTAGGGTGGTTCACAATATAATGGTATGAGTAAAAGTTTTCCAAATTTTGCCAGATCACATTTTGCCTTGTTCCTATTGACATTTTGAACAGCTGTACCAAAAATTGAGCCAATAGGACGCCAGTAATGGGTGGCACACTTTTTCACAATTGCTCAACCTAAGAATGCATAACTTTCGCAGGAACCAGAAACATGAACAAAATAAAAGATAAGTATGGTCATTAATAATCTCTCCCTGTACTTATACTAAATGAGTAACATTAGAACAGTTAAAACACTATTCGTTGTATGATGACTTTGTTCTCTTTGACACTTTATCTCTGTGTCCTTGCACAACACGGAGCAAAAATTGCTTTTGGACTTCGTTTCGCACAGATTGTTGACAGCATTTAATAAGGGCAATACCTCTCTCTGCGCTGTCATTGATGAACTTCAAGGAATTAACTATTTGACGCAGATTCTCATCTGTGAGAATGGACCTCACATCATCAGGGTTACTTCTGCCATCCATTTGGCCTTAAGTAAGAACCTCAAAGAAGTGGATTGAGCAGCGAGTGACGAGGCCAGAGATGGTAGCTGTACTGCTCTTGTGGAAGAAAGACTTGGCATCAAGTTTTTGAGCATCTTCCCAGGGCGTCTTTCAAGATTTCTCAGCATTGTCTCTTTTTCTTCAACATCAACACAACAACAACAACAGGTTACATTTATTTAGCGCTTTTCTCAACACTCAAAGCGCTTCACAGGGAAGGGGGAACCTCACTAACCACCACCAATGGTGGTGAGCTGAGCATCAAAAAATGCCAGGGCGACGAGTTCTTCTGACAGATACCACAAATGTCATCCAATGCTCTTCAATGCAGCATCTGCAATGGTTTTATCCGGATACCAATACATCATGTATTGTGTGTGTGTCAATATTGTGAAAACGTGTGCCACCCCTAAATGTGCAGCAATTGACTCCACTTTTGGTACAGATGCTTACAATGCCAATTGGAACAAGACAAAACGCGATCTGGCAAAATTAGGTGAAAATTAATTTTGTGAACCACCCTAGCCTGGACCATAAAAACATAACAAACTGTTCCAGCCAATTGCCAATGAGATGCATGTTTAGGAGAGTTTCAATTACACGGGACGGAAATGGGGGGAGTAGCGAGCTAGCTCTCTGTTTTGCTTGCAACAGGAGTGAGGTTACCCAACATCGCTTAGAGCACCTTCCCAGGGAAAATACAATTAAAGACATTAGGTTTCTGTTGCACTCACCAATGCTCCAAAACACCTCATGATCTAGAATTAGTTCATGCACAAGCACTGCTAAAAGACTGATTAGGGCTTTATTGTCTGTTACTGAGTGGGTATACATATGTCTGTGGGGTTGAATGTTAGGTTTGAAAAAAATAAAATAAAACACAATAAACATGGAACCTTTACACCAGATTCTTAACTACAACATTGCTTAAAGTATAGTAATCCCTCAGGTTTATCATGGGTCTGGCTCCTATATGAGGGACAGTTCTTATAACATTGTCATATGCATAGTTGGCCAGACTGGAGTCCTGGTATGAAGAGTGTGCTCTCTCGGCTTGTTTTTATGTTTCGTTTCCCTCAGGCGCTAACATCCCTAATTGGACTTGGGAAACACCTGGTGGAGGCTTGTCTGTTTGGGATAAAAAGGCCGCTTTTCCGTAGTCTAGGAGGAGATGACTTTGAGCAGTGGTGTTTTTTTAGAACTGTTCCGTTTACATCTCCTAATTTATTATAATATCAAGCCTATTGTAAGACGCATCTTTCATGAAGTTCACCTCAACAAACAAGCTGAGATGGGGACAGGGCCTAAGTGCCCCATATCCTCATACACCTCTCCTGAGCTGCATTCAGAATGTCGCTTTCACAGAGTCTAACACATGGGAAGCCTGACCCATAGTCATGACTGACGCCATACTTTTCACCCAATTATTTTTTACAGCCTTTTTCTTTCTCAGTTTCGAGACATTCGTTGCTTAACTTCTGCCACGAGTTGGAGCAAACTTTGGAAGTTAATTACCAAGGTTGTAGCCATCTTGCCAGTTCTTAGCAAGTCTACTGATGGCCTGATTAGCTAATGTGAGTTAACTGTTCGCTTTGGTCTTTTTACGGTCTCGGTAGAGCGAACTTGGTCTGTATTTTATCTTCTAACCTTCTTTTAATTTTCTCAGCATGTTGAGACAGATGTACCTGGAATGTAGGCACAGGGAGAAAGGAGAATGACGCTGACGATGCATTGTTTGCCTGAGCAGAGAACATGCAGAGGCAGGATTGACTGGAAGTCCCTCCTGTGAGTTTTGTGCTGTAACGATGCCGAGGATAACTAAACGAGTTTTGTGCGGTAACGATGCCGAGGATAACTAAACGAGTTTTGTGCTGTAACGATGCCGAGGATAACTAAACAAGTTTTCTGCTGTAATGATGCCAAGGATAACTAAACGTGAGGCAGAAGTGGAGCTACTCGCAGGGTTCAGCATACTCGCAGGGGTTTCTGCATACTCGCAGGGTTTAGCATACTTGTAGGGTTTTCTCCATACTCGCAGGGTTTTCTGCATACTCACAGGGTTCAGCATACTCGCAGGGTTTAGCATACTTGTAGGGTTTTCTCCATACTCGCAGGGTTTTCTGCATACTCACAGGGTTCAGCATACTCGCAGGGTTTAGCATACTTGCAGGGTTCAGCATACTTGTAGGGTTCAGCATACTCGCAGGGTTCAGCATACTCGCAGGGTTCAGCATACTTGCAGGGTTCAGCATACTCCATCATACTCCATCAACACTGCGCCACTGCTTCAGAGGTACCAGGCCAAGCTGCTCACTCAGCTGCTCACCATCTACCCTTGACGACAATATTGTCTGTAGTCCCACACGAGGAAATTCCCCTTTTGCAAATGGAGACAAACTCTCTCTTACAAAATGGTGCTATTCAGGTAGTCCCCTGTGGGACAGAGAATGCAGGTCAACAGAGGGTGAAGACCATCAGGTCTTGTGTTGCCCAGTTCAGGTTAGGTTAGAGGATGACTTCTCTTGTTTGCCAGAGGTCTTTAGGCATAATGGCATCTGTGGCAGTCATTACCACAGGGGCTGTTGCTCATACAGCCATTTCAAATACAGTATTTGTCTCTAGAAAAGGTCCCCCCAATTTTTTTGCGCAGGGGACCCTATGGGCTCCACTACGGGATGGGGAGTTGTTTGCAATGGGACACTCTGTGAACGGGCGCTAGTAGCCAGGACAAGCTACTTTCAAAAATCTTTCCCAAATCTTGTCAAAGTTGTTTGGTGTAAGGAGGCCATAAGCTGTATTCTATGAGCAGCCTCCACACATAAAGGCTTTTCTTTGGCAGGTGGGAGGGTGGAGTGCAAATGCTATTGCATGGGGACCTGTTTGGCCTGTAGGTGAACTGGAGTGAGTCTAAAGGTGTCGGGCTGGGCTGGAAGGATGTCATATGAGCTTTGCTTATCCACTCAAAGCACTTAATAACGAGGTGAGTGCAAGCAGGTGACAGCCATTTAGGTTTCTCTGGGACTGGGATGGCTGTGCTCTTCTTGTTGCTTGTGAGTATTACGTCTCCTACAGACAGTTGCGTTCCATTAACGCATGCCAGCGGGTGTTCCCGACGGTAGCTATGCAAATGACTTGAAGTATAACCGTAATTTGATTGGTTGGTGCCGTCCGTCGATTGGCTTGATTGGCCGGTGCCGTCTATCGGTGCAGCAACAGCTGAACTTCTCAACGCGAGCGACGGGAGAAACGCAACGCAACAGACCCACAATTCAGTTCGGCAACGGATGACGTGAGCCCAAGGGCGTCGTAGTGGGGGGACAAGTGGGAATAAATTACCCGGGCCCCAAGTGGGGGGAGGGCCCCTAAGGAGTTGAATTTTATTTTCCTTAATAATAAATAATTTCCTTAATTTAAAGATCTTAATAAATGTTATTTACTAATATAGATGCAAATATTTCGGGTAAATGCCTCAGTTGATTGATGTATTAAATTGTGTCCAAGCCAACATTGTTTGAGGGCAGGCACCCTCTCCCTTGCACGAAATGGTTCAGTCCGCCTTCCCCTGCTAGGCGCATTTTTGAAGTAACGTTCATTCTGCCGAAGCGGCAATGCAGACGGTCACGGTGTGAAGATGTCTAAGAAAGTCTAAGAAAGCTAAATCCGGTTCCCAGAAAAGAAAAGAGAGGCAAGAAAGGGAGAAAAAAAGAAATGAGGGAAAACAAGTGTTAACAGCCTTCTTTCCCAAGAAAGGTGAGCCCAATGTGAAAGCAATAGTCTACAAATGAAATGAACTCCTGAAGGTTACAAAACACTTCAATACCACCGCGAATCCGCGATTATCAGTGCTAAAACAGCATTAACACAAAATTAGAAATAAAATGATGCCTGATTTATAGCCTACCACAACATTTCAATAGCCTACTAATTCGAAAATTAGTATGAGCTAATAGCTTAACTTAGTAGGCTCAATGTTATATAGGTTCATGAGGAAAGGCTGTCAAATCAGTAGCAAAGCTAACTTGTGAAACACATCACACTCAGTTTCAGAAACTGTCACAGAGGGTGATGCAGCAGCAGCAGACCTCTCATCATCTGATGTGGACTTGAGACAAGGTGAGCCTATAGTTTAAAATGAAATCACACGAAAGGCTATAGGGGCCTACTGCAATGTATATTTAGCAACACTGTCATGCTCTGTCTTTCACTGTAGTCTAGTCTAGAATAGACCATTTTTTTGCCACAACCATCAGAAAAATAAAATGTTCTTATGTTTTTATGAAGCAAATGAAAAATGAAATTTTAGGAAATTTTACACAGAATATTTAAATATTAAGCATGTTCAGTCACATCCATAGAATTGCCTGCTAATATATCTATATGCTTATGCTTGTAGAGGGGTCTGTCCAGGTAGATAGAGAAGATGTGATAGAGGATGAAGGAAGTGAAAGCAGAGAAGGTTCTGAAAAAAGTGAAAGAGATGAAGAGAGGTCAGAAAGCAGTCAGGGCAGTGCTAAGGAGTATGCCATTGCCTGAGGATCCAGCACTATGGCCAGAGAAGTTGACGAATGAAGAGAGAGACACAATAGTACGCAGATTGGCGAGCAAAGAAAAAACAAATAAAATCACAGCAAAAGACAGGGAAGGGAAACCATTTCCTAACTACCTTCATGCTTACAGCCGGTGGTTGGTTGGTTGGGGGGGGGGGCCCATGGCCACCACTTGTGCATAGGGCCCAGAATTTGGTGCTACGCCCCTGCGTGAGCCCATGTAAAGTGAATGGGATGCATCTCCAGCACTGCAACGCACGCAACTGTGTGTAGGAGCCGTTACTGACTGAGGAGCGAGGAAAGGTTAAAACTGTCAGTGGAGACCTCTGCCGCTTCAAAGGCACATCAATCATGGCACCTGGTAGTTGAGCCACTGCATAACTAATATCTTAAAAGGGGGATATTTTTTTAGAAGCCCAACGTGCGTCCCTGATTGGGGGCGGAGGAAGTATGTGTAGGGCAGGGCCTAGGCCCAGGTTGGGATTTTAACACTGACAATAATCAGATTCACCACAGATGCTCATGATTAGGACCGGGTGAACACTGCCACCTGAAGACTGGATGTGTCCTTTATTCAGAGGATGACTGGTGCCGTCTGGCCAGCCCATGGTGTCTTTGGGAGCAGCCTATGAGATACACACATCTTTACATAGAGGAAAACTTTAACAGACTAAGAGGAAAACTCTCAGAATGATTTACATTATGCATGACTCATTGATCTATGAGGTTTTGGTGTTTTATGTTCATGTCTGAGGGTACTATTACACATAATTTAGAAAAAGCTACTGATATATAATCTTTAAGTGTGTGTAAACATACAATAGGCTGTTGTAACTTCTTGTTAAAGTGCATTTGGTGCATTTCAATGCATTTCCAGGACTCTGAGATTTCCTTTCATTGTTGTTCAACCTCTGTCAAATGTTGATGTCTATTTAAGATATATTTTGTTTAATTAGTCTGTATAGATTGTAAATCATATACAGCCATGGCTTCGACCAATCAATCAAGTGAAGGCTCTGCCGTGGTACATCAGCAGATGTTTAAGGTGGAACTGAATGAGGGGCCGCTGTCTAAACTTGTTGTGTCCATTCTCATGTCCCTGCTTTTCATGTGCATCAACAGCATCATGTTTCACACTCTCATGAGTAAGCCTGTGTTTAGAGAGCTGCCTCGCTATATCCTGTTTGCCCACATGCTCTGCAATGACACGGTTCTGATGCTGCTTGTCTCCGTGCTCTACGTCTTATCTTTAAATTTGCAGAAGATTCCTAAGGCTGTTTGTTCGCTGATCGTTCTCATGTCGGCGACCATGGTTCGCATTTCTGCTGTAAACCTGGGTGTGATGTCGCTTGAATGCTATGTGGCTATTTGTTTCCCTTTACGCCACAGTGAGATGGCAACACAGAAAATGACAGTTGTTTCAATTGCTGTAATGTGGGTATTATGTTGCATAAGTCCTGCGATAGCTATTTTATATGCACTGGTACAGAGTCCCGCATCTTTTAAAGACTCAATGTTCTGCACTCAGCAGGTGTTTTTTATGGCACCATGGCAAGTTACTCTCTTTCAAGGGCTCAATGGGTTTTTCTTTGTGGCTGTGACAGCCATCATCTTCTTCACATATATCAGTGTTATAGTGGCAGCACGATCTGCCTCAGCAGAAAAAGACTCGACTAAGAAAGCTCAGAGAACAGTCCTACTGCACCTTGGTCAGTTAGTACTTTGTCTCAACAGTTTGTTGTATGGAACTATAGAGAGGGCCTTGGCTATGACCAGCAGCAGTCGTCTGTTCATGGACCTGCGCTACCTGAATTATCTCTTTGTTCTCATTCTGCCTCGGTGCCTAAGCCCCCTGATCTACGGCCTGAGACGATGCTGTTTGGCCCTTATTCCTCTACTATGTCAGGTGTAGAACCCAAAAGGTCAAACCCTCTGTAACTGCACACTAGGAGACTGTTTCAATAAAATATAGTATATCCTTCTATTAGCAGATGGACTTATGATATAATAGAAACATACACAGGAGAGGTGTTACACTCCTTGTGCTGTTGGTATGGGATATCCCATAGGGGCCAGTCAACAACCAAGTCTATCTAACATTACACAACATGGCGCAGGATACAACGACATTGGCTTGCGGCAGTCACAAATGCGCTGCGTGTTGTACCTAGTCTCTGTAACGGCCCTCCTTCACTGTACCACATGCGCTGCCAGTAGCCTGGATGCCCAACCAAAGAACCAACGCATCACTGAGAGCCTTTCACTGGGGTTACCAAGCAGGCACCTTCCATCATCTGTGTTTAGTTGAATTAAGGCCTGCAACACCTCCAGAAGGCTCAACAGTAGTGTCTGGCATCCCAATATGATCCCATAAAACAGATCATGGCCCAGGGACAGAGCAGGCTGTTTTGGGCAAGTGCATGATCATGTTTTTGTTCTGTTTATGCATACTTAATCAGCCTACAGTATACTCTTGCCTTATATTACACCTGAGTGGTGATCTATATACATACAGTATATACACACACTCACACACAATAAGATGTAGTTATATGTGAAATGTAGTGTTATTTGATGATATAGGTTCCATATTATTATTATTTTTTAGATTGAGCTTTATTTCATGATATCAGCATCATGAAATAAATATTGAATATTGTGTGATCATTCACATCAGTGGTGATCCTAGACTTTGATTGACCTTCCACACACACACATAGAAAGTGATGGCTTATGTCATAAGTTCCTATTTCCTATTTTGGAATTCATATACTTTATATATTTTGTTAATAATGTATATTATTTTATGATCTGCATTTAATTACTAATAGCTAAACATATTTACATATTACATATATCATACTGATATTTAAATTATTATGATACACTTTCATTCTTTAATTTCATCACATTAGTGGTGTATAGGCTATGTCTAATTGAGTGCCTGTCACTTTCAGAAGAATGTGAACGAAATTAGCTTTCAGTCTCACGGGTTTAGGTAAATGGATAAAGTTGCACATAGTGAAAGGATGTGGATTCAATTCATCATGTTTTCTATGTCATTAGATGAAGAGTATTGAAATGTACCATAGTTTATCTTTTTTTAATTTGCATTGTGCAGATACATTCACAAATAGCCAACATAAACAGACTATAGAAACAGGAAAATGTCTCAGATTGTTTGTTTGTTGTGACTACAAGATACTAACTTAAGGTAGCCTAAATAACTAACAGTCAGTGGCTAAAGTATAATTCATGTGCACGATTCATATTCAACAATGGGAAAACCCATTTTCGGGATGTTTCGTTATATCATTGTTCAAGTACAATGAAATTGAGTGCACAGACTCGTAACCTTGTGCTATTCTTAAAGGAACCATATGTAAGAAATGTATTTCAATTAATCATAAAATGGCCCTGATATGTCACTAGACATTAAGAAATCATGTTCATTTCAAATACTTATATCACTGACAACAGTAGTCCGGCCAGGATATTGTCATTTAAAAAGTGAAGTTGCAGCCCTCAACTGATGTTGATGTTGTGTTTTGTCATGTTGTGTTGTGTTTTGGCCTGATGCGCCACCCTCTACCTATCTACTAATCACAAAGTCAGTAGTGTTTTGGCATCCTCAGTAGTGTGTTGGCAACCTCGTGTCAGGGGGGAGGGGGAGGGGATACACCGCTCTACAGTAATTTGAAAGTGATTGCAGTACCAGTTTTGGCCACAATCTTACATATGGTTCCTTTAACTTTGAAAATGAAAGTTGAACAAGGAAGTATATCATTGGTCAGTGACGTTACTGGTTTTCATAGTTTTAACCACAAAGCCTGTCTCTTAGGCTTATGCCTACTAAATTGTTTAGTTAGGCCCCAGCAGTGGCGTGACTGGCTGGGGCACCTGCACCGTACGTCGGCGACCCGGGTTCGATTCCCGCCCCGTGGTCCTTTCTGGATCCCACCCCGACTCTCTCTCCCACTCACTTCCTGTCAGTCTCCACTATCCTATCCTATCTAATTAAAGGCATAAAAAGTCCCCCCCCCAAAAAAAAAAAAAATACTTAAAAAAAAAAAAAATTTTTAGTTAACACCTTGTCATTTCGCGTTTGTCCAACCGTTGACCTCCATGAACCTTGCACCCCATGTCATCTAAAACATATTTCGGGATGCCATCTCACCATGACAAAACGTAACATTATGGTGACAGTGCTAAGAGATCAAAGCTTTGGCATACTTAGTAAACATTAGTCTTGCACATAATATTGAGCTGAATATTTAGTGGAAATAGCCTACTGTAGCATTGTGCTGATAGATAAAAAGTAGCTAATTTAAAGGCACAGTCTGCATTTTAACCCTAGCTCTCCATTTAGTGTGTGCGCTTGTAAAACTAGTGTTGTAGCCTACACAATCCTGGCCCAGTAGCATAAAACAGGTAGAGCCTACCATTTATTTTAGGAGGAGAGGTGTAGGACCTACCAGGGGCGCCTGCAGGAATTAATGCTATGGTACGCACACCCATCACCCCAACCCCCCGCAAAAAAAAAAAAAAAAACACTCGTGAACAATATTGGTCCGTGCATTGGTCAGTCAGCAAAAAAGTAGCCTACATAGCATAACATCCACATGCAATAATACAACGACAACGTCTACAATGACCTATTCATTTGGACAACTTGATACAGCCCTATACAGGCTAAAGTTACCTTTAGTTTTGTTCTAGTAACGTGACGTCTGGCTTTAGTGCAGTCTAACGTTCTGACAAGCACACCGATTGCCTACCTTGTTCTTGTCCATCTGGAATAACTCCTAGCTTTGCTGCCTCCATCCTTTCTGTTTTCGTTGTTTAAAACTTGTGATATCCATGATGAGTATTGAGTTAGTGAATTAGCTCAACATTGTGTGCTGATAACCATACTGTATATAGATAGCCGAGTAAAAGAAAACAAGTAGCTTATTGCATGCCTGCGTGCGTATTCTCTCTCCTGCTCAAACAAAATGTGTGCACGTTAATTTCGATAACGTGTTCACTAACTTTACGTAATAGAAAATGGTAAATAGCCTGATGGCATGCAACTAATGGGATACTGTGCATATTTGGGAAGGTATGGTAGGCCAATTTGGTGTGAATACACACACACACAAGGGAAATTTTCTCTCGCTGTTGAGCCTGATGGTACGCACAGTGCGTACGGACGTACACCTGCAGGCGCGCCTGGGACCTACAGTGTTAATTTGAAATTTCAATCATAATGATATGATCATTATTAATGAAATGATATGGAACCGTGAAATTAAAGGAAATAATTTGTAAACTCTATAATAGGCTATGTATTCATTCAAAATAAGCTACACACAATACACGTGATTTCCTGCGGGCAGCCAGAATATCTGGCGCGTTAGTTTCGTTGAAGTATAGGCTATGTAGAAGGCTGCGTAAACATGGAAAACTGGCTAAAAACAGGGACACTGTCCAAAAGGCAAAATTAAAGCGATCAAAGAGGAGAAGCGAGAGAAACAGAGCAGGACACAGGTAACGATGGGATGGGGGGCAGACTAATGAAGGTGGAGGTGGAGCGCAGGAGGATAAAAGAAAGAACGAGACAGAAAAGACTGTGCGAAGAAAACGAAAGTATGATGAGGCATATAGCCCTAGGCTTCACGTGGATTGGGAGACAGACTGCCCAAAGCCACAGTGCGTGGTCTGCAGTGAGATGCTATCTAACCATTCTAATGTGGTTCTCCACACTGTTTTTTTTTTTTAGCGTGAGAGCTCATAGACCAGTTGCACATTTTGATTTTGTTATCATGCTTCAATAGAATGAGTTATTTTCAGTGTTGGGAGTAACGGCGTTTAAGTATAACGGCGTTACTAACAGCGTTAATTTGTCAATAACGGAGTAGGCTAATCTAATTAATTACTTTTTACAACGTTACAACGCCGTTAACGTTACTGGACGTTAAATGCGGTGCGTTACTTACTTTGCATTAATTAAATAAACTGTGTAATCCGAACGCACCCCTGGCTCACAGCTAGTGAGGAGGTGGGTTAATAACGGCGTAAGCGATTATGATTGGCTAAGGCAGAGTCGTGTTTCATGATAGCCAATCAGAGCCAGTGTTTTTACACACTTGCCAGCACACGCGCCACACACACACGCAACAGCTAAAGTAGAGATTCGATGAAACAGCAGAGGTCAGGAGCAATCCGATGAAAAGTTGGCATTTTCAAGGTGGAGATATAAGCACTACTTCAAATTCATTGTGGTCAAAGGCAAGAACGTTCATGTAATGTGTAGGCTACATTATGTCCAGAAGCGAAGACTTTGTCGACATCCGTTGTGAGCAACTCTTATTTAATGAGGCATCTCACACACGCATCCAAGCTAGTGGCCAAAAACACCGAGGTAAAGTGCTGTCGCGCGTGTTTGAGCTCCGAGTCGCCTCTTCTTGGAGGAAGAGCGCATGTTTGAATCTGCAAGCACGTTCACTAATGAACATTTCTTGACGAAGCTGGCCTATTTTAGCGATATATTTGATATATCTTAGCGATACATTTGAGTTAAATGTCCAGTTACAAGGCGAAGACAAGCACCTACCTCACCTAGCAAATAAGATTACTGCATTCACCAAAAAAACTTGAGTATGGTACAGGCGCCTCGATCGCGACAGTATTATGCCTTTGAGACAGTAGGCTTACATCAAATCCCTGCAAAGTTTATTTCAAAAATATTTCCCAACCAGCAGTGCTCAGTATGACTGGATTATGGATCCATTTAATGCAGCATGTTGGTATTTCATTGAATATATTGTACAATGCTGTAAAATGGCCTATGCTTCCTAATATGTTGCTGGAAAACAGAAATATGTGTGTTATGTATTTATTTATTATTATATCTGCAGCACCAGCTGATTTTAACTCTGTTGAAGAGGATATATTTAGAACTTGTCATTATTTCAATACATTTGACAATTTTAAGCTTGACCTACCACTTTCTTAGAGCGATGAGGGACAGGTGGGGCTCGAGAATGCCCCCTTGATCAAAGTGGGGAATGAAAGAAAAAGTTTGTTAACTACCACAGTCACGAGTTGGGTCGCGATAGTCTGTCATTTTTAAAAAGTGGGTCCCCAGAAAAAAAGTTTGAGAAACACTGCTGTAGCTGTAGTTTTTGCGATATTGTTGACAAGCATATCGCACCATAGCCTATGGTACAGTACATGGAAGCTCTTGATGACATGTTGTGAAAATACCACTACTCAAATACCACTAAATTTAGCACTCTGGATAAAATGATCTGTGGAGACAAGTCTGAGATCTATAAAAACAATGTTTTTGGAATAAAAAGACAGGTACCGCTGATTGCTATTGCTGATTACTGTTAAATTGCAATGATGTGAGCACCAGCTAGCTGAGGGCACGTATATCATGATGCACCCTGACAATATTGTGTGCCTGTCCTAATTCTGAAGCAGCGGCTGCCACTAAAAAATGAACACTGTGAAAGAAAGTTAATGCTTTTACAATAAACTAGGCTACATCAACACAATATGTGGAGTGAAACTGGACGGGCCCTAATAACATCTAACTATTCTCTTGCGTCAGTCCCTGACAGTAGAATGCATCAGGAAAAACACATACTGTAGGAAAAACACAGTTCACCAAGTCATGACGATAAGCTAATGTAGGCTAATCTTAGGTCATGTCATGTATGAAAACTAGTATTGCCAGGCAATACTGCAATGAAATGCTTTATTCCTGTGGCAATACTGGTGACGGCGGACTGCAGGAAATTAATCTGTTATGAATCATCTCGCTTTATCAATGGTCTCTGATTGGGTCCTTGGTTACCTGTCTGACCAAGGCCCTTTGTCCTTGATTACTCAGTTTGGCTGGACGTCCAGATCTAGGAAGACTTGGTTGTTCCAAATCTTTTCCATTAAAGTATGATGGAGGCTACCGTGCTCTTGGGCACTGTCAATCCTGCAGAAATTCTTACCTACACCAGATCTGATCAGATTTTGTTACCTTACCCTGAAAACTTTTCAAATGTACTGCCAAATCATAGTCAAGTACATTCTTCTTTTTTCACGGTATCATATACTGATAACAGAGATTCAAGTGAAACTGGGTTGCGTAAACTATGAACATGGGAATTTACTTGTAAGGAGGACAATGACATAGGTTCATTACACTCAGTAAACTAGTTCATATTTTTTATCTCTGTATTGCTTTATGATATATGCCAATTATTACCCCTTCATGGTTTCAAAGTCACAAGGTCATTTTGATGAATTATCCCTGCCAAGCAGTGGTGGATCTAGAGATTTTTTCCTGGGGTGGCAAAGGGGTGAATGAGGTTCCAGGAGGGGGGGCATGGACATGATTCAAAACTTAAAATTCTACAGATTTCATTGAATGTGTTTTGTTCTCTACACTACATTACATAGGATGTAAGACAATGTGGTAGAAACATGGAATTAAAACAAATAAGCGTTTTTATCTTTTTTTAAATTTTTATAAAAAATGGTGTGTCCACAATTATTCATACCCTTCTGAAATATGACATTGTTCTCTGTTAACCATTTCTTGACCTGTTTGGCTGTATGTTTTGGATCATTGTATGGTTTTATGGCCCAATGATGCCTATTGGGGCAGGTCTCCTTCAGAATCTCATTGTAGCCTCTTGCTTTAGTGTTACTGTTCACTTTGAGAAGGTCACCAGGTCCCCCTAGTTGAAAAACAAAAAGAATACTTCTAACCCCCACATTTGAAATGGACATGGTGTCATTGGAATTTAATGCTTATGCCAATCTCAGGCCATGTCCCTGGGTAAAAGCGAAATTCTTTGTCCATGTGTCCCCTTATAAAGGTTTAGCTGAGTTGTGCATGTTTGGAGAAGAGTGATCCATGATCAGCATCCAAGATGACCAAGTGATCCATTTTGAGATGAAGTGAACATTTCAACCATCAAAACACCATCCACAATGTGGAGAATATAAATGTATTAGTTTTGGGTGTTTTTCAGACAATGGGACCTAGTGAACTTCTCAAAGTAAACGGTAACACTAAAACAAGGGGTGGAGTTGAAGATCAGGCTGTCTGCCGAGAGACCTGCCCCAATAGGCGGCATTGGACCATTAACCCTTAGAACCCTAAGCTGTTTTTAGGGCATTTTCACTACCTTTATTCATAAGGATTTATTCTGGTCATTGTAAGTGCCACACACATATATTATATATTGTTTTTTTCAGGAGAGTTTAGGCTATTCAGATCTGCCATCATTTCATGTATTAATACTAGCATTGATTTTATTTAGATTTTTAAAGAATTAAAATATAAAAAGTGTATTATAAAAATTCTTATATTTCGACATGTATCTCACCACAGCAAGCTCACAGCTCTACATGCATTTCATGTGTGTGTAGGGCAGACTGTCCTGAATCGGGCAATATAATTGCCATGTTGGAGGGATACTCTGGGGCTGAGCAATTTACAGAAATATTTGCTGTGTGATTTACGGAAATAAATGCCATTTTTTATTTAGTGATGAAAAATGACCTTTCTGCGCTCCATATCTGTGACACGAACTGATCTGACCTGACTTGACCCGAGGTTGCGTGTTAGCCTGCGTGCCTGTGTCTATGCAGTCATAATAATTCTCAACTCTTTACTGTATTGCCATGAACAAAGTAAAGGCAAAAAAGGTGTTTATTTGTTGAACAAATTAGGATGCAATGTGAGCCTTGAATTGGATGCCATGCAGACACAAGAACAGACAAAAACGTGGGGTAAGTCCAGCTATGTGAAGTTATTATTTTGCTCGCACTTCATCTGTTTTATAACCCAGAAGGATGTACTTGGTATCAAATTATAGCTCTGAGTCTCCTCTTTCATCTGACATGCGTGGCATATCTATGCGATCATGGGTGCGCGAGTAATTCAAACGAGAGTAATGAGTGTGCAGCGTTGGTTTGTGTACATGACGTTATTATTTTGCAGTCACTTCGTCTGGTTTTATAAGCCAGAAGGATCGATAAACATGGTACCAATGGATAGCCCTGTGCCCCCTCTTTCATCTGATATGCTTGCCATATCGAGGCGATCACGGGTTCGCGAGTAATTCAAACTAGAGTAATGTTTGTGCAGGTGAATGCAGAGAAGTATAGACTGTAAATATGATGCAATTTGATTTAATTTCATGATTTTTTTAAATTTTCATACTTGATCGTACAGACAAGTGTTTAGTCTCGTTGGAAAGCCCCACTTCTGCTCTGTCGTGCAATAAAGGTTTCATCTCGCTGCGATGAACCGTTCCGGAGCAATGTAACAGAGAAGAAAGGGTGTGTTTTTTGACGCACTTTGCGTCAATCGGGTTCTAAGGGTTAAACCTCTTTGATTTCTCAAGTGCTTTTAACACCATCCAACCCCTCAGACTGGGAGACAAGCTCTTGCAGATGGGTGTGGACGCTCACCTGGTAACCTGGATTACAGATTACCTGACCGAGCGACCACAGTTTGTCAGACCTGTGCGCCACAGGGAACTGTGCTCTCTCCAGTCCTGTTCACCCTGTAACATCTGACTTCTGCTACATCACCGAGTCATGACACATGCAGAAGTTTTCTGACGATACTGCAATTGTGGGGTGTATCAGGAACGGGCAGGAGGAGGAGTACAGGAGCCTGGTGGAGGACTTTGTGCAATGGTGCAAACTCAATCATCTTCAACTCAACACTTCAAAGACCAAGGAGATGGTGGTGGATTTCCGCAGGTCTAGGCCCACTCTGCTACCAGTCCCCATTGATGGGGTCAATGTGGAGGTGGTAAGCACCTACAAGTATCTGGGTCTCCACCTGGACAATAAACTGGACTGGTCAGCCAACACTGATGCACTCTACAAGAAAGGGCAGAGCAGGCTGTACTTCAATGTGTGCAGCAAGCTCCTCAGGATGTTCTACCAGTCTGTTGTTGCCAGCGTCCTCTTCTATGCAGTGGTATGTTGGGGAGGAAGCACAAAGAAGAAGGATGCGGGGCGACTTGACAGGCTGGTAAGGAAAGCTGGCTCTGTAGTGGGAGCTGAACTGGAGTGCATCACTTCAATATCTGACAAAAGGACCCTGAACAAACTGATCAACATCTTGGACAATGAGTGTCACCCACTCCACAGCACTATTGTTAAGCAAGAGCCTGATCAGCTGGAGACTTCGCTCACTGCCTTGCACAACAGACAGACTGAGGAAGTCATTTGTCCCCAGGGCCATTGTTAAGGAAAGAGGAGAGATAGACTGCTCTGCATAGTCTGTCTGCCTCTTCACCCCCTCCATGTTTGGATACTGTCTGTCCACTAGCCACTTTTTACCACTGTCTTTCTGCCTCACTGTTTGCGTGCTATATTAGCACATTAGCACATATGCATAACCCCTCCCTCCATGCCACAGCCGAACTGTGGCCACACTTATACCTTTTCTTAAAATAGTTATATATATATAGATATATAGACTTTATTCTTGCACTGTTGCACTGTTGGACTTACTCATTTGCACTATCACCATGACACTCACTCACACAGAGCACCTTACCTTACTTTACTATGCACAGAGAATCACAGGCTCAGTCCCTGCCTCAGTCATTGCAAGCGCCTCTGATTGATTAATCACCACTATGTGGATACTGTTTTTAGAATTGATTTAGATTAAGTGTTAGTATAATTTGTATTTTAGTATATTTAGCATATTCTTTATCTTCTACTGTCCTTATTGCTTAGTTGTGTTTTTATATTATATACTTTAATTACTCTTTCTGCTGTTGAAGAATGTATTTGTGTTGTCTGTGTGATGAATACGAGGGAGACTCAGATGCGGAGAAGACTTTTTATAGGCAAAGGGCAAATCCAGTGGCAAAATCCAGTAACACAATCCAGGTCATACACAGTTTCACAGGTAAAGGGCTAACAATCCAATAAACACAAGTCCAAGAGTCGGGGTCAGAAGGTACAGTCCAGGTCATACACGGTTTCACAGGTAAGGCAAATAATCCAAAATCGCAGGTCCAAGAATCGTAGTCGGGGTACGGAACAAGGTCAAAGAACAATAGAGTCACAAATCTCGCAATACTGCTATATACACACAGCTTAGTAAGTTCCAAGAGAAACAATACCTCATGCTGAGGCAAGGGAGACAGAGTCATTTTAAAGCCAGTGGCTAATTAGGTGATAGACTGCAGGTGGTTAGAACTCTGGCGAAGCGGAGCAGGACTGGAGTGGGCGTGGTCGACGCAGCCGACGGGACAGAGAGGGCTGCGCAGGCTGAACCGGCGTTACAGTCTGTATGCTGCTGAGACCTTAAATTTCCCCTGGGGACCACTAAAGTATCTATCTATCTATCTATCTATCTATCTATCTATCTATATGAGCAAAAACGTAAATTTGCTTATTATAGGGCCCCCTATGGTTAGAAATGGGTCTGTTGTTTTGTTTTGTGAGATCATGCATTGATTGTGGACCTATAGTGAAAATGTGTGTGAAAATGTGGTGTCTATACGGTTATGGCTGCATTGTTTTGGTGCGGTGGCTGTTGCACCCCCCCCCCCCCTCATAATTTCATGAAATGTTGAAATGTTGTGGCCATGCAAGGAATGTCACATTGATTGTCTGTACCAAGTTTGGATAAGATTGGACATATTGGAGAAATTGACAGCGCCCCTGTGGACAGAATTTCACAAAATTCAGTGTGTCCAAAGAATGTCGTAATGATTATGTGTACCAAGTTTGAATAGGACTGGAGGTTTAAGTTCAGATAAAGGCAAAAAATCATTATAGGCCACTCCCCAAATGTTAATTGACACTTAAAAACTTAAAACTGGGCGAAAAATCAAATGTCAGAAAGATCCAATCTGTTATACTTGGTCTGTAGATGATATGTTCTGAATTCTGTAGGAATCGGAACAACGGTGTAGGAGGAGATACAGTACATCTTATCCTAGCTGACTGAAAAAAAGTTATCGATCCTGTATACACTATATCCTGAGTATGACCAAAGCCAGGATAAGCCTTACAACAGATAGGCCTATACTGATATTCATGTAAACACATATATGCTGAGTATGACCAAAGCCGGGATAAGCCTTACAACAGATAGGCCTATACTGATATTCATGTAAGCACCATATGCTGAGTATGACCAAAGCCGGGATAAGCCTTACAACAGATAGGCCTATACTGATATTCATGTAAGCACCATATGCTGAGTATGACCAAAGCCGGGATAAGCCTCATAACTGGGATACTGATGTGCATGTAAACACAATCTATGTAATATATAATCTATGATTACAAAGACCTCTGGGATGCAGATAGTAAGACCCACTCCTCCAGCATCACACCTCAGATACCTATAAAAGTAAATGAACACAGAAGGACTCACCAGGTGGGTTGGGTTGGATGATGTCTGGTACTCTAATCATTCTCAGGGTTGTGGGAACAATTGGCAATTTTAGCATTATGAATGTGGGCATGTATGATATTTTCACCACAGTTTTAGAGTGTTTAATCTGGTGGCTTTTGACATTTCACATTAAGCCACATTTGTCAGTTGGAATGCTTTGATGCCTCATTGTATGAAAAGCTATGCATAATACTGTTTAAGATCTTTCCGTAGAAACACGGATCATCTAGATATTTGAATTTAGTTTTCTTATTAGATGGCTTTTTAATATTCCACTTTGTTCATTTTCAGTCTGTAATTTGTTCTACTGTTGTATCAGAAATCATGCATAATGCGACACGATTTGATATCCCTCAGAGGACTACTGTGTTAGGTAGTAGAACATTTTCGTACAAAGTAAGCAAGATAAACAAAAATCATTGAGAACAAATATATTGTTAATTACAAAAGACACCACTGCAATGTTATGCCATTATGTCTATTTAATATAGAGCTTATGTCTATTTAAGATAGAGCTTGTTTTAACTAATTACATTTCCAGGACTCCTTTCCTTTAATTGGTTGTCCAACCTCAATGTCAAATACTGATAGCTATTTAAGATATATTTTGCAGTGTTTCCCATACATTGACTGATTTGTGGCAGCCCACCACAATATCAACATTGACCACCACACAATGATTTTCCAGGTTGTACTTAATTGTGCTTAAATCTGGTTAGCATCATAACCACACTGCACTAATTTGTTAAAAACTGTTGCATTCAAGTTAATTCTGCAAACCTACCACCACAAATATAATTCAATTCTGTGGGAAACACTGTTTTGTTTAATTAGTCTGCATAGATTGTCAGTGATATACAGCCATGGCTTCGACCAATCAGTCCAGTGAAGGCTCTTCCCTGGTGCATCAGCAGATGTTTAAGGTGGAACTGAATGAGGGGCCGCTGTCTAAACTTGTTGTGGCCATTCTCATGTCCCTGCTTTTCATCTGCATCAACAGTATCATGTTTCACACTCTCATGAGTAAGCCTGTGTTTAGAGAGCTGCCTCGCTATATCCTCTTTGCCCACATGCTCTGCAATGACACAGTTCAATTGTGGATTGTATCACTGCTCTATATTTTGTCTTTAAATGTGCAAAAGATTCCTAAGGCTGTTTGTTCACTGTTCGTTGTCATATCTGCAACTACAGCCCGTGTTTCTGTTTTAAACCTTGGTTTGATGTCTCTTGAGCGGT
Organism: Alosa pseudoharengus; assembly: GCF_046254945.1. NCBI lineage: Eukaryota > Metazoa > Chordata > Actinopteri > Clupeiformes > Clupeidae > Alosa > Alosa pseudoharengus. The sequence continues at coordinate 1,007,961 of NW_027468709.1, read as the reverse complement.
ATGTGGCAATTTGTTTCCCTTTACGCCACAGCGAGATGGCAACACAGAAAATGACAGGTGTATCGATTGCCATAATCTGGGTTTTAGGCTGCATAAGTCCTGCGATAGATATCTTATATGCACTGATAGTGAGTCCCGCATCTTTTAAAGACTCCATGTACTGTACTCGAGAGAGGTTTATTTTCGCACCATGGCAGAGAGATGTGTTTGAAGGGCTCAATGGGTTTTTCTTTGTCGCTGTGACAGCCATTATCGTCTTCACATATATCAGTGTTATAGTGGCAGCTCGATCTGCCTCAGCAGATAAAGAGTCTGCTAAGAAAGCTCAGAGAACAGTCCTTCTGCACCTTGGTCAGTTAGTTCTTTGTCTCAACAGTTTGTTGTTTGGAACCATAGAAAGAGCCTTGGCTATGGCCAGCAGCAGCAGTCGTCTATTCATGGACCTGCGCTACGTGAACTTTCTCTTTGTTCTCATTCTGCCTCGGTGCCTGAGCCCCCTGATCTACGGCCTGAGAGACAATGCTGTTCGGCCCTTATTCCTCTACTATGTCAGGTGTGGAACCCAAAAGGTTAAACCCTCTGTAACGGCACACTAGGAGAGTGCGCAGAGTTGCAAAGAGTATATTCTTCCATCAGCAGATGATGTTTTGCCTTTTTAAAAGCTATTTCTGATCTGAATTGTATAGACATGAAGTGACTATGAGCTTTGAAAGAAATATATTGGACATTTCAATTGTGCATGCTTGAATACAAGTTACACTGAACAAAAAATGATCGTCTGTAAATCAACACTTAACTTTGTCCGTATAAATCAACACTTAACTTTGTCCGTGTAAATCAACACTTAACTTTGTCCGTGCACTTAGGTTTGACATAGATACAAATTTTGTGTTAAATTTTGTTTCTTTTTCACAGTAGAATCCACATTTGAAAGCCTGGTCATGTAAGGCTACCAGTTGTAGTTGCCAGTTTATTTGTGTGGTTACTTTGCCTAGCTTAGACTTTGCATAATGAAAAAGCTTTGTATGTCCCTTTTCTTCTTTGGTGGCATAGCTGATCTACAACGCACAAAAAGGGGCAAAATGTATTTGCTGAAGGGCAAAGGGAATGAAATGTTTTACACTGGCCTTTTTGGGTTATGTATTGAAAGACAGCCCTGATACTGGCCTCTCCAACACACCCGCTCGCTTGTCTGCCAGTGCCACCACAAAGTGAAGTAGGCCTATGCTAGGTTCCACTCGATCTCAGTTACAGTTTAAATTTCTGTCAGTGCAAAGTTCATCTTTTATTTCGGAACATCACTTAAAGGTAGGCCTACACTATGCATGTTTATGTATTTTTGGCTACTGTCCAAAAATACACAATATATCGCAATATAGTCTGCTGTTGCAAATAGCAAACTTCTTGTGACTTGTTCCCCCTGGTCTGTACACAATGTTTGATGAAAATGAATGAAAATGTTTTTGTTGTGGAGGTGAAAAATTAATACCACCTCAGTACAACTGCTTACACTTGGGGGGGTGGGGGGGTATTGTGTGTGTGTGTGTTGCAAGATGTATATCAAGTGTGTGTGTGTTGCAAGATGTATATCAAGAAAATGTGTGCTTGTTTTACTAATGAGTTTGTTTTAAAATTAGTTTTTTTTGTTCATAGGTCAAATGTGAAATATGAATTACAGTAAGTGGTAACTTCTAGTTCTAACAGTGGATTGTGAGTTTCCTTTTCCACTGCGCTTGCGTGGTAGCATAACTGGACTGGTAGCCCAGTTTGAAAGAATACCGGCCGTGTGTGACGGCCTTAAATATATTGTTTTTGCCCTTCATTTGCCCTTCATTTGCTCACAGCACTTCAGCCTGGGCTGTGCAGTCGCAGCCCCTCACCCACAGTCTCCCCAAATATTAACAAAGTAGCACGCACAAAAACTGTTCAAAAGTCGCAGCCAAGTCTATATTTGCAGTAATTTAGGGGAGTAAATGGTTGTGCCAGATAGCAAGTCCAATGTGTTTAGGGAAAAAATATATGTCACTAAAAAATTAATGAATAATCGTGATAAATAACCGTGATCTCAATATTGATCAAAATATTTGTGATTATCATTTTGGCCATAATCATGCAGCCCTAACTTTTGCATTATCTGTTTTAACTATTTTATTATTTAACATCACATGTTTTGCATTTTCATATCCTTTCAGTGACTGAAACAAACTCTCTACACAGGAAACCACTGGTTTACTGGTCCCTGCCGCGTCTCCTACCTACTCTGGCTGGCTGACTGATCAATGTCACGTATGCTTTTGGTTTGCACAAAGCTGGACTACACCTTTCCACCAAGTTTTGCGAACACTGTAGCTGTAGTTTTTGCGATATTGTTGACAAACATACCGCACCATAGCCTATGGTACAGTAAATGGAAGCTCTTGATGGCATGTTGTGGAAAATACCACTACTCAAATACCACTAAATTTAGCACTCTGGATAAAATGATCTGTGGAGACAAGTCTGAGATCTATAAAAACAATGTTTTTGGAATAAAAGGACAGGTACCGCTGATTGGTATTGCTGATTACTGTTAAATTGCAATGATGTGAGCACCAGCTAGCTGAGGGCACGTATATCCTGATGCACCCTGACAATATTGTGTGCCTGTCCTAATTCTGAAGCAGTGGCTGCCACTAAAAAATGAAGAGGAAACACTGTGAAAGAAAGTTAATGCTTTTACAATAAACTAGGCTACATCAACACAATATGTGGAGTGAAACTGGACGGGCCCTAATAACATCTAACTATTCTCTTGCGTCAGTCCCTGACAGTAGAATGCATCAGGAAAAACACATACTGTAGGAAAAACACAGTTCACCAAGTCATGACGATAAGCTAATGTAGGCTAATCTTAGGTAATGTCATGTATGAAAACTAGTTGCCAGGCAATACTGCAATTAAATGCTTTATTCCTGTGGCAATACTGGTGACGGCGGACAATGCAGGAAATTAATCTGTTATGAATCATCTCGCTTTATCAACGGTCTCTGATTAGGTCCTTGGTTACCTGTCTGACCAAGGCCCTTTGTCCTTGATTACTCAGTTGGGCTGGGCGTCCAGATCTACATGTAGGAAGACTTGGTTGTTCCAAATATTTCCATTAAAGTATGATGGAGGCTACCGTGCTCTTGGGCACTGTCAATCCTACAGAAATTATTTTGTTACCTACACCAGATCTGATCAGATTTTGTTACCTTACCCTGAAAACTTTTCGAATGTACTGCCAAATCTTAGTCAACTACATTCTTCTTTTTTCACGGTATCATATACTGGTAACAGAGATCCAAGTGAAACAAGGTTGCGTAAACTATGAACACGGGGATTTACTTGTAAGGTGGACAACGACATAGGTTTATTACACTCAGTAAACTAGTTCATATTTTTTTATCTCTGTATTGCTTCATGATATATGTCAATTATTACCCCTTCATGGTTTGAAAGTCACAAGGTCATTTTGATGAATTATCCCTGTCAAGCAGTGGTGGATCTAGAGATTTTTTCCTGGGGTGGCAAAGGGGTGAATGAGGTTCTAGGAATTCACCCCTTTGAAAATTCTACGGATTTCATTGAATGTGTTCTGTTCTCTACACTACATTACACAGGATGAGAGGCAAATCAGACATGTACAGTTAAGAACAAAATTATTCATACACCTGGCAAATATTGATTTAATGTTGATTTTCTCTTGACCAATATGTTTGATCTGACACTGCCACATGCCAATAGGTTGTAAGACAATGTGGTAGAAACATGGAATAGAACAATTCTATTAAATAACAATAAAACAAATAAGCATTTGTATCTTTTTTTTACATTTTTATAAAAAATGGCGTGTCCACAATTATTCATACCCTTCTAAAATATTACATTGTTCTCTGTTAACCATTTCTTGACTTGCACACTGCCTGATCTTGTCCTCCAGAATCTCATTGTAGCCTCTTGCTTTAATGTTACCGTTTACTTTGAGAAGGTCACCAGCAGGGGCATCATGCAAGCCAAAATTCTTGGGGGGCACAATCAGGATTTCTTTCTGGGGGGGGGGGGCTTACATTAAAAAAGGTGTTGAGGTCTGACTTTGTGGTGCTCAGAAATTAAATTATTTTAATCTTAATTCACATGATGAAGGACTTTGAAAGAAGTTTGACAGGTTTCAGTGCTGAGTAAGGTTAACACTAAATATTTGAATATTTTACTACTAGTAATATATTTTTCATTACCAGTATGGCAAGCAATAGCTACCTCATTTGTAAGTTGGTACCTGCAAATCATGAGCAATTTTGACCTGATACATGAGAGACTGCTATTATTTTCTTGTCCCTCTACATCACGGTCATAGCGATCCTATTTATATAAAACAACTGAGGCCTCCTTTTGAACGGGTAGCCTATCCCTTTTCACTACATGGATTAGCTGCCAGATACGTGAAGAGAACAAGTGGAGAAACATCAACACCAGTGGCGATTGCTGCTCTTTGGAACAGGGGAAGCTCTGATAAAACTGGTCAATTATTAAATTAATATTATTAAGGTGCTATATTGTTCTTTGAGGGCAAAAATGATCCCAAAACCCAGAATAGGCCAAACAGTAGGCTATAGAGTTGGCATGGCATCATGTAGCCTACACCATTATACACCATGGCTACCCAGAGCCATATAAAGGTACCTTTATATGGCTCTGGCGCTATCTAACAGCCTAAATACACAACTGAAACAAAAGTAAGTCACAAACTCTGCAACTCCACATTACGGTTTTATTTACATTATATTGAGTACATTACAGTATGCTATTTACAAAGACAAATAGAAACCGACTGTATTGCTCCCAAATTATGAGAATTTGAGCTGCAACTTGCCTTGCCTCTCGACTTCACCTGTCAACACTAACGATAACGCATCCCTTGAACTTGAACCACTTCCTGTCAGATCGCGACATATGCTGTCAATCAAAAAGAGTCCAGCTATGACGGTTCCTCCAATCATCATACAGAAGCTCGGCGTCCAGGCCATCCCACTGTCCCATAGAGCTGCACAGTCCCGCCCACAGCCAAAACGCGGTTAGGTGCCGGATGTAAGATTTCCATTCATTTGTCCCATTGACGTTTGGAAAAATCCGTATCTAAAGAGTTTTACAGCATGTCTTAGGCTAACCAGCTACGGCAAAACTCATAAGCATACAACATATCATTTCGAGTGAAAAAACGAAGAGAAAATCCAAAAAAGTCAAAGGTACAAGACTGTGTACATATTTTCATTTCCGAGCGAAGGAACTACTCATCCCATAAACCACCGCGCCTCACTGAATAATATATAAGCAATGCACGAACCAGCGCGAAATCATTTCAAAACCGGCGACAGTATGCAAACCCTTTCCTCCAAACAGTGATTTTTATATAGTGAATGTGCAGTTAATAGCAGTTATTTCAGGAGTAATCGTGTAAATAATAGTGTTTTGATATTGAATTTTATATTTATCATCGTGTATTTTATATTGTGTGTGTGAAAGCGGTAACGGCAGTGCTTCGTAACGTTAGCTACCTGACTCATCCTATGCTGTCATCACTGCTCAGTCGGGCTGATGCATGGTCTGCTCTTGGACCACCATATTCAGTTTATTAATTTGCCGTGAATTATTACAAAAATGTTCATTAAATGCACAAAGTATTCCTAGGTTAATGATTAATATGAATCATACAGTATGAAGGCTACAGTAGCCTAGCTAATGTTAACTAGCACTGCTAGCAGCATTAACGTTACCAACCTCCCTGCTTAACTCGCCACAACTTTGTAGGTCTTGTCCCTAATGCTGCTGACCCTTACAAAACCCACAAACTGACTCTCGGACACACAACAGTCAATAATGTGACCCGATTTAAAGTGGCTTTCACCCCTTTGGACACTCACTAAAACATAATATTCATACCTGTGTTGCAGCATGTAGGCTAATGTTAGCTGCATTATGTAATGACATACAATGTCGGAAATGCTAAAGGTTAGCCTGTCGGCTAGTGCTAGCCTACCTGAAAAGTTTGAGTGTTTAAACTAACATTTACAGTGGTCTATTTGATAGTGTATTGGCCCTGACTAAGTTCGTGTGATGTATAAACCCCAATCCTTGTTGATACAAGTACCAATATTCGTCAAGAAAGATTTTCGCCATAGGCAGTAAAAAACTCCGCCATCTTTGTCAATATTTTTCCGCTGAGAAAGTTTCAAACTATGACCGACTATGACCATAACGGCCTTTCCACCAATCAGAGGCATCACTGTGGAATTGTGGGATTGTTCAGGATTGTGGGTAATGAAGTACTTATCCAAGAGATCGCGAATAAAAGGCATTTATCTCAAAACAAGGTTAGTGCCCCACGAACTCTTGGTGTCTATAGGAGCATATACAATCGCTTAGTACAACTGTAGCTGGTTTTAAGTCTACCACGTGCAGTTAAGTTTTTATGGCTTACACCGCAATTGTCAATGGAGAAATTGCATTGACTTTTTACATCCGGCATCGGCTGTGGGCGGGACTGTGCAGCTCTATTCACTCCCAGAGACGCCTGGCTTCCCTGGAAATGACGATTTTGTGGCGCTTGTCCAATAAACGTGTAGCTTTTCTGCACTGAGATCAGCCCACTCTGTAAGTGCCATTGAAAGTCCAGTGAAGCCGAGCGTCTATGGGTTTTTTGCATGGTTTTTTGATGGATCGTGTCGTCACAGCAATGTATTACGGGTGCGAAATCACGATAAATGACCGACAAAACCTTATTGCTGAACAAACTAGCCATGAAGATGAACATGTTTTCAGCATGTTCTAGTTCGAATAGTAGGCTAGAAGCTAATGTAATAGTGTTATTTGATGCAATTTTCCGTGATAATTTAGAGGAGGCTGCCCCTGTGGTCTTAGAGCAATCGCCTCTGATCAACACGCGCCTTGGTAGGCCTATACTTGGTTGGATTTTGTAGTTACTGCAAAATTAACACCCTCGTTTCTATGAAACTGGAAACAATTGAACCGGGAGACTTTGTCACGTACAAGACAAAACAGAGCATATGTCTATATTAGCCAAATATAATATTTGTAAAAGTAGCCTATAGGCTACGTTACACTGATACAAAGTTGGCTAACGTTAACATAGCTTCTAATGCTCTGAATTCGCTGCCAACATCAAATCCATAGTTCTATCTTTTTGATCAACAAGTCAAAATTTCCAGGTCAACCACAAATAATTCCACTACTTTTTATTGCTTAGCCTACTTACCACTTCAACACCATTGATTGTGGTTTAAACTGTAACAGTTCAACTGTTCAAACTGTAGCCTAAAGTTAACTGTAACTGTACGTACAACATACACAGACACCAATTGTAGGAAAAGGGCTGCTGATCGGTCTTTATTACACATCCAGAAGAACACATTTGAGTCGTTACAGGCTCTGGCTTATTATGGAGCATAATAGGAACAAAGTTATGATCAAAAAAATGATCAGGGAGGAAAAATCCGAGGGGGCACGTGCCCCCTTAATGTCAATGGGCATGACGCCACTGGTCACCAGGTCCCCCTAGTTGAAAAACATCCCAAAAGATTACTTTTCTAACCCCCACAATTGAAATGGACATGGTGTCATTGGAATTGAATGCCTCTTTTTTATGCCAATCTCAGGCCATGGGTCAAAAAAAATCAGCGAAAGCTAAATTCTTTGTCCATGTGTCCCCTTATAAAGGTTTAGCTGAGTTGTGCATGTTTGGAGAAGAGTGATCCATGATCAGCATCCAAGATGACCAAGTGATCCATTTTGAGATGAAGACAACATTTCAACCATCAAAACACCATCCACAATGTGGAGAATAGCTATAGAAATGTATTAGTTTTGGGCGTTTTTCAGACAATGGGACCTAGTGAACTTCTTAAAGTAAACGGTAACACTAAAACAAGGGGCAAATTGAGAATTTTGGAGAAGATCAGGCTGTCTGCCGAGAGACCTGCCCCAATAGGCGGCATTGGACCATTAAACCACACAATGATCCAAAACATACAGCTAAACAAGGCAAGAAATGGTAAGATAGCTAAATTCCCAGTTTGTTTAGGACCCCCTGGCTAGGATAGTGTGTTAAATGTGGTGTAAGAGCTACTCATGAGTGAAAACGAGTTGAAGCAGTAGCGAGGGCTAGTTGGTTATTAAACATAAACTAGAAAAGTTTTCATGCACTACAACTAGAAAAGCATTTCCTGAAGGAAATACAGTGCATGAAAATGCAAAAAATATGATGTAAAATATCATACAGAGTAAAAATAAACTATATTGGTTGCTAAGTAGATGAGGTTTAATATTGTTAGAATGACTGAACAGTTAAATAGGTGGATAGTTTAAATGGTTAAATTATTTAGGTAGATAGTTGACAATAACTGACAGTTGGAATGGCTCTAATGTTTGCAAATATGTTAACAAAGATAATAATGTTAACCAAGTTACTATGCTAACTAGCATGTTAACAATGTTAAAATGTTAACTATGCTAACCATGTGACTTAGCTAACCTAGCTAATCATTACAGTGCATGAAAATGCACTGTACTGTTCTTCCTAGGCTTCTTATTCTTATGATTCTTCTTATTACAGTGCATGAAAATGCACTGTACTGTTCTTCCTAGGCTTCTTCTGATTCTTATTCTTCTTCTAACGCACTTAATGCAGCTTCAACCGTTTAACGTAGAAACTTCATTCAAACTATGTTACGTAGGTCTTACTTAGGACATGCCTGCTATGTATTTTTCAGCTTTGTAACTTTTATACTTTTTAAACTATTAATTAAAAACTGTTCAAAATTTCCCCATAGACTTAACATGGGCTGATGACATCACAATAGAGCCGTTAAGCAATTAGAATCCTATGGCAGGTGTTCGGGCCAGCTGCATCAACTGCCAGTCTCAGGCTTTAAGCATACAAACTGGACCTATTAAGACTACACATCCTGTTCAACTGCTTCCTCTGCCAAAAACTGTTTCAAAATAAAAGTCCTCACTACAATATTTCACTGTTAAACAATGTAACCCTTTAAACTACTGAACTTTTTAACTGTTCAGCCATTGTAACTGTTACTTGTCATCAACTATGACTCCTACCCACTGTAGCTAGTTAGCTAAGTTAGCTAAGTAACTTGGTTAGCATAGTTAGCATGCTAGCATGTTAGCATGCTAGTTAGCATGCTAGTTAGCATTTTTAGCAAAACTGCTAAAAACAATTAGCTAAGTTAGCTAAGTCACATGGTTAGCATAGTTAGCATGTTAGCATGCTAGTTAGCATTTTTTGCAAAACTGCTAAAAATGATTAGCTAAGTTAGCTAAGTCACATGGTTAGCATAGTTAGCATGCTAACATGTTAGCATGCTAGTTAGCATTTTTTATAAAACTGCTAAAAATGATTAGCTAAGTTAGCTAAGTCACATGGTTAGCATAGTTAGCATGTTAGCATGCTAGTTAGCATTTTTTGCAAAACTGCTAAAAATGATTAGCTAAGTTAGCTAAGTCACATGGTTAGCATAGTTAGCATGCTAGCATGTTAGCATGCTAGTTAACATTTTTTACAAAACTGCTAAAAATGATTAGCTAAGTTAGCTAAGTCACATGGTTAGCATAGTTAGCATGCTAGCATGTTAGCATGCTAGTTAGCATTACTGTTAAAAATTATTAGCGAAGTTAACTAAGTCACATGGTTAACATAATTAGCATGTTAGCATGCTAATTAGCATAGTTATCATAACTAATACAAATTATTAGCTAGGTTAGCTAAGTCATATGGTTAGCATAGTTAACATTTTAATATTGTTAGCATGCTAGTTAGCGTAGTTACTTGGTTAACATTATTATCTTTAACATAGTTAGCATAACTACTAGCAAACATTGGAGCCATTCCAACTGTTAGTTATCGTCAACTATCTGCCTAAATAATTTAACCATTTCAATTATCAACCTATTTAACTGTTTAGTCATTCCAACTATATTAAACCTTATCTACCAAGCAAATAATTTAACCATATGAACTCATCATATTTTTGCATTTTCATGCACTGTATTTCCTTCAGGAAATGCTTTTCTAGTTTTTAGTAGTTATGCTAACTATGCTAATTAGCATGTTAACATGTTAACTATGCTAGCCATGTGACTTAGCTAACCTAGCTAATAAGTTTTAGCAGTTATGCTAACTATGCTAACCATGTGACTTATTAACTTAGCTAATCATTTTTAGCAGTTATGCTAACTATGCTAACTAACATGTTAACATGCTAACTATGCTAACCATGTGACTTAGCTAATCATTTTTTAGCAGTTTTGCTAAAAATGTTAACATGCTAACTATGCTAACCATGCTAACTAGCTACAGTCGGTAGGAGTCATAGTTGATGACAAGTAACAGTTACAATGGCTGAACAGTTAAAAAGTTCAGTAAGTTTAAAGGGTTAAATTGTTTAACAGTGAAATATTGTAGTGAGGATTTTGAAACAGTTTTTGGCAGAGGAAGCAGTTGAACAGGATGTGTAGTCTTAATAGGGCCAGTTTGTATGCTTAAAGCCTGAGACTGGCAGTTGATGCAGGTGGCCCGAACACCTGCCATAGGATTCTAATTGCTTAACGGCCGTATTGTGATGTCATAATCATAATGTTAAGTCAATGGGGAAATTTTGATTAGTTTTTAATTAATAGTTAATTAATAGCACCCATGTCCTAAGTAAGACCTACGTAACATAGTTTGAATGAAGTTTCTACGTTAAACGGTTGAAGTTGCATTAAGTGCGTTATAAGAAGAAGAAAAAGCCTTGGAAGAACAGTATAGTGCATTTTCATGCACTATAACTAGAAAAGCATTTCCTGAAGGAAATATAGTGCATGAAAATGCAAAAAATATGATGTAAAATATCATACAGAGTAAAAACAAACTATATTGGTTGCTAGGTAGATGAGGTTTAATATATAGTTGGAATGACTGAACAGTTAAATAGGTGGATAGTTTATATAGTTAAATGATTTGCTTGGTAGATAAGGTTTAATATAGTTGGAATGATTGAACGGTTAAATAGGTGGATAATTTAAATGGTTAAATTATTTAGGTAGATAATTGACGATAACTGACAGTTGGAATGGCTCTAATGTTTGCTAGCAGTTATGCTAACTATGTTATCAAAGATAATAATATTAACCAAGTTACTTAACTTAGTTAACTTAGCTAATGTTTTCATTTTTAGTAGTTATGCTAACTATTCTAACTAACATGCTAACTATGTTACTTAGCTAACTTAGCTAATCATTTTTAGCAGTTATGCTAACTATGCTAACTAGCATGCTAACTATGCTAACCATGTTACTTAGCTAACTTAGCTAATCATTTTTAGCTGTTTTGCTAAAAATGCTAACTAACATGTTAGCATGCTAATTATGTTAACCATGTTACTTAGCTAACTTAGCTAATCATTTTTAGCAGTTTTGCTAAAAATGTTAGCAATGCTAACATGCTAACTATGCTAACCATGCTAACTAGCTACAGTGGGTAGGAGTCATAGTTGATGACAAGTAACAGTTACAATGGCTGAACAGTTAAAAAGTTCAGTAGTTTAAAGGGTTAAATTGTTTAACAGTGAAATATTGTAGTGAGGACTGAAACAGTTTGAAACAGTTTTTGGCAGAGGAAGCAGTTGAATAGGGTGTGTAGTCTTAATAGGGCCAGTTTGTATGCTTAAAGCCTGAGAATGGCAGTTGATGCAGCTGGCCCGAACACCTGCCATAGAATTCTAATTGCTTAAAGGAGAATTCCGGTGTGATTTTGACCTAAAGTGTTTTGAAACATGATACCGAGTGTGAACGTATGTCTCATAGCCCATCTCGGCTTGTCCCCTGCACTCCGAAATCTGGCGCTAGTTAGCCGATGCTACCAACAAGGCGGTCAATGGTGGTGCCTCGGCATCGGCATAGCCATGCAAATAAATCACTGTTTTACACCATTTACGAGGCTCAATGTATCTCCACACTTCATTGGTAGACTTCTGAGGGCCCTGACATTTAAAACGAGACATTGAGAACTTTGAAAAAGCACTGGTAGTTTACTTACAAGACGATTTATACAGACAGTACCTTCACGAAGTTTAGCGTTTGCAGCCATCTTGAATTTAGTCACGATAAGTCAAGCTATGAGTAAGAATGAACAGGTATGATAAGGGATCAGATTCCAAAAATAATTCTGTGGAAATGCATGGATTACAGTTTCTTCCAGTAGCAGCAACTGGAATCCATGCATTTCCACGGAATTATTTTTGGAATCTGATCCCTTATCATACCTGTTCATTCTTACTCGTCGCTCGACTTATCGTGACTAAATTCAAGATGGCTGCAAACGCTAAACTTCGAGAAGATACTGTCTGTATAAATCGTCTTGTAAGTAAACTACCAGTGCTTTTTCGAAGTTCTCAATGTCTCGTTTTAAATGTCAGGGCCCTTGGAAGTCTACCGATGAAGTGTGGAGATACATTGAGCCTCGTAAATGGTGTAAAACAGTGATTTATTTGCATGGCTATGCCGATGCCGAGGCACCACCATTGACCGCCTTGTTGGTAGCATCGGCTAACTAGCACCAGATTTCGGAGTGCAGGGGACAAGCCGAGATGGGCTATGAGACATACGTTCACACTTGGTATCATGTTTCAAAACACTTTAGGTCAAAATCACACCGGAATTCTCCTTTAACGGCTCTATTGTGATGTCATCAGCCCATGTTATGTCTATGGGGAAATTTTGAGTAGTTTTTAATTAATAGTTGAAAAAGTATAAAAGTTACAAAGATGAAAAATACATAGCCCACATGTCCTAAGTAAGACCTACGTAACATAGTTTGAATGAAGTTTCTACGTTAAACGGTTGAAGCTGCATTAACTGCGTTAGAAGAAGAAGAAGAAGAAGAAAATGCCTAGGTAGAACAGTACAGTGCATTTTCATGCACTATAATAATAGCTAACGTCGGGAGGAGCAGGATATAGAAGCAAGTAGGCCTACTGTATGCTTGATAGCCGTTTAGTTTATGATGGTTGTTCAAACAAACTGATCAAACATTTCAGGTAGAAGTAGGCCTACAAAATAAGAGCAGGATATAGAAGCAAGTAGCCGTTTAATTTATGATGGTTAAGACAATACAACTGATCAAACATTTAAGACATCCAACTGTTACTAGCAGAGTGAAAGTGAGCTTGTGCAGTCTAGAGATGGTTGTGATTTGTAGTAAGCTACAGCTGTTAATGTGCTATAATTTAGCGTGTAGGCCTAGCTTTTTTTCCTTATCAAAAGTGAGGGGGACGATAGCCTTCTCTTCAAAACTGCAGGTGTCATATCCCCCGTGCCGCCGGCATGCCTACTTGTACAGATAGCTGACATGGTTGTGCAGCCTGCTGTTTCTTGTGAAATTTCGCGGGGGTCGCTGCGCTGATGGTGATGGGTGGAACTATTGTCAGGGGATTCTAAATCAGCGATTTCTGTTTGAGAGGAGTGTGGTGCGGGTCTCATTGACCTTCAACATTCAACAGTATGAACATAAAATATAATCTACTTTAAAAAAATATTATCTGATTTATAAATGGGGTGGCAACAGGGGTGGCAAGACTGTGTCCCAGGGATGGCAGCTGCCCCCCCGTAGAGCCTACCTAATTATCACGTATTTGTTTGTATTTTATGCCATGAGTTACCCAGACTCAAAGAAACAAATAGCTTATAACATGAGACTGACCTGTAGGGCAGGGATTCCCAAACTGTGGTACGCGTACCCCCGGTGGTACGCGAGCTGCCACTAGGGGGTACGCGAGATGAAAAGGGCAATGGCGGAAAGGAGTTAAAAATGATTAATTAATTAATATTATATTTAATTCATAAATAATATATAATTTCGAATCAGGTTATAATGATATGGAAACGTGAAATTAAAGGAAATCATTTGTAAACTCTATAATAGGGTATGTTTTCATTTAAAAAATAAGCTACACACAATAGGCTACACGTGATTTCCTGCGGGCAGCCAGAATATCTGGCGTGTTAGTTTCGTTGAAGTATAGGCTAGGTAGAAGGCTGTGTAAACATGGAAAACTGGCTAAAAACAGGGACACTGTCCAAAAGGCCTAATTAAAGCGATCGAAGAGGAGAAGCGAGAGAAACAGAGCAGGACACAGGTAACGATGGAATGGGATGGGGGGCAGACTAATGAAGGTGGAGATGGAGCGCAGGGGGATAAAAGAAAGAACGAGACAGAAAAGACTGCGCGAAGAAAACAAAAGTATGATGAGGCATATAGCATAGGCTTCACGTGGATTGGGAGACAGACTGCCCAAAGCCACAGTACGTGGTTTGCAGTGAGATGCTACCTAACCATTCTAATGTGGTTCTCCACACTGTTTTTTTTAACGTGAGAGCTCATACACCAGTTGCACATTTTGATTATGTTATCATGTAGGGCGGCTAATTAAACAACGATGCCTGGAATGCGTCAATAGAATGTGTTACTTTTTATGTGTTGGATGGTGGGGGTACGCGAGCCGAGTCAGGATGTAGAAGGTGGTCCGCGGGGGAAAAAGTTTGGGAACCGCTGCTGTAGGGTATACTACGGAGCATGTTAGACATATCTAAGCTATCTAGACATATCGAGGCTACACAAAGCCTTGACTCAGGGGTATAAGTTAAGTGATACTACTGTACTATAGCAGTTATGTGATATATTTGTCAAACTAGGCTTTCAGCTGAGATCTGTGCGCGTTCTCGGTATTGGGATGATGTTGGCCAATCGTGGAACGTGGAGACGCACAAGACCGCCTATACTAAAAAACAATTACTTCCGCATTAATGAACGATAGCGTAATCTACACTGCGGTCATTTTTAGTGTCTAGCCTATAACATCAAATAAATCGATTGTCATCATCAGATGTTGTATGGTATGCACGTCCATAGTGGCATATTTGCACGCACAACACTATTAAAGTGCATGCAAGATCCAAAATGTTTATAGAGGAGGAGCTCCACCTGTAAGATATATGACAGAATCCTACACGTGAGATAGCTTTGTTTTTCAAGATAATTGATTGGTCAGTGGGTTGTAGTTTTACACGATTTGAGCTATAACTTAGTACATAACCTGCTCCCGACCAGGTTTGGATGACAGCATAAGACACCATGGTGATACAGCGACGCTAAAACAGAGCCACTTTCGTGTCACAGCATACCCTGGCTTTGAGCACAACATACCTCGCTAACCCACTATTCGAGATTTGTAGTATAGCCCACTGGTCGGGACCAGGCTAGGTGCAGAGAATAAGGGTACGTACATCTACAAGAAACCGCCGGGTGAATTTTCTCTTACCGCTTTCACACCTTTAACGACACCGGTAAAGAAAAACCTTGCGTGCACACACAGAGGTGTAACCGGCTAAATGTGCAGTAGTGCATATGCCAGACCAGTCGATGGCGCCGGCCGTGCAGAGGCTTCACGTTTAATTTGCATGAATTGCGTAGAAGAAAACATTGTTGAAACAGTTTGTTAAGCAGTCACATGAAATAAGTTGACTACAGACAATTCAGTTTTCAATTAATCTGTTAAAGTAATAAAGTTCATTTTCAAGGTATGTGACTGCTATGTGAAATTTCAAATGTGCAGCCTACGTGTAGCCAGTGGGACTTCATTACCCAGAGTCACGCAGCATAAATGATGACATCCGCTGGGGTAGAATGCGCATTGGAATCAGCTGTCAGGCAGGGGGAGTGGACAAGAGTGGATACACGATTTTCAGCGAGTACATGCGGGGTTAGTTCACAGGCACCTTAGTGCACTTAGAAGCCCTTTGGCCTCGAGGGCCGTTGATTGATTGCGGATTTTGTAGGACGTCGCAGCCACTGTTTTCCCATACTGTGAATTATCATGTGTTTTAGCTTTTGTATCATGCCGTGTCTATGAATTATTAGTGTCGGGACAGAAGTGCATTTCCTCTTTTTAAGAGGGCATTTGTGAAGGGTTTCCCTTCTCTTTTGGGATTGGACATTGTGCAATTTGGCGAGGTAATCAGCAGCGAAACCTACTCTTTTATTATGCATGTGGAACGTTAATTTATTTGTATACAATGTGCAAATTCTAGCCTATGCGTTTCTCCCCAGATAGGAATTACCTTTGGACCGGATCTGCATAAAAGCCTCTAGATCCGGGCGTAGCTTACACACGGTTTCTGGCTATGGACCAGATCTGTGCCAGTTAGACTTTTCAGCTTAGCATTCCAATCCAAGCAGTGCTGTATCTGTTTCGACCTCACTCTGACCGTCACTACGGTCTAAAAAAGGAATGATCACCTTCGTTCTGCCTATCACCGAGACCATATGTCAACAAAGTCATACCCATGACCTCCGGAAGCAGAACGACTCAAGCTTGTAAATAGCGGAGATTGCTCCCGGTACAGTCTCTCACCTTGATCGCCTCATCTGAGACCTGTGATACGTGAGTACGTACTTTCACTGCTTTCTTGCTTGACTGTGTTTGTTAGTCTGCATGTGCAGTAACCTTGTGTGTTCAGGAAACTTTGTTTAACTTTGTTAACTTGTTGACGCCTTTCCTGAGTTCGCCCCATACCGCACGACGGAGGGGCTAGTGTGAGCCTGCATTTCAGTGTTATTTCCTTTGTGTGTGCCAGGTTTCCGGGTTGTTTTTTGTTAACTACTGTGTACCTTATCTGGCTGTTCGTGGCTAGTTGGGCTTGGTGTGAGCCTGCTGGGTGCGTTCGCGCACTGGCGTGGGCCACCGTTATTTTTTCTGTTTACTGCTCTGGCAGCCGGAACCTGTGTGGGCCTGATCAGCGCGTATGTGCTCGGCCGCTTAGGCGCTAATGTTACTGTGTGCTTCTTGTTAGCTTTGTTGTTGTGTGCTAGGCTACTTGCAAAAGGTAAGTTTAGCTGTTTGTGTCTGCTAGGTGCAGTCTTGCACGAGGTGCGGGCTGCTGTGTGTCTTTTTTCCAGTTGTCTGGTACTGGTGTACGTCGGCGCGTGCGTTCGCGCACTGGTGGCTGCCTTCTTTGTGTATCTGTTGTGTACCCCGTCGCTGCTGTCCGCAGCTAGCTGGGCCAGTGTGAGCCTGCTAAGCGTGTCCGCACGCTGCTTCAGGCCACCCGTGTACTGTATTACACCACTGCTGTATCTCTTTACGGGCTGCTGCTTGCAGACCCAGTGCGTTGTACGGCCAAGGTAAGTGCCTTATTGTATTGTATTGTATTGTGTTGTATTGCATTGTGTTTTTCTGTGGTAGGCTATGGCGGCACACTACTGCAGAGTCTGTAGGGCCACGATGGCCCCCAATGACGGGCACAGAGAGTGTCCCGCTTGCCTTGGGGCCGCCCACCTCCTGGAGGATGTCGACAGCCCCTGCAGCGCAGCTTTCCTTCCTAGGGAGGAACGGCTCCGCCGGGCTGACCAGGCATGTGGCCACGTGCGTGGACGGGACAGGCGGCGCTCACCCGACCGACCATCCCACTCTCATAGGCATGGCCGTAAGCATAAACGGCAACATGAGTCCCCTTCCGGGCATGATCAGGTGGAGGTTCCTGGACCTGCTAAGCGCCCGGCTCCAGCTGCCGTGACCGAGGGTGATGGCACGGAGTCGCTTCAGATCCTCTCAGCTCTCCAGGCTCTGGCTAGGAGGATGGACAGGCTGGAGGGTCTCCAGGGCACGTCATCCTCTTCTCTGCCCCCTGGCCAGGGAGGTCTCTCCCCGTCCAGGCCTGAGAGCCATGGTGCGGATGTTGATCTGGGCGATGTGGATGTGCTGTCACTCCATGCCCCTCGTTCTACGATCGAGGACGTAAGCGGGGACGGCCTCCTGGATGAGCTGCATTCAGACATGGTGGAGCCAACTGATGAATCCACGGTGCCGGGGGAGGTCCCTGTCGGCTCCCTGATGTCACGGGTGTTGAGTGCCTCCAAGATCCTGGGTCTTCAGGCCCCTATGCCAGACATGGCTTCCCTTGGGGGCGTCTGGGAAGGCGTCTCGCACAGCAGCCCACCACCCTGTATACCCGTGGCAGAGGATTACACGAAGGTGCTGCGGACAGCATGGGGTAAGTCGCTACAGCGCCCCCAATTCAATCCAGGTTGCCGTCAGCTGGCGAAGGCTGCCTATCCGGCCGACTCAGGGCTGGGGGATATGCCACCGGTCGAGCAGTCCATCGCCGCCTGGACTTCCCTGGGGCCTGCCAATGCATCTCCCAATCCACGCTGCCCGCGTAAGGAGTGTGCCAAGACGGACCGTCTCATCACTCACTGCTTTGACGCATCAGCACGGGCAGCCCGTATGGGCAACGCCCTGGCTATCACTCTGGCGGCTCTGCGAAAAACGATGAGCCCGGAGGATCACGATGCAAGGGCCCTGGTGGATGCCGCACTGTCAGCGCACTCCCAGCTGACGCGTGATGTGGGGAGTGCTATGGCCTCTGCGGTGCTGTGCCGTAGACAGGTGTGGCTTGCCCAAACCTCTCTCCCTGATGCCATCAGGACAGACCTGTTAGGTCTCCCCGTGGTGCCTGGGCATGTGTTCCATCCAGACTCCCAGGGGGTGCTGGACAGAGTGGAACAGGCTGGCGCTTCTAGAGAAACTGGTCAGCGTGTGTGCCACAGGCGGGCTCCGGTTCCCCACAGGGCAGCATCAGGTTAGTATGGGCGGTGGCAGCCCGCCCGAACACCACAGGTAGGTATCAACTATGCTGCCCCGCGGGACCGGCGCTTTCGTGCACCAGACCAGAGCTCAGCCCCAACTCCCTGGCCCAGAGGACAGCGAAGACCTCGACGGGGCGCAGGCAGAGGTGCAGGCCACAGTGGCGGTCCTGCCTAGGGATCCGGGGCTGCCCGTCGATTGCCCTTCCCAGCTGTCCAGGACCTCCTGGGAAGGGATTGTGCCAGACTCTTGGGTTGTGGCTACGGTGACTCACGGTTACCGCCTACAGTTTCGACGGTGGCCCCCTACGTTTTCAGGGGTCAAGATGACGTCTGTGAAAGACCCCCTTTTAAATTCCGTGCTTGTCAAGGAGGTCCAGGAGTTGCTTCTGAAAGGGGCCATCTCAGAAGTACCGCCGCACGCACAGCACACTGGGTTTTATTCCAAATATTTTATTGTGCCCAAAAAAGACGGAGGTTACCGGCCAGTCCTCGACCTCAGGCCCTTGAACCAGTACCTCAAAGTGCTGCCATTCAAAATGGTCCACGTTGGAATAGTGATTCGTTCCATCCAGGAAGGGGAGTGGTTTACGTCTCTGGATCTAAAAGACGCGTACTTCCACGTCCCTATCTGCCCAGCACACAGGTCCTTCCTCCGCTTCACCTTCCAAGGCAGGGTGTTCCAGTTTCAGGTCCTCCCATTTGGCCTTTCACTGGCCCCCAGAATTTTTACTCGCGTGGTGGCAGCCGCGCTAGCCCCCCTCCAGGTCCGGGGCCTAAAGATCCTACCGTACCTGGACGACTGGCTAATTTGTGCCCCATCTCAAGCGCAGGTGGTGCACGACACCAACACAGTTCTGACCCATATCCAGGCCCTGGGTTTCACGGTCAACTGGAAAAAGAGCAACTTGCAGCCCCGCCAGCAGGCGGACTTCCTTGGTGTCCTCCTCGACTCGGTCAGCATGACGGCGTCTCTCACTCCACGGAGGGCAGACAGCTTGACCGAGGCTCTGACAGGCTTTCGGCTGGGCAGACTGGTCACCGCCCACAAAGTCCAGAGGCTGTTGGGCTTACTGGCCGCGACAGCTGCGGTACTGCCATTGGGCCTGCTGAAGGCACGCCCCCTGCAGTGTTGGTTCAATGCCTTTCAGCTCCACCCGAGGGACGACAGGCATGTGAAGTTGCGGGTGTCTCCTGCTTGCATCCGAGCCCTGCGTCCTTGGAGGGACAGGAGGTTCTTACTCCAGGGGGTTCCACTGGGGGGCCTTCCTCACAAGAGGCAAGTCGTCTCGACAGACGCTTCTCTGACAGGCTGGGGAGCTGTCTGGGAAGGGCTGTCAGCGAGGGGCGTGTGGCCGCCCTCCTGGACATCAGAGCACATCAACGTCCTCGAGCTGAAGGCCATCCATCTCGCCCTGCAGAGGTTCCTGCCAGGGTTGCGAAGCCAACATGTTCTGGTGAGGTCGGACAGCACCTCGGCGGTGTACCATGTCAATCACCAAGGCGGCACGAGGTCCCGGCGGTGCCTCCAGGTGGCGGAGGAGTTGCTGTCATGGGCATGGCCGCGTCTGGCTTCAGTGAGGGCAGTACACATTCCGAGCGTGGAGGACAGGGCGGCCGACATTCTCTCCAGGACCGGGCCACTCCCGGGGGAATGGAGATTGAACCCAGAGGTGGTCAGCCAGGTCTGGGCTCAGTATGGGACTGCACAAGTGGACCTGTTTGCGTCAGCGGAAACGACTCACTGCCCAGAGTGGTACTCTCTCGTGGGACAGGGAGGCAGTTTGGGCCTGGATGCTCTGTCACAAGACTGGCCGACAGGCTTGTTGTACGCTTTTCCTCCATCCCCTCTTGTACCTCAGGTCCTGCGGAGGATCAGGGAGGGCCAACACACAGTTCTGCTGGTTGCTCCACGGTGGCCGGCGAGGCCTTGGTTCCCAGACCTTCTCAGGCTCCTGCAGGGTCAGCCATGGCAGTTACCCTGCCGGGCGGATCTTCTGTCCCAAGCAGATGGGCAGATCTGACATCCGAACCCAGGTGCCCTGCGCCTGTGGGTTTGGCCCCTGCAGACTCCGTCATTGAACAGCTAGCTGAGTCTGTGCAGGAGACTCTGAACGCCAGGGCTCCTTCTACTAGAGCTTGCTATGCACTCAGGTGGAGGATCTTTTCGGATTGGTGTGCCAGCTTGGGTCTTGAGCCAGCGGTTTGCCCTGTGCCTCAAGTTTTGCGCTTCTTGCAGTCCTATTTGGATCAAGGCAAGGCGGTCAGTACTGTGAAGGTTTATGCCTCTGCCATTTCAGCCTTTCACCAGGATGCGGATAACAGGCCCTTGGGTAGGCATCCACTGATTGGTCAGCTTTTAAAAGGGGCCCGCCGGTTGCGTCCAGTTCGCACTTTGCGGGCACCAAACTGGGATTTGCCCACTGTTTTAATGTCTCTTACTGAAGGCCCGTATGAGCCCATTTTAGATGCAGATCTGCGATCTTTGTCTCTGAAGACTTGCTTTCTCCTGGCTCTTTGTTCGGCCAGGCGCGTCGGGGAGCTGTGCGCCCTCTCCATCAGCGAAGACTGCCTGAGGTGGCAGGCAGGGGGCACTGGCGTGTCGCTTTGGCCTAATCCAGCCTTCCTGCCTAAGGTTCTAAGTCAGCAGTCTATCAACAAGGTTCTGGAGCTGACCCAATTCCAGCCGTCTGCTGCCTCACAGGCAGAGCGCGACAAGTTGCTAACTCTGTGCCCAGTCAGGGCTTTGGGAGCTTATCTGGCCCGTACACAGTCGTTGAGGAGGGAACACTCAACTTTTTGTCTGTTATGGAGCGGCGAAGCAGGGGCTACCGCTTTCCAAACAGCGGCTGTCACATTGGCTGGTTGAGGTTATTTCCCATGCCTACCGGGCTCTGGGAATGCCAGCCCCTTCGGGTACAAGGGCTCACTCCACCAGGAGTATGGCTACATCTTGGGCTGCCCTTAGGGGAGTACCAGCAAGCGATATCTGTGCAGCGGCTTCATGGGCGACGCCTTGCACTTTTACCAGGTTTTATAGGGTGGACGTCACTCGCCCAGCTCCAGTTGGCGACGCTGCCCTCATGTCCGTGACCGAGCGAGGTTTTAATGGTTAGCTTAGAGCTCCTCGCGACTTTTTTGGTATGTGTCATCCCTTTTTTAGACCGTAGTGACGGTCAGAGTGAGGTCGAAACAGATCGTAAGTTACGCATGTAACTATGGATCTGTGAGACCGAGGGATGACCGTCACTATCCTTGTCGCTCGGACCATCCTGAGGCGCTCAAGGTAGGAGACTGAACCGGGAGCAATCTCCGCTATTTACAAGCTCGAGTCGTTCTGCTTCCGGAGGTCATGGGCATGACTTTGTTGACATATGGTCTCGGTGATAGGCATAACGAAGGTGATCATTCCTTTTTTAGACCGTAGTGAAGTTTTCTAACAGTCAGCAGATTTGGCCCAGATCCACTTACCATATCAGAACCAAAGCTTCCACAAAGACAGTTCACTGATGTGGCCCACATCTGTAATACGGACCCAGACCACCTCTAAACTTGGACTTGTTGCTAACGTTCTAGAATATGCATATTTCTCACGCTGGTTTACTGAACAGAGCCGAACGCGCCAAGTGAGTGAGGTCCGTCCGTTTGAGAAACATGATGCTGATTTGGCCCTCATCAGTACCACGGATTACAGCCACAGGCACCAGAAACCGTTGGAAAAGAGCAAATAAAACTTTTGTGGGGGTGCCCATTGCCAATTTCCTTATTAAATCCTGATTTGTTAAATCTTACAATTGAACACACCCAAGTAGCTTACACAAAAATGGTTAATTCACTAACAAAGTATAGGCTTGTCTTAAAATGGAAGATTCACCACATAACTAAAAAAAATACATTAGCAACTGTCCACTATCCAGGAACAATGGTATTTCCATCGTGGGAAAAAAACGTTGTGGGGGGGGGGGTACGTATATTGCTTTTTAATACTATATTTCGTTGTCAATTGTGTGATTATGGTGAATATAGTGTGAAATGGGACTATGAAAGTTTCTGCTTTAAGTTTTTGTTTGCCACATGCCACTATTTGCTGCTAGCAGCTATTGTAAACGTGCTAATTACCAATCATTTCGTTCGAAAATTCTTAAAACAACGATGTTTTTTTAATACTTCAAAAGAACATTTGCTAAATGAATCTTACATTTTTCAGTAGCCATAGGTGTGTAGATTTGAACAAAATCTAGTTTGGTTCTTACCGGGACTTTTTACTGCCTGAAATATCCGATTTTGAAATCACGAAATCAGTTTTGTGACCTGCTAATACATTTCGTGAGTCACCAGTTTGCGGAATGAATTAGCCAGTGGGTCCATTTAGAAGTGACACTTCATTCACAGAGCTGCGTGAAATATATTGCAATTTTTCGCCACGAGGTCCGCTGTAGCATTGCCGGTAAACAGGGCTGCTGACTGCATTCAGAGGCTTTGCAACGGCAGTGATTGGCAATGAGTGCGCATTCAAAGTCTATGCGCGTCTGTGCAAGTGAAACTGACAAACTCGTGTGTAGGCTAAGCAACGATATTTAAAACAATGAATGAAGTGAATTCCTGTTATGTTCATGAAAACAGTATAGCGATTGGATAGCCTAATAAATCGCGACTTGTTGGCCTAGCTCATATCACTCGCCTCGCTGGAGTGCGCGCATAGGCCTATGCCTACTTGCCCGTCAAAATAGAGGGCTTTCCTTTGTTTTCACGGATCTCTGTGATTAACGGGAGGCGCGAATGAAGTGGCCACTTCTAAATGCTACCCACTGGCCAGTTAATTCCGCAAACTGCTGACGAAAATATATTTTAGCAGGTCACAAAACTAATTTCGTGATTCTATAATGCATTTCGTGACACATAATTCATTAAGTAGGCTAGCCTATAGCCTAGGCCTATGCTAGGTTACGAACAATCAATCAATGATGCAACTATATGATAACTGAGCTATAATTAAAACTAGTTTCCTAATCTATGTGTCGAGCGGGATCAATCAGTCAAAAGATTATCATTTACTTTTCTATCCGGCTATAAAATGATCTCTGAATCTCGAGCAGGGAGATTCTTGTAAATAGCTCCTTTAATGTGCACTTGTGAATGAAGTATTACCATGGGAACCGCTCTATTAACACTTAGCCTATGTTGTATGTTAGAATATTCCAGCCGAAAATTACTTGCGCCCGAGCTTTTGGATGATCTTTTTTTTTTTACCGTTTAGGGCCTACCTGTGGTTTTTATACGATGTGACTATGCTTCACGATAGGGGTGTCATGTTTCATGGTCTAACAATACAATTAGCCTAGTTTAAGCCCACATTCGGTTATTTTTTACCGATCAACATTTCATCACTGATTGAAAATAAAGAAAGGGTGAATAATAAATTATATTTAGCATAATGTAAACCGATATTGCCTGCCCATAGGATGCCCTACAGTACAGTGCACACTAACGTATAATCTTGTTCCATAAGAGCGGTACGCAAGTGTCCAGTGACGGCCCAGGCAACAGACACAGACATCCAGACATCGGGACAGCAGCTGGAGCTACTCTGCGAAAGATCTGCCGAGGCCGCCGAGCTGTTTCTGACCAGTGAGCTGCCATGCCAACTGCCTGGAGTCTGGATTGAGCAGACTAACGTTAACGTTGAATGACTCTGCATTACGGACCAACTACGTCGCTGTTAAAAGTCCACCGAGTTGCTGATCTACAAGATCGCCCATGACTTCGGACTGTTATGCTTCCAGTGATCTCCAGACTAACAAGGCCTAACGTTCACGTTATCTCCAGACTACCAGTGAGATGAAGAACTTTGTTGGCGTTGCATGCATCGGTTGTGGAGACACAGCTGTGCGCAGTTTCACGCGAGTCATCATTGCCCTTTGACATTTTCAGCCGGTTGGAAATTGGACTAATTTTTATTTTTCATTTTTATTTATTTATTAATTTGTTTGTTGTCTGTCTTGTATGTTTTGGTGTCACGGGTACGCTGGCGACTACGCCGCTCCGTCCGGCATCTTTTGCGTTTGTTATTTCTTAAATGTAGTTCTGTCTTGGTGTCACGGGTACGCTGGCGACTACGCCGCTCCGTCCGCTATTGTCTTTGTTAGTCTATGTGTCAATGACAATGTCTTATATGTGGAGCGCTTTGGGTTGCACTCTGTGAACGTTAAATGCGCTATACAAATAAAACTGACTTGACTTGACTTGACATCCACCAGTGCGCCATACGCTGGTTCGCACTGGCGCATGACCGGGAGGGGGGCCGTAGCAAGCGCCAGCGCCAGCGTGAAGAACAAGAAGAAGCTACATTTTGGATTTTATGTTTTTTGTTCATGTTTTGAATGGAGGGGGGCGTAGCAAGCGCCAGCACGATGAAAGAAGCCAGCTAAATGTTGGAATAATTGTTCTATGTTCATGTGATGTTTTAAATAAAGATTTTTTTTTAAATGTAAACATTTTCTTCGATTCTGATGGGGTATTGGGCTATGCAGCAAGCCTACAGCAAGCAACACGTGCTATGATTGTTATAGGGCAATTCCAAACCTTGACATTTGTATGATGTGAATGATAACATTAATTTTTTGTGCATTTTTTTCTCATTTACATTCTTCAGCCAAAAATAGCAAATGCTCAAATTTCATGCAATCATTCACATCATAGGCCTACCATCACATTTTATTGGCGTTATAGATGTTACAAAAAAATAATTTTCCATTGCCCTATATTCTGAAATGTATACTTTGTGGATGGCCTATGATTATTGCTTCTGGCTGTAGGGTAATTAAATATAAGGTAGCCTAAATGATAGACTAAACATAGGCTAACTATAAATGCCGAAATAAGGCATATAGCTGGCATCGATCTGGTACGCGGATCTAAGCCGCTCCTGTACGGGACTGGGCCGTTTAACGGATCAGACGCGGATGGAATGTTAGGTGTGGGCCAGCTCCACCCCAGTGTGGTTTTACTGTTTTGGTACGAGAGTGGGCCAGCGCTGACCCATCTCCGGTAGGTGTGGGCCAGATCCACCCCAGTGTGGTTTTGCTATCTGGGTCGGGATCTGAGGTGGACAGCGGGCACTTCTCGGATGTGATAAGGTGACCGCCTTGCTGCTGTGATTCTTATTGGGAATGCTGTGGTTTGTAGTGGGATACACACAAGTTAATTCCGGTTACAGTCTCCTAAACTGCCAGGGTCGTGTACACGCAAGGCGTAACTGATAACAAAAACTCACCGGTTTCACAAAAACCGGAGTGGTGTAGACGGCCCCTAAATCCCCATGGTAACTTATGTGCCATCTCTTTTGTGAAACCGCGTCAAGGCTAAATTAAGTATAAGTTTATATACTCGTTTTATGCCGTGAGGGAAATTTGGTCTCTGCATTTATCCTAATCCGTGAATTAGTGAAACACATTCAGCATACAGTGAACACACAGTGAGGTGAAGCACACACTAATCCCGGAGCAGTGAGCTGCCTGCTACAACAGTGGCGCTCGGGGAGCAGTGAGGGGTTAGGTGCCTTGCTCAAGGGCACTTCAGCCATTCCTACTAGTTGGGGTTCGAACCGGCAACCCTCCGGCTAAGTCCAAAGCGCTAACCAGTAGGCCACGGCTGCCCCAAATTCATCCAGGATAACCAAAAAATCCCTTATCTAGGTTTTGTGAAATACCCCTCAGGTTTGGTTGACAGCATGACACCATGGTGATACAGCGACGCTAAAACAGAGACACTTTCATGTCACAGCATACCCTGGCTTTGAGTGCAACATAGGCTACCTCGCTAACCCTAATCGAGCTCCGTAGTACTATACCCCACTGCTTAAAACTAGGCAATTTAATGTCAAACAACATGTCATCATGCACTCATTTCGATAATATAACCAACGTGTTGTCAACAATGATTTATTTACCTAATTATCACGTATTTGTCCACGTCTTACACATATATTGAGAAATTGCACTAAACTTGCGCGATTCTAGGCTTTGTACACCGTGAAGGAGTGTTGGTCAGGATAAGTAGGCCTATATTTTGTTCGCAACAGCAACAAAAAACAGCATAATTATTTCCAAAATTGACGTTGCTTAACTTTCTCCACATGACGTGCTCTTTTTTTTTTTTATTACTTTATTTAAATGTAGTGCTTTCATTTACAATCAAATCATTATGACAGATCTTCTTCTACTGCACTACTATTTAACATTTTTACATTTTGCCCTTCAAAAAATAGACAATCACCAACAGAAACAAAACACAAAAAACAGAACATTGACAAACAATCATTGACAGACATTACAGTACATTAACAAGGAAAAAAACAAAAACAAAACATAAACAAAACAAAAGGAACATCACAACAAAAGAAAAGCATCCACAACATATGACAGAGACAAAGACATAAATACGAAACATAAGTAATTAAATAATAAACATAAATGTATTGGCTTACCTGTGGTCATGTATGTAAGTGTATGCATGTGTGCATGAGTGTGCGCCTGTATGAGTGTCATAGTAGAGTGTCAGTATGTATGAGTGTCATTGTAGAGGCAGATCTGTTATACACATATATTTTCAAAGTAGTTATTTATTTTGTTAAGTATAGGTTCTGGATAAGTTTTATTCGGTATTTCTGAACGGTTTCTAGTTTTTAGTATCATTTTCTCCATTTCCAAAACTTTTTCTATTGTATTGTACCATATAAGTATTACAGGTTGTTTTGGTTGTTTCCATAGCCTTGTGAGTTGCTTAAGTGCTGTTAATCTCAGGATATTAAAGAGTTTGCAGTACTTTGCTTTAATCTTGGATTTTATGCCAATGCCTAAAAAGTTTTCTAGTGTAAGGGGTTCTTTTAAATCAAAGATGTGTAAAACAGCTCTTCCTACCTCTTCCCAGAAGGACCTTATTACCGGACATGAGAAAAAAATATGAGTGTGATTTGCCTTACCTTCACCACATCCTCTCCAACAAGCTGTTCCTGAAATGTGTTTTCCACATTGGTCAGGTGTAGTGAAGTACCTCTGGCTTATTTTCCATGCAAACTCTTTCCAGTGTTTTGACTGTGTTGTTTTAAAGTTTTCTTTTAAAGAGTCACTCCAGGCCTCATCTGATATGTTTACAGATAGCTCTTTTCCCCATTTTTCTTTTGCTTTATATTCTACATTTGTCATTTTTTGCAATATCTTATAAGCACTTGCGAGTCCATCACTACTTTTGTTTCTGGTTTCTAATAAAAAAGTTAATACCTCATTTCTGGTTTCCTTTTCTGCATTTTGTTTAATATAACTTCTAACTTGTAAGTATTTGAAGAAATGTTTTTGCTGTAAGCTATATCTTGCCGATAGAGCTTCAAATGTGTCAACTGTATTTTTTTCAAAAAGCTGTGCAAATAATGTTAGTCCTTTATTGGCCCATGATTCTAAAATGTTATCTGTTTTATGCGCTATAAAGTCTGGATCTTGTGTCATTTGTCTAAGTTGTATACTTTCAGTCTGAAATTTTAAACGTTTGCTCATTTGTTTCCAATTCCTTATGGTATTTCCAATGCAGAATGACTGTATGTATTGTTTTTGTGTCTCTTTTCCTAGAAAAGGCAGAGTTCCAATTACTCCATTTGTCAGCTCTTTCTCAATATTAATCCATTTTATTTCAGTGCTACTGCTCATCCATTTCCTCATTGTTAAAATTTGTGTCGCAAAAAAGTAGTTTTGTATATGTGGAGTCCCTAAACCTCCTTTCTCTTTTGGTTGTGTTAATAGCTGAAAGTTGATTCTATGTTTTTTATCATTCCAAATGAAATTTGCAATCATCTTAGTCCATGTAGTGAAGAATGTTGGTGGAAGTGTGATTGGTAGTGCTTGAAATAAAAAAAGTAATTGTGGGAGTACCATCATCTTAATTGTCTCAACTCTACTGTATATTCCATCAGGAATTAATTTCCATCTATTTAGGTCCTGTCTTATCTTTAATTCCAAAGAAGCATAGTTGTTTTTATATAAATCATTCAAATCATTACTTATATAAATACCTAAATACTTTATAGTTTTTGTTTCCCATTTAATGTTATAGCTATCTTTCAACCATTGATTCATTTGCATTCCTATAGTTAAAGCTTCACATTTACTTTTATTTATTCTATATCCTGAGGTTTTACTATATTCTTCAATCACTCCCATCAAATGTTGTATTGAGTTTTCTGGCGAGGTCAAGTAAAGTATTATGTCATCTGCGTAAAGTGCTAATTTATGCATTTCCTTCCCTATTACTATCCCTGTAATGTTTTTATTTTGTCTTATGGCTATTGCAAGAACTTCAATGTATATCGTAAAGAGGAGTGGAGAGAGAGGGTCTTGTCTTGTGCCTCTTTGAATTGGAAACCGTCTTGATAGTGTACCATTTGTTTTTACTAAAGAAACAGGGCTGGTGTACATTGCTTTTATCCATCGACAGAACTTATCATCTAATCCAAAGCTCCTCATTGCAGCAAACATAAAAGGCCAACTAACTAAATCAAAAGCTTTTTCAGCATCTAAAGTCATCAGAAGGAGTTCTTCATTCTCTTTTTGATTCGCGTAATCAATTATGTTCAGTGTTCGTCTTACATTATCTGTCAGGAGGCGTCCTGGAATAAAACCGCACTGATCAGTATTTATTATGTCTGCAATAGTGTGTTTTAACCTATTAGCTAAAATTTATGTAATTATTTTATGGTCTGTATTTAATAATGATATCGGCCTATAGGATGCACATTTTGTGAGGTCTTTCCCTTCCTTAGGTATCAAAGTAATGATAGATGATGTCCACGTTTGTGCCCATTTTTCAGTAGCCAATGCATAATTGTAAGCTCTTACAAGTAGAGGACTGATTTGATCTTGAAAAAAGCTTTATAAAACTCGTTTGTAAAACCATCATCTCCTGGAGACTTTCCTAGTTTTAAACTTTGTATTTGCTCATTTATCTCTTCAATTGTAATTGTCTTTATTAATTCAAAATTATTTATTTGTGTTACTTTTGGTATTTCAAGATTCTTTAAATAAGTCTGCGTAAATTCTTTATCTCCATTTGTCTCTGATTTATAAAGTTTTTCATAATACTTAGCAAATTCTTCCGCGATCCCATCCTTATCAGTTACCATTCCAGTTTGATCTGTATTTAGTTGTGTTATATGTGCCCTCTTCTGTTGTTTCTTCAGTTTATAAGCTAAAATTTTCAGAGACTTTGGCCCACCATCATATCTTTCTTGTTGTGTGAACTGCATTAACTTCTCTATCTCAAACATACGTAATTTGTCTAATTTTACTCGCTTCTCTTTCAACTCCAACCTGTCCTTCTTACTATTTGTTATACTGTGTCTATTCTCTAATATCTTAATTTCTTTAATTAACTGTTTCTCCAGTGCAACTCTTGCCTTTTTTCTTGATGAGGAGTAAGAAATGATAATACCTCTTATTACTGCCTTTGCTCCTTCCCATAGTATGATTGGGTCTATATCCTTCGTGTCATTTAATTCCACATATTGTTTTAGTTCCTTTTTAATTTTTTCTATGAATATTGTTTCTTGTAAAAGTGAGTTGTTTAATTTCCACAAAGACTTACCTTTATTAGAGTGCAGTTTCAATATCAGGGAGATGGCAGCATGATCTGACATGTTTATGGAACTAATTTGACATGATTTAACTAAAGTTACATTGTTTTTATACATAAAAAAATAATCTAATCTATTGTAAACTGAGTGTCTTCCCGAGTAGCAGGTGTATTCTTTTTTGTTCAGATGGAGCTCTCTCCACACATCTACAAGCCCCAACTCGGAGCATGCTTTCCTCAATAAACTAGCATTCTTTTCTGCTTTATGTTGCCTGTTGCTTGTTGAGTCTAGTTTAGAATTCATAACTAAGTTTAAGTCCCCTGCCAAAATTACGATTCCCTTAGTCTTTGTAACTAGTAAATCTATTAATGTGATCATGAATTCCAGACCCATGTCTGGGGGATAGTATACAGGTCCTGAAAGCAGCATGGCGAAAGAACGAAATTATTTGTAATGGAGCGCGGATCTTCTTTGACCACGATTTCACGTATCAAGTAAGGCAACAGAGACAGCTGTATAAACCCATCAGACAACAACTGAAAGCACAACAAATCAAGAGCCATATTTTGGCACCAGCAAAGCTGCAAATCTTTAACAGTGACGGAACAACTACAATCTTCTCAAATGCTGACATAGCAGCTAAAGACTTAAATGAGAGAGGACTATACAGAATAGAGTAAGGACATTGAACTATGCAGAAGGCTGTTGATTTGGACTGATTTTCCCAAAAGAAGAGAGGGACTACGTAGTTTACACTAACTTTTTGTTGTTGCTACTGTTAATGCCTGCTCGCTCTCTCGCTCGATCTGCTTTTCTCTCTCTCTCCCTCTCTCTTTCTTTATCTCTTTTTTTTTTTTCTTTCTCTCAGATTCAGATTCAGTTTGATTAACATGACTGTAGCGTTACACAACATTGTCAAATGCTGTGTGTGTGCATGGGTGACTGTGTGGTTTAGTGTGAGTGTGTGTGCAGCCTTCTCTCTGTCTCCCTTCCTCTCTCCTCTAGTCTTTCTGTGATGAGATGGGGGGGTACGCAAGCAAGGGCACTAGTATAGTTTCAAAGGTAAATGACTGAAATGGTGTGTGTGTATGTGATCTGTTTTGTGTGAGACTGTGCGAGTGAGAATGTGTGTGACTGGATGTGTATCTCTGTCTCTCTCTTTCTTTCTTTCTCTCTTTCTTTCTTTCTTTCTTTCTCTCTCTTTCTCTTTCTCTCTCTTTTTCTTTCTTTCTTTCGTTTTTTCTTTTTCTCTTTGCTATCTCACCTGGGATGGGAGGGTGACGGGCGGAGGGCGGGGGACAGGGGAATGCTATGGTTTCGAAGGTAAATGATTATTGCTGTAAAAATTAATAATAATAATTTGAATATATATATATATATAATAAAAATGTGTGAGGCTAAAAGAAAATAGTATGGCACTGTTTGGCTTGGTAAATATTTTGGTTTGATATTACTTTAAATAACTCTATACTTTAATTATGGCTGGATACTGAAATTGTGTCTCTGAGATGTTTGTGCCTTTGAGATATAAAGACAAAAGAACAGTATATCTGGGTAAGCTACATAATTTGTTTTGATGGGCTCTGATTCTATTCAGAAAAGGTTAAATTTGGGTAACCTGCAAAATTAGCCTAATTTGTTAACACTTTAAGGGGGGTGGGGGACCTATACACAAGCTGACATAATTGGGATATGCTGACAATGTTAGCTGATACCCTGATCCCAATGATATCTGCTACAACAATCACCACAAGTTACTGCCTTCCACGGAGGGGGTACAGATGGAACCTGATTTTTATATGTAAGTCCTTGTTTATTTGTTTTGTCACAATCTTCCTTTTCCTTTTTTGCTTTATTATTAATGGCTTACTCACATTCACATGCACACTGGCACTTGCTCAACCTTCACATCCTTACACACATACTCACACACATACACATAGACTCGTACATCAACACCACATTTTGGGGCCTTGTCTGTTGTATACTAATAGTGTTAAACAAAGTACTTTGTCTTCCAATTTTAGCCTTTCATTGAGTAAAAAATTGGAAGACAGGGGTAAAAAGTATACTGTAGAGAAAACTGGAAATCGTATTTCAACATCTAAGCTATATCATGTATGATCTGAAAATAGTGTCACTAAATGTGAACGGACTACACAATGTCATTAAGAGGAAGAAAATTTTGTTAGAAATGCAAAAGGAGAATGCAGACATAATCTACTTGCAGGAAACTCATCTGGAAGAAAAGGAACATGAGAAACTAAAGAAAATAACAAATAGTAAAGTATATTTCAGTACTTACAACACAAAACAAAGGGGGGTAGCAATAATAATTAAAGGTCACATAGCTTTTGAAATGGAAGACTGCTTTACGGACAAAGAGGGACGTTATGTTTTAGTAGTGGGGAAAATAGAAGGGATAGAGTTCTCTTTTCTCGTTTCTCGCTCTTAACAGCGTTCCGCTTTCTTGTGGTTGCTTTCATTTGGTTGCTTGTGTTACATGACAGCAACCAGCCTATCACACCAGGGCTCTTGCTCTTCACTGTTTCCCGAGCGTTTACATAAGCTACCTCACTTTTGGAATGCTAAGTTCAAACTCCTGTGACAAGTGCAGTTCTCTACAGGCAGTGCCTCAGTTTCAAGGAAATTCCCTCAAAGCGTGCAACATAAAGTAAAAACGGTGAGTTTCTTTACTGAGTTGTATTCAACATTCATTTTATATCTGTTGAATTTTATAGGTGTTTGATTTTTAACTGCTGAAGTAACTAGTCTACAAATAAGACTCTAAAACACAGCGCAGACAGGCATAATGGGACTACACTTGTAGGCTATGTGGGTGGTTTGATCATATATAGCTTCCATTACATTTTCCATTACAGCATTGCACAAAATAAAAGCAATATATTTTCGACAAAGCACTTATGGTCAATGTTTCCATTAATTAAATGATCCAATGCAATAAAATATGCGAGTTATCTTCTCGCAAAGTCACTGTAGATGAATGTGACAATGGATCTCCCAAAATTTGACAGATTTTGACAGTTTATCTTCAATTGCATTCACAAAAACGTGTGATAGGCCTAGTTATTGAGAGGGTGAGAATGTTTGGGAGCAGAAATATCAAAGCGAAACCTAAACTTGACAATGAGGTGTGACAATTCTGGGAGGGCATAGCCCACATTTAACATTACACATGCTTGCATTTTGTCATTGCTTAGAGTAGACTTGCACTGATGTCCAGTGTTCGAATTATACACTGAGCTTCGGGGGTACAGCTATTTCGTCTGGTGACGTCACTCTCCATTTTTAATTGGCTGACGTACATGATTTCACACTTGTGGTTCACAGTCAATTTTCCTTCGAAATATAGGTCATATGACCGTGGCTGGCTGGCCGACAAGTTAAAAGAAACTAATCTAGCAAGCACAATGCACCCTACACGTTATGGGAAGGGTTGAATTCGGGCAGGGGTATACACTGTTTCAAGGTGCGCCCCGTGCGTAAAATTGCGCGCCACCAGTGCCGCCGCTACTACCACGCACATCACGCACTGTGTGTAGGGCACCAAGGTGCGTCGGAGGCACCAACATTTAGCCAATAAGTAAGTACCGCAGCTTTACTTCAAGCTGCTTTTCATTCTCCCGAACATTTACAATGTCGAAATACAGCAACAATGCAATGCAATGATGATATGGGTCCTCTCAATCTCCACTATGCAGTAGATCTAATTTGAACGTCATGGTACTCCATTTAATTGGAAACGCATCTTGAGCGGGCACGAGAGAAGAGAGAGGGGGAGAGAGAGAAAGTGGCAGGTTCCAGCTACCTTGAAATTGTTAATTGATATCTCCTTTTTGATATAAGACACTTTTTAAAGGAAATCATGAAGGCAACAAAGATAAGGCTAAAGGAGATTTCGGAGTTATCCGGTTCCCACTACTGACTATAAACTGCGAGCATGGCCGTACCATAGAGGATACCGAGATAATGTCCTCGGTATTTCTTTCTTCAAGTTCCGTTTAATTTATGTCACGTAGCCTAGTTGCAGTCACATGGCCGTATTTACCATAGAGGACACTGGTATTTATTTCTTTAAGTTTCGTTTCATTTATTAAGTAAAAATTGGGAACCAACGAGACAATTATCCCTGCCTCAACGCACCGTCAGGTGTCACGTAGTCTAGTTGCAGTCACATGGTCGCATCAAGTTTCGTTTCATTTATCAATTCAAAATAGCCGACGAGAGCATTATCATCAAATACTCCATTTCCAAAGCAATGAAGGCTGTTTATACCAACTTAATATTATGCATATCATTGTTAATATAGTGCTATAAATGTAGCACAAACAATGCTTGTTTAAACAATAGTTTGTTTATCTGCCATATATTTGAATGGAGCTGGCAAAAAGGTAAATGTAGACTCAATGCCCTTAAAGTGACAGTGCACCATTTATACTAGTACTTCAAACTAATAATATTTTAATAGTAGTATTTTTCTGAAGAAATTCATATGTTCAACAAAAATACTTTTTTTTTTCTGGGGGGGGGGGGGGTATAGCAGTGCAATGCAAACATGGATATGCATACAGACCAATAGCACAGAATTGTTAAATATGCAACTTAAAGAAGCCCTATGGAACCATTTTAGTAAAAATGACCTTAATTATGCAGGTTGAGAGTCGTTCTGATGGTTCTACAACACTTTTTGGGTCGTTTGGCGGGTGCTTCGTCTCCCCCTAGTGCTTCTCCGCGGAACACTGAACGAGGACTGACCGTTAATGAAAAAAAGTGTCAGATCAAAAGGCACGTGTCAGATCAAAATCAGCTCTGTTATGACACGATGACAGATCTACTTCACTAATGTTGATATGTGATACAAAAATGTTACCTTCAAGGAATGTTCCCTAAAGGTGATTTTGACAAAAATAAGCATTAAGACCTCAGGGAATGTTCTGGGGACATTTGTTCAAAGATAAAACAATGTATCCTTAAAGGTGCCATAAGCGATGTAACACGGTTTCTAAGCTAAAACATTTTTTGTCACATACAGCTACATCACCTCACCATCCGCTAGCGTATGTGACAAAAAAAGTTTTAGCTTAGAAACCATGTTACACCGCTTATAACACCTTCATTCCATCTTTTTTTTAACAGGAGATCCAAGGCAGTTTATCATTTATTTAATCTCTAATGTAAATCTGGTTCTCTCTCTTTTTCTCTCTGTCTTTTCCTACATTGCAGTAAGACATCATGGGCGCAGCACAAACACATAGCCAGTGCACCATTGAGATAAAAAATGACAGCACCTACACCCTGACTGAACCAAGGTTGCCTATTATGGATTGTTGTCACAGTGTATCAATAATTATAATAATAATAAATTTTAATATAACATTAAAATCATGAGTTTTGGTAGGTACTGTAGCCTCACTTTAGTCAGATGAGAACGTTGATGTCAGTGTTGTTTGAAGATACATTGGAACGTTTCCCCTAGTTTTGTGCTACTATAATATATTCTATTTTATAACTGAAATGTTTCCATTATTTTTCTGACCAGAGAATATGTCTACAGTGGATACTGTGAAACTCCTTTGCCATCAAAACTGGGACCCTCTCAAAGCGGCAGTGGTCTGTATACCAAAAGTCTTCACACACCCGGTGGGTCTGTTGGAGTCTTCACCTACAATCTGCGGAGTAAATCGTCTAAGCAAGCTGAGACGAAAATCGCCGTCATGTTCTCTAATCCCTTTGAATTTCATCTTTACTCTAACTGGTATGCAGTGGGAATCATTCACAGGGACACAAACTGTGACTATAAACTTTATAGTAAAATGTACAAAGATAACCATGAAGATTTTATCAGAGGTAAAGCCAATGGCTCTAGCCTGACTTACAAGAAAGATGATGTTATCATTAAAGCCATGATGACAAACACTAACCAGCCAAACCTCAAAATAGAATTAAGCAATTGCACAGATTAGATAGGTTAGGTTCAACTACATGTCTAGATATCTGCTGAAATGGGCCATTATAGCCACGGTGACTCTTACCAGCCGGTCCTGTAAGTTGAAGTATGCTGCAACTGAATTGGGATAAATAATAAAACATGTATGCGGTTTTACTGTTGCCCCTGCATGTGCTCCATTTATTGTGATGTTGACATTTTCTCAACTTTATGGTCTTTAGATGTTAGAAGTTCATGATTTTCCACAAATAATTAAACATCATATCACTTACTTGTGAAAACTGCTTTTCATTCTTCTGAACATTTACAACATCAAAAATGCAGCAACAGCATGTTACATGCAATGATGATATGGGTCCTCTCAATCTCCACTATGCAGCAGATCTAATTTGAACGTTACGCTATTCCATTTAATTGGGAGCGTATCTTGAGCATGCACGAGAGGAGAGAGGGAGAAAGTGGCAGGTTCTAGGTGCCTTGTCATTGTTAATAATTGAATTGAAGCTTTTTAAAGGAAATAATAAAGGAAACAAAGCTAAGGCTAGAGGAGATTTCGGAGTTATCCGGTTCCCGCTACTGACCATTTATAAATTGCGAGCATACCATAGAGGACACGAGATAAGTATAAGTAGCAGTGCTGGAGACGCATCCCGTTCACTTTACATGGGCTTACGTCATCCGTTGCCGAACTGAATTGTGGGTCCGTTGCGTCACGTTGCTCCCGTCGCTTGCATTGATTAGTTCAGCTGTTGCTGCACCGATGGATGGCACCGGCCAATCAAGCCAATGGACGGACGGCACCAGCTTATACTTCAAGTCATTTGCATAGCTACCATCGGGAACACCCACTGGCATGCGTTGACGGAACGCAACTGTGTGTAGAAGCCCTTAGTGAAACATACTCAGCACACACTTATCCCGGCACAGTGAGCTGCCTGCAACAACAGCGGCGCTCAGGGAGCAGTCAGGGGTTAGGTGCCTTGCTCAAGGGCATTTCAGCCGTGCTGTACTGGTCGGGGTTCAAACCGGCAACCCTCCGGATACAAGTCCAAAGCGCTAACCAGTAGGCCACGGCTGCCCCAATAATAATGATAATGTAATTGTATGTATGTAATGTAATTTAATAAGTTAAACTAGCCGATGAGACAATTATCATCATTGCCTCAACGCACCATCAGGTATAGGCTACCTGTCAACCCTCCCGTTTTTTTTCTGGGTTTCTCCCAGATTTTAACCTTTTCCCCGCTGTCTTCCCGTTTTAATATTTTCTCGTAAAATATCCCGGATTTTAATGCTCTCATAACAATAGCCCTACCATCGGACCTGTCAGTCTCTGTACTATTTAAGATAACGGCGTGGTTGTTGTGAGAGCACAATTTGATGCCAATCTGTAAGCAAAGTCAAGTTAGACCTTGCTTCACACCTCAGTTAGTGCAGCAGTTTTGTAGTACAAATTCTTGCTGTCAGCAGAGGGATAGCAACAGATAGATGAATGTTGAAATTTCCCCATATTTTGGGTGAGTAACCCAGGAAACAATGTTGACAGATTATGTGGACGCTGGCGAGACACGCCGCTCCGTCTGGCATCATGTTTTTGTTTGTTTTTATGTAATGTTTGTAATTTTATGTAATGTCACGTTTATTTTTTGTATTGATTTGTCTAGTTAAATGTTTTTTCTCTTTATTTACGTTATTTTTGATAGTTTTTGTGTTATTCTAAGTAATTTTTACTGCTTTCAAGCCAGCTGATGTCGTTAACGTTTGTCCATTGGGAGCTTGCTATGGCTAGCTTTTGCCCTGGGACTCTGACATCTGGTCGAGGGGATTTCTCAGGACAGCTTGACCTAGGCTACTCTGCGAAAGATCTGCCGCGGTCGCTGCGCCAGTGCTCAAATTACGTGGGAGCCAGAGGGAGCCGAGCTCCCTTAGAGTGAGGACTGGCTCCCACGAAAACAACAAAGTTAAAAATCTGAGGGGGTCTCTCATATCTGAAGGTCTTGTCTTTAAGGGGGTCTCTCTATCTCATAAAACTTGGCACATCCCGCGCATAGCCTAAAGGCGATACATTATAGGCCCGAGTGGCACTTTTGCGCAGTATGCGCATGGTAGGCCTAGGCTATAACTTGACACACGCACACAACAGAGATTTTTCATAGAAATTGATTCCTTTTAGTTAATTTCAACATATTATTGATTGCAATAGTCCATATTTCATTTCAATTTCACAATACAAAGAAATAGTGATTTAGTCATAGTGCCATTCTCAATTTCACAACTTGACTCATTTGAACCAGACCACCGTCTCAGATAGGCTATTGTAAGCGGGTGTGTTGCAACAATAGTTGCTGTGGATGAGGGCGTGGTCCAGTCCCGTGATCTGTGGTGTTGGGGTGGATGCAGCAGCGCACCTGTGCGGCATTTGTTAATGAGGGATGGGATAAATGGCTAAGGTCTTTGTTGAACAGGAGGAAGGGACAGCGTACTGCTGAGTTTAAAACCAACGGCTGCCGTGCTGGGACGTGGGCAATCCTTTCAGCGTCGGTGTGGTTGACCAATCATTCGGGGTAAGTGCCATTAGGCCTAAATTAGGGAGTTTGTGCCCTGTTAGTGCGATCGCTATTCTGTTTTATGTCCTTCGTTGAACCCCACGTCCGACAGCAGTGGTGACGGAGTCAGCAGTCATTTGGTGATTTCATGTATTAATCCTGTGTTCTTTGTGTACTTTTTCCGGGAAAGTGTAGGCCTACTCCCCGGCAGGTATATGTGTGAGAGAGGGTGGAGAGAAAACAAACGCTCCTTCTGGTGCTGAATAATTTAATTTGAGCCTTGGCGGTGGCCGGGAATGAGGGGGTGATATACGTAGCCTTTGTGAAGTATTTCTTGTTGCAGTGTTTGCACAGTGGTTTCGGTACCTTCGTTTTTATGATTGAATTTGTGATGAACTGTGATATGAGATGAACTGTCATTTCCATTGAGCACGTGTGCACTTTCTATGTGTAATTATCTGCTAACTTATATAACCTGTTTTATTCCGGTGGTCCGGCATAGTTGTTATTTAAATTCATGTAGCCTAATTATTTATGACTCCGCACATAGCACTTTACAACAGCCAGAGTTCTGGAGTTATTGCTCTCCCCCCAAATGTTTTAACTTTCTATGTGAAATTAATTGTACAATAAACCTATTTTCTATATAGCTAATAGACTGGTGTTTTCCTTTGCTCAGTGCCCGTGTTCAAATAAAGAAACCTGCAGGGGGCAGTGTATTCCGCTGTAGCCCCCTTTACAACTTGGCGTAGTCTTCGGCAGTTTGGACATTGGGCACTGATCAAAATAAAATGTCAAACCCAGAACAGGTCACTGAGCCACCCCCTGGCCCTGCAAGACAGGAACCAAGTACAGTCCAGAATGCAAATATGGTTATGTTTCCAGTCATGATGGGGACCCCATGGTGCCCAAAGTTTAAGGGAGAACAGGATACCGATCATACTTTTCAAGATTGGCTCACAGCACAGACAACAATGTTTAACATGTATCCTCTTTCAGAAGCGCAAAAGGTGTCTGCCTTAATAAGTAATTTAGAAGGAGAAGCAAGAAGAGAGGTCCTCGCCCTACCAGTATCTCAGCGAGCCACAGTACGTCTTATTACATCCTTCTTAGAAGGTATCTATGGGGATACAACACCACTTGCTAGTCTCCGTTCAAAATTCTTTACTCGTAAGCAGAGAACAGATGAGAATGTTCGCCAGTTTGCTTTGGTACTGCAGGAAATGAGTAATCGTCTTGCAGCTAGGGGGGATGGCACCACTGGGGGGCATATTTTGCGCGATCAGTTTATTTCAGGTTTATTGGATGGGGGATTGCGTAGAGAGCTTTGGGGCATGGTGAGGGCATCAATTGATGTGCCTTTTGCTGACATTAAAAGAGAGGCCATACTACATGCAGATGATTCTAGCAATACAACACAAGCAATGGCAGCAGCAGTGCAGATGACTCAAAATAGATTACCAGTGGATACAAAACAACTAGCTGAAGAGATTAAGGGAGAGGTGCTAATGAAATTAAAGGGGGAAATGAAGGAAATGTTGCAGGAAATACGAGAGAGCTCACAGACTTCATTACAAACTGATGTAAGACCAAAGTATGACTTTATTGGGGGAAGACGAAGTTCAGACCAGTTTGACCAACAAGGGAGACCCATTTGCCGCCAATGCAGAAAGGTTGGACATATTGAGAGACGCTGCAGAGTCCAGGAAAGGTCCCAGGATCATTTAAACTGATGGCACCCACTGTGCAGGCCCAAACAGTGGGTTCACTTTCTAGTGGCCAATTACAAAATAGAGAACATTTAATTGGAAAGTGCCCAGTTGTCGATGTGTTTATACAGGGCGTGAGGACTCCTTGCCTGCTAGACACTGGATCACAGGTAACTACATTGACTGAAAGCTATTTTAGGAAACATTTTGCCTCTGAGGGGACTGAAATATACCCACCAATTCAAAAATTTAATCTGGTAGCAGCAAATTATTAATTGGTATGAATGTCATTAAAGACTGTCGAGAATTTCTAATGACTCAATTTGAAAATGACACTGCAGACCTGGTTAGTGCTGCCGAGGCCAAGGTTTGGCGTCAGACATTCTCCATGGTTGACAGTATACTTAAGTTCACTGATGACTCCGGTCAGATGAGCACTGTCTACTGGCCCCAAGGTAAGCGTACGACAATCCCTGCTCAGTCAGAGGTAGTGTTAGAGGCCTGTGCACGCCCACGCCCAGATGGTAAGGACTATGCTGGCCTTGTGGAACCCATACAACAAAACGGGCTGCCAGGGCAGCTACTTTTGGCGCGCTCACTGAGTACAGTGGCTAATGGCAGGGTCATGGTCAGAGTTTTAAATTTAGCACCATTCCCAGTGACCCTTTTCCGACGTTGTCTGATAGGCAAAGTATTTCATGTTGACTTATGTCCACCTATTCTCCACAGCGAGGTAGAATTAAGGCCACTTGATGACGACACCTTGGAGGTAGGGGTTAGGCAAACTAGTGTCCAAGAAGAATCCGTAAGCACATCCCCATGGCCTGTAGAGGTTCCCTTGGATCCATCACAGTTTAGTTCTGAGCAACAGCAAAAGATTATTCAGCTCCTTCATAAACATGAAAAGGTCTTTTCAAAACATGATGAGGATTATGGGTATACTGATAAGGTCTTGCATGTTATTCCAACAGGAGATTCAGCTCCAATCAGGGATCGTTATA
Source organism: Alosa pseudoharengus (assembly GCF_046254945.1). Classification (NCBI taxonomy): domain Eukaryota; kingdom Metazoa; phylum Chordata; class Actinopteri; order Clupeiformes; family Clupeidae; genus Alosa; species Alosa pseudoharengus. Next base: position 966,390 of record NW_027468709.1, on the reverse strand, counting down.
GTCGAATTCCACCAAAACTTTATCAAGAAGTGAGGGGGCTTTTGAGTAACATGCTTGAGGGCGGGATCATTAGTGAGAGTTGTAGTCCATGGGCAGCTCCTGTAGTACTCGTACGAAAGAAGGACGGCACCCTTCGTTTTTGCGTGGACTACAGGAAGCTTAATAGTGTCACTCATAAAGATGCCTACCCCCTTCCTAGAATTGAGGAATCATTAGCATCATTAAAGAAATCTCAAGTCTTCTCCACATTAGATTTGGCACACGGCTATTGGCAGGTGGGGGTGCACCCAGCTGATAAAGAAAAAACTGCTTTTGTGACCCCAATGGGCCTATATGAATTTAATCGGATGCCCATGGGTTTATGTAATGCACCTGAAACATTTCAGAGACTAGTTGAAAGTTGCCTAGGTGATCAGAACTTTGAGACTTTATTACTGTACTTGGACGACATAATTGTTTTTTCCCCTACATTTGAGGCCCACATTTCCCATCTGGACTTGGTTTTTAGTCGCCTTGGAACCTATGGATTAAAGGTAAAGCCTAATAAGTGTTGCCTTTTTCAGAGCAAAGTCCACTACCTGGGGCATGTAATTACAGAAGGGGGTGTGTCACCAGACCCGGGAAAACTACAAGCAGTGGAGGCCTGGCCAGCTCCTAAGAATATTACCCAGCTCCGTGCATTTCTTGGCCTGGCTGGATATTACAGACGGTTCATAAAAGACTTCGCCAGCCTTGCAGCCCCATTGAATTCCTTGCTATGGGGTACATCAAAACGGCGCACCCGAGCTGGCTCAGGTAACAACTTGTGGGCATGGGGGGAGGCACAAGAGACCGCATTCCGGAAACTGAAAGACTCCCTAATGGAAGCACCGGTGCTGGCGTATGCAGATTTTCAGCTGCCATTCCTTTTGTACACTGATGCCAGCCATACAGGACTTGGGGCAGTGTTGGCTCAGGTACAGAATGGTCAGGAGCGAGTAATTGCATATGCAAGTAGGAGTCTCCGCCCAACAGAGAAAAATGACAAAAATTATAGCTCGTTCAAATTAGAACTTTTGGCCCTGAAATGGGCCATTGTGGAAAAGTTCAGAGAATATCTTGCTGTGTCTCCCTTCACTGTTTTCACAGACAATAACCCCCTGGCCCACTTGAACACTGCAAACCTGGGTGCAGTTGAGCAACGCTGGTTGGCCCAGCTGGCGGGGTTCCAGTTTGGGGTGCGCTACAGACCAGGAAGGATGAATGGGAATGCGGATGCCCTGTCGCGGTGGCCTACGGATTACACTGTAAATGGGGAAGAACAAGAGACGGCTGCTCCTGCAGATGGGCTGGTGAGTGTGAAACCTGAGGTGGTCCAGGCGTGTATGCATGCTTTTGTTCCAGAGAGAGGTGAGCTGAAGGAGGATTTAAGTGCGGGAACACCAGTGCAGATGGAGCGGGGCGACTGGCTCGGTCCTAGCTTGCTCTTAGATTGGAGGAGGGCCCAGCGTGCTGACCCGGACGTCTCCCGGCTATGGATCTACCAGGACAGAGGAAAAGCACCCTCTCCAAAAGAGAGAGCAGCAGAAGGCCGGGGGACCCAAGCCCTGCTACGAGAATGGGATCGCCTCTGCCAGGAACGAGGACTGCTATGCAGAGGGATATGGGATGCTAAGACCTTTGAAAAAGTGAAGCAGGTGGTGGTACCGCAATGTCTGCAGACGCAGGTCTTGGAGTGGCTGCATGACCAAGCAGGCCACTTGGGAGCAGAGAAGGTGCTGGGCCTGGTCCGTCGACGCTTTTTCTGGCGGGGTGTGGCCATGGACGTAAAGGAGTACTGCGCCAAATGCATGAGGTGTAACCTTCACAAGACTCCCAGCACCAAAGTAAGTGCCCCTCTTGTGTCCATACAAACCAGCTACCCTCTACAAATTGTGTCAGTTGACTTTTTATCCCTAGAGGCTGCCCAAAGTGGAATGAGCAATGTGCTGGTCATAGTTGACCACTTCACCCGGTACGCAGTTGCTGTACCCACAGTAGATCAGACTGCAGTGACAACCGCCGAGGTGCTTTGGAAGCACTTCATTCAGCCATATGGGGGCTTTGATCAGCTACATTCAGACCAGGGTCCCAATTTTGAATCTAGTGTCATCAAGGAATTATGCACATTGTATGGTATCAATAAGTCTCACACAACCCCTTACCATCCAGCTGGGAATGGCCAGTGTGAACGTTTTAACCGGACACTCTTGGGCATGTTGGGCACATTAAGCAATGTCCAGAAAGAAGACTGGGACCATCATGTGGCTGAATTAGTGCAGGCGTATAACAACACCCCCCACCCTTCTACAGGCTACAGCCCTTACCATTTGATGTTTGGTCGACATGCTAAACTGCCGTTAGATGTAATGTTGGGCAATGGGGATGGGTTTGCAGGGACTACTGGCAGCTGGGTGCATCACCACCATAAAAGGTTGGCTACTGCTTATAAGCATGCTCAAGAACAGATAACTAAAGCCCAGGCCTCTCAGAAGAGAGGTTTTGATCGTAGGGTTAGAGGGGAGCCCTTGTTGCCAGGTCAGAGGGTGATTGTGTTGAATAAGAGATCTAGAGCACGGAGGAAGTTGGAGGATAAATGGGAGCATGTCACATATGTGGTTGTTGCACAGCCTAATGTTGATATACCTGTCTGTGGTCAAGTCAGAGGGGGCTAAAGGGGAGGAAAGAGTTTTACACCGTAACATGTTAAAGGAGACATATTATACCTCTTTTTAAACAAGTTAGAATAGGTCTATGGGCCATACAAAACATGTTCATAAAGTTTTCTGCACAAAATCAATCTCACATAAAGAGATCTCTGCAGCCTAATTCTTGCCAGCTTCAGTCCCTTTTCAGAATGAGCCGTTTTAGGGCTCCGTCACTTTTATGCAAATAAGCTATTGCTGGCCACGCCCCACCTGTCAGATGTTTACGCTGCTCGTTTTCTTCACGTGAAAACCTCCACCACTTGGGTGAAAATGACGGATTACAGAGGCACACTCCAGCCCAACATGTTCGACCCAGAGTCTGACCCAGATCAAGATGAAGAGGAGCCACCTGTAGAAACACCTCCACGAATGCTGCAAGCAGTTGCTGAATGGTTTGTTAACTTTTTAAATCAATGTATTTATCCTCCATCTGTGCTACGTGTCATATTAGGCTTGGCTATTAGCCTTGACCCTTTTCAGCCTGTTACGAAGTAAACGTAATGTAATTTTTAGTGACATAAAGCCAGTCTTTTTACAATATTTAACATTTGCTTGCATTTAAAAACTTCACTAGATTCACAGCACTTGATTAGCTTATATTATTAATTATATAGGTGTGCGTGTGGAAATTGTGGGGCAATGCCAACTGAGGCAGAGTATGCTGCCAGGAGATTCCACAGGTAACATTTCTAAGCTACAGAAAGGCCTGTAGATATGTCACCGTGTTACTAACTTATTTACAAATGAGCTAGCGAGTATGCCATATTACTCACTCATTTACGAATAATGCTAGCGACTGTGCTAGCATAGCACTCACCTTACCTTACCATTATAGATCACACGACGTCTGCAGCAGCTGGAGGAGATCCCTCAATGCATAATTGATCATCCATGTTTATACCCGGTGTGCCTGAATGTTTATTCTCTTCAGAACGCACTGAACATCTACAGAGCTGACCATGGGGCCTTACGGCTCCGGGGAATAGAGCAGTACGTGTTATTTATTAGGCTACTTATTCGTTTTTCCCAGGGTTCATGAGAAGTGACAGGCTACCGTTTTTATCAGCAAAAGCAGATGTTAGTCTATGTTCATAGGTCACTAATGGCCTTACACACCAACACATGCCCCAATTGTTGTTGTCTTTCTTTTTATGTATGGCTATTGTCTGCAAATTCAGCAGGTATCAAACATACACACAATACATTACAAAATATATTTATTACAGAAAACAGAAATAAAACATATTTCCTTGAAATATGACAATTGCACTTTGCATTTTTGACAGAACTGACAGATTATGTAACCTGCTAACTAATGCAATGTTTTTTTTAGTCGTTACAGGTATCTTGCCTACAGGAGCTTTGTCAGTTGGTGTTGGGGTTTCCTTGGACGCAGAATAAGGGTCGTCAATCAGTCATGTGTGGTCCTGCGTGTTCGTCGGGAGTTTCCTGACAGCCAAGGACAATACGTGGGCTTCAAACTGCCTCCCCTGGATTGAAGCGAGACACATAGTTGGCGATCACCTCCTCCTTCTCTGGGTGCTCAAACTCTGAGGACAGGTCCGGAGGAATGCTTATTTTCAGGAGTTCCTCCCTGTATGCTTCTTGGTCCACAAAGACCTCGCCCATGATGAAGCCCATCAAGTGTTCCACATACCCTGTGCAATATTTCACAAACACTTCTGTAACTATGTACATAGTTTGTAAAGTATTTCATTGTACATTTATTTATTGTTTTGTTCATTGTAAAGACACCATAGTGCAATAGCATGCAAAATGAACATTTTTTTTGTTGATAAATAAACAATTCTGTAACTTACGGAATGTTGTCTCGGTTTTGATGGGTTTCACCCTGCACTCTCCCTTCCTGTACTTTGGGAAATGCATCCTGTAGAGAGGGTCCCCAGAGGATAAGGTGGCCTGGTCTCGTGCAGCATCCTCATTGTAATGCAGAGCAGCCAGGTAGAGTCTTGCGCAGTAAAGAGAAAACCAAACATGAAAATAATGGCATGCACATAATATGCACGTTTACTTTGAGCTAAAAACTGAGGCTACAACTTCTTGCACTGTCAGTACTAGATCTCGCTTTATTTACAATTGCAAACATTAGCCTAGACCAAGAGCTTACTGGCCACCTTCATTGTAGATAACATGACCATATCTAACTCCTTATCAGTAAGGACAAAACGACTACAAATTGTGACATACCCTTGCAGCTTAAATGAAATAGAGCTATAGGGGAAATGTGCAAACACTGGATAACGTTATAAAGTGAGGCTACAAGCTAACATTAGCTTATACTAAGGGCTTTTAGCTGTTGGTCGCCTCAATTGTGGATAACATGACAATATTTAATGGAGGTCTAGCGTCTAGACAACATTTTAACAATCATTACTTTCAGATATTATTGACTGGGATTGTTAAATATGACTCGATCGGCTGTGTGCTGCATTTGCAATTTGGAATAGAGAAAATGTTTGCGTTAGCTTGTGCTTGAATGACAAAACACGAACAACCTAACGTTAGTTCATGCGTAACTGCGATAGGAACACAAAAGTCATTATTTGAAAGTACTTACATGTCTCTCATCTTGTGACTTGCCACGGACAGTAGGTACAGATCCCTCTGTCAAACGAAGTTTGATGGCTAATCCCTCAGTGTACTGTCCTAGGTTTTCAAAGCAGTCTGCCTTGAAGTGGTTCCACACACAAGATTTTTGCCGACTGTTGCTGGAACATGGCCATCGAAAATGAAGTGGAGCCACTCGGTTCTTCTGTCGTCTTTGGCTGGGAGAAAGTGCAAGGATTTGTGTTGTTCTGTGCAGCCAACAACACAACACTTCATGTGTGACTTGTTCTTGCTTGTAGTCATAGCGCTTGGTGTCCGTGCTCGTTAAACCAGCAAACTAATGGCGGATCTTCAACTAATTGGGTGGGTGGGGCTATATGGGGGTTGAGAGGTGAGGGGTGGCGCCAGGGTGGTTCTATGCAAATTCCCTTATTTTGACGTCAGGTTAAGGGAGCCAGAAAATGGCTCATAGAAGCCTATGATTCCTTACACCAAAATCGTTCAACTGACTCACAGAAAACGCATGGATGGCTTTTTTGAACGCGTGGAGTGTTGTTAGGAGCAGTAGAGACCCAAATGGAGGTACAAAAGGATGCAAAAAGTGAAATTTGCATAATATGTCCCCTTTAAGTCCCTGTAAATTTGATGTGTCCCCAAGTCAAGGACCGGAGCATGTGGGGGAGGCAGTTGCAAACCCTGATGTCATTAAGGACAATAACTGGTGCATGTATCCGTTTGTCTGGGGTTGTCATTCAGGTCCAGAAGCTCCACCACAGGCAGAGGGAGAACTGTTGCAGGACTTTCAAGGGCCTACTTCCAGCTCAGCCCCAGGACTGGGCACTGGCCTGACTACACCAACACCCCGGGATCCCTCACCCACTGGCACAGAGGGTTTATGCCGCTCCACTCGGACCAACCAGGGTCTGCTGCCCCAGCGTTATCAAGTGTGATTTGTGTGTCGGGGTGAATGTGAGGACACATTTGATGTAGGGGGGGTGGATGTAAGCGGGTGTGTTGCAACAATAGTTGCTGTGGATGAGGGCGTGGTCCAGTCCCGTGATCTGTGGTGTTGGGGTGGATGCAGCAGCGCACCTGTGCGGCATTTGTTAATGAGGGATGGGATAAATGGCTAAGGTCTTTGTTGAACAGGAGGAAGGGACAGCGTACTGCTGAGTTTAGAACCAACGGCTGCCGTGCTGGGACGTGGGCAATCCTTTTAGCGTCGGTGTTAGTGCGATCGCTATTCTGTTTTATGTCCTTCGTTGAACCCCACGTCCGGCAGCAGTGGTGACGGAGTCAGCAGTCATTTGGTGATTTCATGTATTAATCCTGTGTTCTTTGTGTACTTTTTCCGGGGAAGTGTAGGCCTACTCCCCGGCAGGTATATGTGTGAGAGAGGGTGGAGAGAAAACAAACGCTCCTTCTGGTGCTGAATAATTTAATTTGAGCCTTGGCGGTGGCCGGGAATGAGGGGGTGATATACGTAGCCTTTGTGAAGTATTTCTTGTTGCAGTGTTTGCACAGTGGTTTCGGTACCTTCGTTTTTATGATTGAATTTGTGATGAACTGTGTTATGAGATGAACTGTCATTTCCATTGAGCACGTGTGCACTTTCTATGTGTAATTATCTGCTAACTTATATAACCTGTTTTATTCCGGTGGTCCGGCATAGTTGTTATTTAAATTCATGTAGCCTAATTATTTATGACTCAGCACATAGCACTTTACAACAGCCAGAGTTCTGGAGTTATTGCTCTCCCCCCAAATGTTTTAACTTTCTATGTGAAATTAATTGTACAATAAACCTATTTTCTATATAGCTAATAGACTGGTGTTTTCCTTTGCTCAGTGCCCGTGTTCAAATAAAGAAACCTGCAGGGGGCAGTGTATTCCGCTGTAGCCCCCTTTACACTATCCTCAGTGTCAAACACAATAATGCATTTAGTCTTTAACTTATACATGGGGAAAATGCACTAGCTGGCAGAAATGAATAAAGCCATTGCAGCCAAACTATGTTCTAGTATTATAGGCTAATGTACACATTACTGTACACACTGGGTGTTCAGTCGTCTCGTGTGTTGAACCATGGAAATAAATAGACAAACAATTTTGGAATTTGCACTGAGATGTTGTCGGGTAGCCTTTGAATATTCCGCCATCAGAGATTGCTAACAGGTGTTTCAAATATCTGGGAACTTTCCGGAGATCTGAATGGCAGAGGATAGCTACAGATCAATTCACACAATCATTGAAGTGGGCCACAATTTATGGCTTTGTCAATAAACATAGAAGAGGCGAAGCAAGTTCAACAGCAAACAGGACTTTTTCAGCACATATCAAACCAGGCTAGCTCAAAGAAAGCCTATGTAAATAGACAAAACACTCGCATCAAGCAGGGTGCTCATATAGTCTAGTGGTGTGGTGGTGAAATGCTGTATAGTCTCGTGGTGTGGTGGTGAAGTGCTGTCATGCTGCGTTTAAGAGCGTAGGGTAGGTCTACGTCCAGTAGTAGCCTATATTTTAATTGAATGTCTTTAATGGTAAGAGATCGCACAGGGATGGATAATGAGTGGTTGTTTAAGATTAAATCACAATGCCAGACACCTTCAGATATGAGAGACCCCCTCAGATTTTTGACTTTGTTGTTTTCGTGGGAGCCAGTCGTCACTCTATGGGAGCTCGGCTCCCTCTGGCTCCCACGTAATTCAAGCACTGATTATAGGCCACTCCCCAAATGTTAATTAAAACTTAAGGTGATAAATCAAAAATCAGAAAAAGCCAATCTGTTAGGCTTGGTCTGTAGATGATGTGTACCGAATTCTGTAGGAATCAGGTCAACGGTGTAGGAGGAGGTAGATTAGTTTCACTTTTGAGTTTTTGAAAATGGTGGGAAAATTGGCAATATGGAAATGGGCATGGCTGAGTTAATTGGATGCAAGAGCTCTGAAGGAACAAGAAGAAAGAAGAATTTTTCAACGGTCTAGGAGGAGATAGATTAGTTAGGTCTAGGAGGAGGATAGATAAGTTAGGTCTAGGAGGAGATAGATTAGTTAGGTCTAGGAGGAGATAGATAAGACTACGTTTACACAAAGCAGGGTATTTTCCTAAACGAATATCTGGCCATCTACGTTTGCAAATAAAACTGCATTTACACGAGACCGTTTTTTTTTAAAATGTGTTTACACGAACCCGTGTACATACATACTGTCATGAGCACGCCAAACCACAGTGGCAGTCTAACGATAAGCTCAAGCTCACATTAACCAATCAGAACCCTGAAAAGTCGCACGTGAGAACATGTAAATGTAAACATTGGTCGCACATTTGGTGTACTTCTGTCGCATACTGTGACGTTGGCTGCCCAAAACTCCGTTTACCACAGTTTACAACCAAACGCATAAACAAAGTTTTCCAAAAAAATCACTTTGGCCGGAGTTTTTTTGGATAACTGTTTTACAGGGCGAATTCTCCGTTTGCGTCTAAATGAAAGGCTCAAACGTAGGGAAATGTCTTCGTTTATAAAAAATACACATGCTCGTGTAAACGGGGTCTAAGCTTTATTTTGAAAATGGTGGGAAAATTTGAATGAAGCAAATGGGTGTGGCTGGGTTCATTGGATGCAGGACCTCTAAAGGAACAAATGGAAAAAAATATTTGTGAAACATTCCATGCCGTTCTGGAGATACTTCCTGAGGAGGCTGCGGTTCTTCAATGTCCTTCAATGTGTGCAGCAAGCTCCTCAGGATGTTCTACCAGTCTGTTGTTGCCAGCGTCCTCTTCTATGCAGTAGTATGTTGGGGAGGAAGCACAAGGAAGAACGATGCGGGGCGAATTGACAGGCTGGTAAGGAAAGCTGGCTCTGTAGTGGGAGCTGAACTGGAGTGCATCACTTCACTATCTGACAAAAGGACCCTGAACAAACTGATCAACATCTTGGACAATGAGTGTCACCCACTCCACAGCACTATTGTTAAGCAGAAGAGCCTGATCAGCTGGAGACTTCGCTCACTGCCTTGCACGACAGACTGAGAAAGTCATTTGTCCCCAGGGCCATTGAACTGTTCAATGCTTCACTTAAGGGAAAAGGAGAGATAGACTTCCCTGCATAGTCTGTCTGTCTGTCACCCCCTCCATGTTTGGATACTGTCTGTCCACTAGCCACTTTTACCACTGTCTTTCTGCCTCACTGTTTGCGTGCTATATTAGCACATTAGCACATATGCATAACCCCTCCCTCCATGCCACAGCCGAACTGTGGCCACACTTATACCTTTTCTTAAATAGTTAAATATATAGATATATAGACTTTACTTTATTTCTGCATTGTTGCACTGTTGTACTTACTCATTTGCACTATCACCATGACCACTATCACCATTGCACTATCACCATGACACTCATTCACACAGAGCACCTTACCTTACCTTACTATGCACAGAGAATCACAGGCTCAGTCCCTGCCTCAGTCATTGCAAGCGCCTCTTGATTGATTAATCACCACTATGTGGATACTGTTTGTAGAATTGATTTAGATTAAGTGTTAGTTAGTATAATTTGTATTTTAGTATATTTAGCATATTCTTTATCTTCTACTGTCCTTATTGCTTAGTTGTGTTTTATTATGGCTGTCAAAATAACTGATTAATTTCGATTAATTAATTTGAGAAAAAATAACTGATTAAAAAAATTAGTGCAGATTAATCGATTCCGTATGACCTTTGACCCCGAGCCGTTCTAGTCAGTAAAAACAGAGAATGTCTAATAAGGAGAGAACCTTCACTCTCGGAACTCTTCCGGTGTGGTACTGCATCTAGCGGCGCTCACTGGCGAGTCCAGAATGAATGGAGGTCTATGGAGCTGTACCCCTCAAAATCCACTTTTCTCGGGATATAATTTTTTTTCAAGTAATTTGAATATTGTATTCGAAAGGGAAGGCAAAGACAATACACTTGGTTGAGTATTATATTTTTTAAAGTCACTAAATTGTTCTAAAAAGCCTTTCAAACGTGCCAATGACGTCATTCATTAGCGTGATCATAGCATAGCATAGCATCAATGCTAGCGTGTTATGGGCAACAACGACCCAACCTGTAAGAAAACGAAAGGACATGACTCCCGGATTATTTCACTTTTGATTGAAAATCCATATCCATTTTGCGAAAAATAAAATAAAATCTGAGGGTTTCAGTTGTTAAATAGGTGAAAACAACAAATGTAGCCATGTAGCTCCATAGAACCCCATGTATTTTGGACTCGCCCGCGATCTCCATCTAGGTGAACTCTGGTGAACTGCAGCCAAATTCGGTTTGTATGGGATTAATAGAGAGTGGGGAGGCTCTCCTTAGAAGGGCTCTGGTAAAAATTAGACTGTAAAATGAAGGAGAGAGAAGAAAACGTGCTGCCTGGATCATTGATTGGAACAAACATTTACTTTTAAAAAACGGCCTGATGGTGTTGATAAAAATAAAATGTTGAAAATAAAGTCCTTTGCAATGTCTGCAAGTGTTGACATTGAGGGGAGTGTAAATTTATTTTCATTGTGTCCCCTAGGTTATATCTGTGGCCTGAAATGCCTTGTATGTGGAAAAAAGAATTCTTCTCGAAGCACTTTTGAATTTATTGAAAATAATAATAAAAGAGTTTTTTAACTTGAATGTCACTAATGCTGATTATTCAATGATTCATTTGAATTTAAATATTTAAAATACTTTCACAGCAAAAATTACATATGCGATTAATTTAGATTAATTAATCACAGAGTATGTAATTAATTAGATTAATTTGTTTAATCTATCTATCTATCTATCTATCTATCTACATGAGCAAAAACGTAAATTTGCTTATTAGGGCCCCCTATGGTTAGAAATGGGTCTGTTGTTTTGTTTTGTGAGATCATGCATTGATTGTGGACCTATAGTGAAAATGTGGTGAAAATGTGGTGTCTATACGGTTATGGCTGCATACAGTGTTTTTGGTGCGGTGGCTGTTGCACCCCCCCCACCATAATTTCATGAAATGTTGAAATGTTGTGGCCATGCAAGGAATGTCATATTGATTGTCTGTACCAAGTTTGGATAAGATTGGACAAATTGGAGAAATTGACAGCGCCCCTGTGGACAGAATTTCACAAAGAAATTCCAAAGAATGTCGTAATGATTATGTGTACCAAGTTTGAATAGGACTGGAGCTTTAAGTTCAGATAAAGGCAAAAAATCATTATAGGCCACTACCCAAATGTTAATTGACACTTAAAAACTTAAAACTGGGCGAAAAATCAAATGTCAGAAAGAGCCAATCTGTTATACTTGGTCTGTAGATGATATGTTCTGAATTCTGTAGGAATCGGAACAACGGTGTAGGAGGAGATACAGTACATCTTATCCTGGCTGACTGAAAAGAAGTTATCGATCCTGTATACACTATATCCTGAGTATGAGTATCCCCAAAGCTGGGATAAGCCTTACAACAGATAGGCCTATACTGATATTCATGTAAGCACCTGAGTATGAGTATCCCCAAAGCTGGGATAAGCCTTACAACAGATAGGCCTATACTGATATTCATGTAAACACCATATCCTGAGTATGACCAAAGCCGGGATAAGCCTCATAACTGGGATACTGATGTGCATGTAAACACAATCTATGATTACAAAGACCTCTGGGATGCAGATAGTAAGACCCACTCCTCCAGCATCACACCTCGGATACCTATAAAAGTAAATGAACACAGAAGGACTCACCAGGTGGGTTGGGTTGGATGATGTCTGGTACTCTAATCTTTCTCAGGGTTGTGGGAACAATTGTCAATTTCAGCATTATAAATGTGAGCACTTTTGATGTCTTGTATGATGTTTTCACCACAGTTTTAGAGTGTTTAATCTGGTGGCTTTTTACATTTCACATTAAGCCACATTTGTCAGTTGGAATGCTGTGATGCCTCATTGTATGAAAAGCTATGCATAATACTGTTTAAGATCTTTCCGTAGAAACACGGATCATCTAGATATTTGAATTTAGCTGTTAGTTTTCTCATTAGATGGCTTTTTAATATTCCACTTTGTTCATTTTCAGTCTGTAATTTGTTCTACTGTTGTATCAGAAATCATGCATAATGCGACACGATTTGATATCCCTCAGAGGACTACTGTGTTAGGTAGAACATTTTCGTACAAAGTAAGCAAGATAAACAAAAATCATTGAGAACAAATATATTGTTAATTACAAAAGACACCACTGCAATGTTATGCCATTATGTCTATTTAATATAGAGCTTATGTCTATTTAAGATAGAGCTTGTTTTAACTAATTACATTTCCAGGACTCCTTTCCTTATTGGTCGTCCAACCTCAATGTCAAATACTGATATCTATTTAAGATATATTTTGTTTAATTAGTCTGCATAGATTGTCAGTGATATACAGCCATGGCTTCGACCAATCAGTCCAGTGAAGGCTCTGCCCTGGTGCATCAGCAGATGTTTAAGGTGGAACTGAATGAGGGGCCGCTGTCTAAACTTGTTGTGGCCATTCTCATGTCCCTGCTTTTCATCTGCATCAACAGCATCATGTTTCACACTCTCATGAGTAAGCCTGTGTTTAGAGAGCTGCCTCGCTATATCCTCTTTGCCCACATGCTCTGCAATGACACAGTTCAATTGTGGATTGTATCACTGCTCTATATTTTGTCTTTAAATGTGCAGAAGATTCCTAAGGCTGTTTGTTCACTGTTCGTTGTCATATCTGCAACTACAGCTCGTGTTTCTGTCTTAAACCTTGGTTTGATGTCTCTTGAGCGGTATGTGGCAATTTGTTTCCCTTTACGCCACAGCGAGATGGCAACACAGAAAATGACAGGTGTATCGATTGCCATAATCTGGGTTTTAGGCTGCATAAGTCCTGCGATAGATATCTTATATGCGCTGATAGTGAATCCAGCATCTTTTAAAGACTCCATGTTCTGTACTCGAGAGAGGTTTATTTTCGCACCATGGCAGAGAGATGTGTTTGAAGGGCTCAATGGGTTTTTCTTTGTCGCTGTGACAGCCATTATCGTCTTCACATATATCAGTGTTATAGTGGCAGCTCGATCTGCCTCAGCAGATAAAGAGTCTGCTAAGAAAGCTCAGAGAACAGTCCTACTGCACCTTGGTCAGTTAGTACTTTGTCTAAACAGTTTGTTGTATGGAACTATAGAGAGGGCCTTGGCTATGACCAGCAGCAGTCGTCTGTTCATGGATCTGCGCTACCTGAACTATCTCTTTGTTCTCATTCTGCCTCGGTGCCTGAGCCCCCTGATCTACGGCCTGAGAGACAATGCTGTTCGGCCCTTATTCCTCTACTATGTCAGGTGTGGCACCCAAAAGGTTAAACCCTCTGTAACGGCACACTAGGAGAGTGCGCAGAGTTGCAAAGAGTATATTTTTCCATCAGCAGATGATGTTTTGCCTTTTTAAAAGCTATTTCTGATCTGAATTGTGTAGACATGAAGTGACTATAAGCTTTGAAAGAAATATATTGGACTTTTAAATTGTGCATGCTTGAATACAAGTTACACTGAACGAAAAATGATTGTCTGTAAATCAACACTTAACTTTGTCCGTGCACTTAGGTTTGACATATATACAAATTTTGTGTTTCGCAAACTTTGCTGCTTCAATGTTTTTGTTACGTTTCACATGTATACTGAAGAACAATAAGCATTTCAGCTGCATGTGTTTCTTAGGAGGTAACCATTGCTAACACAAGAAGGCACTTCTTTACTCCCTCTATGGCAATAGGTGTGCTCTTAAGTCACTCCATCATTCTGATTGAATTATTTCAGATTCCTTGTACTTGTCCATACTTTCCCCTGTGCTGATGATTCTGAAATTATGTTAGCTGATCATTTGTGCCAGGGCCAAAATACATTGATTTCTTTTTTTTTGGATGAAATTAACTTTTTATTCTAATGAAGCTCTTTGCAATTAATAATAGTAATATGCATCTGATCACTGTACAATAATAGAAACAATATGCTTTACCACCACAAAAAAAAACTAAAAGCAGGAAAGTTGTGAAACACTACATTTGTCACCACAAAACATTTTGTCCTCGACAGCATAATATGCATGGTGCCACATACTTCACATGACACTAATGTGCTTTTACAAAGCAATATGTCAGTCTGAAACAGGGGCGCCTGCAGGAATTAATGCTTTGGTACGAACACCCAGGGTGCGATTTGTAGGGGGGGGATGGGTATGATTTCCCCCTCTCTGGTCTTCATATCCTCCCCTCTGCTTAATTATTTTCATCGCCGGGGGGGACAACATTTATCCCCCTCTGCCCCTCATATTGATTAATGCTAGTACTTCATATAAGTAAAGCGCTGCAACATGAGAACAGTCTATAGTAGGCTAGCCTACATAATAATCTGACATCAGAAACGCACCGTCACAGTGGCTGCGTGATAACTTAATTTGGCCTTGATCGTGCAGGACATTTCAGAATGTCGACTGTGTAATCCATCATAAATGGCTAGTTTCAATGGAAAAGTTAGCTGGACAAATGAAAGAAAACGAGAAGGATTCAGTGAAGCATATCGTCATATTTTAGAACCTTCAAAATTAGAAAACTGATGCAACTGAGATGGAGGACAACTCCACGTAGAACGTAGGCCTATTGTCCGAAGGAACTTACATTAAATGAGGAGATATTTGCTGAATGTCACAAAAAGTGTTACAGAAATTGCTTGGCATCGCTTATTCCAGTGTTTTACAACCTTTTTTTTGCCACGGCACACTTTTGACACTTAAAATGTCCCACGGCACACTAACATCCTGTGTGAAGAAAAAATAAACATACCATAGCCTAAAATTTCAAATAATACACAGATATGGCCTTATTATTAACCTGACTCCGCCAGATGGATTTGCTCCGCATATCCATCTGGGAACTTTTCATTGAAGAACTTTTGGGAAGGGGCGGACATACTGGTTAGCTGATTGGATAAACCATCTGTCTATCACCACCTTTGTTGGTTATCGACGGGCCAAATCAACCAATTAGATGAACAAAGTATTCTTCTAATGCCGTTTAACATACAATTAAGTTAGGTAACGTGACAAACGTTAAGATGTTTTAACTTACCATTTGTGAACCTAATCAATGACAATTCCCATCAAGTTTTCACGGTAGGCCCTACACTTCTGAAGATAGTATATTCCTCCATTATGAACTGGAATCAGCCGTGGAGGATGTCTGTGTCGTTCATTCCTCCCAGCTGCATGGCTGAGACTCATAGCTTCACAGTTTACCCAGGAATACTTTCTAATTTGAATAAAACTTGCGCGATAGCTATGCTCATCTCTGTGGATGCCGTCATGTTGTTCGTTGCGTCACACCTCAACCCGCCTCAAAGCCAACGCTGATTGGATGTTCGTTTGGTGAACTGCTCCAAATTTTCTTTAACGGAAAGTATCCAGACTGATCTGCGAGTGAAACCCTGAAGCTCGCGAGATCAGGATGGTCTCACGAGGCTACCTTATTATGGCTTCTATGCAAGACCTGCTCAATAAAACAAGCGCCCTCTGTTTCATTTGTTGGTGACTATATCTAATTTAATTGTTGTTATGAACTGGATATGTGATGATTCTGTGAATACTGGATATGGGGCCCCCGTTGTACAATGCCTGCATACCACAAATAGTGCAATCATACAATCAATGAGAGCATGTGGTTATAAATTCTTTGATGCAACAGTTGCTTTTCTGGACCAGTGAGTGACATTTGGGTAATTTTCTGCGGCACACCTGATGATCTCTCACGGCACACTAGTGTGCCCCGGCACAGTGGTTGAAAAACACTGGCTTATTCAATGGCTATCTACCGAAACACCTGTAGTTTGCGGAGGACGAACGAGAAAGCACTCGTTTGATAAATCAGCCAGTAGGCTAGGCCTAGTAGACAAATAACTTTCAGAAATAATCTGTACTGCAAAAATGAATGTTGGTGGGTATTTAAACTATCTAGCGGGTGTTTTAACAGCTGCAAGAAATAGAAGCTTCGTGGTCTTTACAGCGGGGAAAATAAGTATTGAACAGGTCAACATTTTTTTCAGTAAGTATACTTCCAATAAGGCTATTTGCATTATCTGTCTCCTGCTCAAACAAAATGTGTGCATGTTAATTTTGATAACGTGTTCACTAAGTAACCCATAGCATTTACCCCCCTATTTTGAGTTTTTCCTCGAAATTGCACCGCCTACTTTCAATGGCCCTGTTGCCACATACTTTGACTTATAATCAAGTGCCTGACCTCTTTGGAAAGCTAAGGCCTTGTAGAATGTTTTGGTACACATAGATTGACTGTGTGATGAACTATCAGAGAGTGGCAAAGGGTAGAATGATAGTTTTTCTTATAGGCGGTTATGTACATCTCTAGAAATGACCACATTCTGCCCTCTTGGTCACTTGTATTGTCTTGAAAACACCACTGAGGCCCACTACCAGGTCTTGTGAATTTGTATCTCAAAGTAGATCCCTATAGGATGAAGTATGACTGTGTGGGACCCATATTTGTGTGGGCATACACATGCGTTTTGCTTTGGAGACTCCAAAAGGACCTTTGGTTACCCAAAACACATACTGACAAAAAAACTTCCTATACAAGAACCCCTTTATGTAGAACCATGATCTTGGTGTCAAATGAAAGGTTACACTCTGTGTCATGTTGCTTGTACCTGGAGTGCTTTGCAGTGGCTGTGCCATGAATCCAGAAAAGCATTATCTGACGTGAAACTCTTACTTTTGCTCCTACGCCTTTGAGATTTCCATGAAAAAAGGACAAACAAGGTAATGCAGTGAACATTTGTATTATAAAATGAAACAAAGGTAAAACAATAGTAAATATTATAAATATAAAAGGTAAAAAATGAAATGTCTGCTGCGGGAGCACCCTCTTCCCCTGCCTTGGCCTCTCCCTCTTCCTCTCCCCCTGCTTCTTGCAGCACCCTTTCCTCTTCTTGTCCCACTGGTCTCGGCCACCGGCTCCTCTTCCTCAGACACAGGATCCTCAGCTCTTGTTTTTTTGCTTGGTGGGGCCCAGTCTTCATCGCTGTCACTGAAACAATTGTACAGGTGGAAGTTAGACTCAGACCCACTAAAGTATATGAAAACCCTTCCCAACAACTTATACAAATTATATAAATGTGTGTACTCAGGTCACACCTCCCCCTGCACTCTCTTTTACACACACACACAAACACACACTGCATTCTCACCTAACTCCCCTCCCCCCCCAGGTACCAGAACACTGTTCACACCTCCCCCAGGCCACACTATCTAAGGGTGTCACCCTCCCCTATGCACACTGAAGATCCACAGACATGTTTATGCACACACTAGAACTGCCTAAAAAATAACTGAACAAAATTGTTTAGGACAAAAAACAGAACCCATGTCCATGCACTGTTACAGGAGAAAAACAAATCACTCACTCTCTCTCTCTCACACACACACACACATGGCACATTATGTTCAGCTAAATGAAAAACGATGCAGTAAACATTACAAAAGCAAACTAAACTGTATCTGTAACTGTATATGGATATAAGTAGTCTACTCACAGATCAGGGTCCTTCCCAGCTAAGAAGTTCTGCTCCTCCTCGGAGTCGCATTACGATAAATTGCTTTCTTCTCCTTCATCGATGTCCTCCAGATCATCAATATCCTCGGATTCTTCGACATGTGTCTTCTTTTTTTGTCTCTTTGGCATGTTTTACGAACCTTCAAAACCTTCAAAAAATGTCTTTTGCTTGTTTAGTAAGTTTAGTTTACGGGCAGCCGTGGCCCACTGGTTAGCACTCTGGACTTGTAACCGGAGGGTTGCTGGTTCGAGCCCCGACCAGTGGGCCGCGGCTGAAGTGCCCTTGAGCAAGGCACCTAACCCCTCACTGCTCCCCGAGCGCCGCCATTGTAGCAGGCAGCTCACTGCGCCGGGATTAGTGTGTGCTTCACCTCACTGTGTGTTCACTGTGTGCTGTTTGTGTTTCACTAATTCACGATTGGGTTAAATGCAGAGACCAAATTTCCCTCACGGGATCAAAAAAGTATATATACTATACTATACTATACTAACAAACTTCCAAACCACTGCTTCAGCAACTGGTTATGTGTGAGTCCATAGAGCATCACAGTCCCGCCCCTCCTCCGAGAGAGCTTAGTTTCCGGAAGTAAATTTCCCATTCATTTCTCCCATTGACGTTTTGGAAAAATCCGTATCTAAAGAGTTTTAGAGCATGTCTTAGGCTAATCAGCTACGGCGTAACTCATAAGCATACAACATATCATTTCGAGTGAAAAAACGAAGAGAAAGTCCAAAAAAAGTCAAAGGTACAAGACTGTGTACAAATTTTTATTTCCGAGCGAAGGAACTACTCATCCCATAAACCACCGCGCCTCACTGAAAAATATATAAGCAGCACGAACCAGCGCGAAATCATTTCCAACCATGTTTCCAACCGGCGACAACACGCGAACCCTTTCCTCCAAACAATGATTTTTATATAGTTAATAGCAGTTATTTCAGGTGTAATCGTGTAAATAATAGTGTTTTGGTATTGAATGTTATATTTACCATCGTGTATTTTATATTGTGTGTGTGAAACCGGTTAACGTTAGCAACATTGTGCAGTGCTTCATATCTGACTGCCATCCTGATGCATGGACCGGTGCATGGTCTGCTCTTGGACCACCATATTCAGTTTATTAACTTGCTGTGAATTATTACACAAAATGTTCATTAAATGTACGAAGAAGTATTTCTAGGTTAATGATTGATGATATGGCTCGTACAGTATGAAGGCTACAGTAGCCTAGCTAATGTTAACTAGCATTACCAACCTCCCTGCAAAACTCACCACACAACTTCGTAGGTTTGATAGGTCTGATAGGGATGCTGGCCCTTACAAAACCCACAAGCTGACCCTCGACACACAACAGTCAATAATGTGACCGGATTTAAAGTGGTTTTCACCCCTTTGGACACTTGATTTCGTCCTTGAAACAGTGACATATTCACGGGGGCATGGACGGTTTGCTAAGCATTTTACTGCAGTGTCTAGCCGGTGGTAGCATCCAGCTTGTGCTATCAGCTAGCTAGTTCAAAGGTTTAAGTACTTAATGGGGATATACAGGGCTTTTCAAGCCTCGAAGTTGATGTTTCATATAAACAACAATTAATATTCATATGTAAGGGTGCCTCAGACTATGGATAATTATTCTGTACACCGCTGTCTTGACGTGTCAACCCTCCCCTGTGAAGAACTATATTCAATAGCAGCCTAGGACGTGGATTGACAGTAAACCAATCAGTGGCTGTAAAGGTTGTTGTGCCGTCCAATGGGGAGTATGGAGAGGGAGGGACTTGGAGAAGGAGCGCGAACGAGTGAGAGAGAAGATGGCAGCCTCCGTGGACTACACACGTTAGACAAAAGTGAAGGTACTCTATCGAGTTGCATTAAGTTAAGTATTAAGTAAAGTATCTTTAAGTTCAGTTCAAAGTAGTGTCATTGTGTTCCGGTTCCGGACGAAGGATACCTGGAACGGTTGTGTCACGGAGAAGAACAAGTCTACACTTCAATCAACTTTGCGTTGTTGCCGTTCGGAAAGTGTATGACGTCGTAGTGTGAGGTGGAATTGCCTCACTAGTTATCCTATTGTAAAGTTAAATTAGTTTAGAGAACAAAGTGTTAGTTTCGTCGTCTTTCTAGATCAACGTGGGACGTTTCATCACGTCAGCTTGCAAGAGAAGCCAGCGCTTGTTCGTCAAGCTCACTCTCTCCCCTCCCCTCCCCTCTCTCACTCCCGCGGCACCAACGGTGTGGTCTGTGAGTATTCCCTGCCACATGAGACTCTCCACTCCAGTTACTGGCACGAATAGACGTTCACCCCGTGAACTGGCTAATACTTTTCTTGTGGAACACTTTTAAGTGACCATCCTGTCTGACACTGAGCGAACATTTAACTATAAGTGACAACAGTCGTTGACAGCGGGAATTGAGTCATGCCAAAGCATTGAACTTATTGGGAGGGACTTTTGTGATACTGAATCACGTGTTGTGGTGCTTACAAGTGTATTACAATGTGTTATGTGCTGTTGATGTTATGATGTGTAATTGAAGGGGGTTTACTAAATCTAAATGCCTGTTGAAGGGAATTGTTAAGACCTAGTGAATACGGAACTGTAGCCTAAAGGTGAACTAAGAAAGGGGCTTATTTGATTTTGTGTTAATACTGTCATGATTTGGGTTTCATGTAAATTGATAATTGCTTGGTTTGGTTGCCCCTCATTTTCAGTTTGTCAGATTTCAGATTAATACCTCACCAGTGAGTAGGTGTAAGGGTACAAGGTTTTCATAATCAAAAAGGTTTGATTCCAGTTAAAGCAAATGAGAAATTAAAAGTAACTTTGTTGACCATAACTTAAGCGTTCTGGTGTGAGGTTACACATAGAAACAACAAGGTCACTAAAACATAATATATTTCATACCTGTGTTGCAGCATGTAGGCTAATGTTAGCAGCATTACAATGACATTCTAATGTCTGAAAGGCTAATGATTAGCCTGTCGGCTAACTGAAAAGTTAAGTGTTCAAACTAGCATTTCCAGTGTTCTATTTGATGGTGTATTGGCCCTGACTAAGTTCGTGTGATATATAAACCACAATCCTTGTTGATACATGTGCCAATGTTCGTCTAGAAAGTTTTTATTCACATTAAGAATTTCGCCATCTTTGTCAATAATTTCGCTGATAACGTTTCAAACTATGACCTTAACGGCCTTTCCACCAATCAGAGGCATCACTGTGGGATTGTGGGATTGTTCAGGATTGTGGGTAATGAAGTACTTATCCAAGACATCGCGAATAAAAGACATTTATCTCAAAACAAGGTTAGTGCCCCGTGAACTTTTGGCGTCTATATGAGCATACACAATCGCTTAGTACAGCCGTAGCTGGTTTTGAGTCTACCATGTGCAGTTAAGTTTTTATGGCTTATACCCGAATTGTCAATGGAGAAATTGCATTGAATTCTTACTTCCGGAAACTCCTGTGGGACTGTGATGCTCTATTGCGCATTGAGTTTAGCCGACAAGGAAGTAGAATGTCTAAAGAAAGCTCTCCTCGTTGGCTACACGGACATCTAGGTCCCATCTCATTGGCTCGTTCAGACGCAGCGCTATGGCTATTCAAAGACTGGTTGTCAGATTCATCGCTTACGTGACTCATTGGCTTTGATGGCATCTATCTCGACTCTCATTGGTCCTACAGACATGTAATGGGTATCGATGGAATCAGAAGAGCACGCAGAGTACCGTGAATCCAGCGACAATAATGGAAGTCAAACCGAAATACCTGGATTTCCGCGGAAAATAAGTTTTCACTTCGCTTCTTTCCTTATGTATCTGTTTTGTTTGCGTTGGCGTGTACAACTACTCAATATATTGGCAATAAAACAATGTAAATATTTCACATCTATGGATTCTTACGAAAATTTCAAGACCAAGCTTGCTGGGCTAACTTATTGGTACGGCCATACAGACAAGTGACAAAGTATCAACGCAGCAACTTTGGGGGGTGGTGGAGGGGGGCATTTGATATGTTATATATCGGGATAAACTTATATTTTACACACGAAATATATGTTAATTCATGGAAAGCTTTACATATATCGATTCTTGAGATTCTCAGCTTTAAAATGGTATATAGCATGACTATGGTAGTTCATGATAAGGTGCAAAAAAATGCATGGGGGTTGTTGGGGGGAGGTGGGGGTCACTGTATTTGCCCGAACTCGGGTCACCCTTAGTGTACTGTTAAGTAATAGAAAATACAACAAGGATACAAGGAAGTTTATTGTCACATGCATATAGTTACTGGAAGTAAGAAATGCAGTGAAATTATGTCTGGTGTCAGCCTATTTGTGCATTTATGGGGGGGTAAAAAGTGCAGTAGAAGAGGGGTTTAGTAGATTAAGTGGCAAGGGCTGCATAAGAAAGGTGGGGGAGGATTGGGATTGGGGGGGGGCACCAACAAGGAGCTAAGATTAAGATTACTGCATTCACCAAAAAAACTTGATGTATGGGACAGGCGCCTCGATCGCGACAGTATTATGCCTTTGAGATTTCTGAGCTAAATCGCTGAAACGTCTGATTCGGGAGCCACTCTTGTGATCCCATGTATTAAACAGTAGGCCTACATCACATCCCTGCAAAGTTTATTTCAAAAATATTTCCCAACCAGCAGTGCTCAGTATGACTGGATTATGGATCCATTTAATGCAGCATGTTTTCATTGAATATATTGTACAATGCTGTAAAATGGCCTATGCTTCCTAATATGTTGCTGGAAAACAGAAATATGTGTGTTATTATGTATTTATTTATTATTATATCTGCAGCACCAGCTGATTTTAACTCTGTTGAAGAGGATATATTTAGAACTTGTCATTATTTCAATAAATTTGACAATTTTAAGCTTGACCTACCACTTTCTTAGAGCGATGAGGGACAGGTGGGGCTCGAGAATGCCCCCTTGATCAAAGTGGGGAATGAAAGAAAAAGTTTGAGAACCACTGATCTAGTTTGTTAACTACCACAGTCACGAGTTGGGTCGCGATAGTCTGTCATTTTTAAAAAGTGGGTCCCCAGAAAAAAAGTTTGAGAAACACTGGGCTAACCCAACTGCCAGGGTTCTTGGTGTGTGTGTTGGGGGGATGACAGGGGAGATGGGATAGTGTGCTGTGTATGTGGGGAGAAGGCAGTGTGCAATATGTGTGTTGGAGAAGCTTCCTCATGAGACAATGTGCTGTGTATTGGGGGGTGGGGGGGCAGTGTGCTGTAAGTATGTTGGGGATGTGTGTTGGAGAAGCTTCCTAATGAAATAATGTGCTGTGTATGTAGGGGAGGGGTGGGGGCAGTGTACTGCAAGTATGGTGAAGGGACCAGACTATTGCAAGCAGAGTACTGTATGTATGATGTATGTGAGTGATGACAGTGAAGATGTGTGTGTGGGCGGGAGGGGAGTGGAGCAGTGACTGTGTGTGTGTGTGTGTAGTGTGTGTGTGGGTAGGTGGGGGCAGTGTGCTGTAAGTATGTAGAGCAGGGATTCCCAAACTGTGGTACGCGTACCCCCGGTGGTACGCGAGCTGCTTCTAGGGGGTACGCAAGATGAAAAGGGCTATGGCGGACAGGTGTAAAATGAAAATTTTAAATCTTTTGTAATTAATTCATGAATAAATACATAATTTCGAATCAGGTCATAATGATATGGAAACATGAAATTAAAGGATATCATTTATAAACTCTGTATGTGTTCATCAAAAAAAGGACAGCTTATTAAACATGATGCCTGGAATAGCTAATAGAATGCGTTACTTTTGAATGCGTTGGATGGTCCGTGGTCCGTGGGGGGAAAGTTTTCGCGGATATAACAGGTTTTTGAAAACAACCAAAACAGAAAGGAGGGAAGGAGCAAAGCTAGGAGTTATTTCAGATGGGCAAGAAAGGTAACATTAAGCTAGGCTTTACATTTAACAAAAAGGTAGCCTTAGTTTAGCCTTTCTAGATATTGTATGTGGATGTAGTTAGGCTACTATGCAGGCTACTTTTCATAACTTTTTAACTGACCGAATGCACACACCTAAAACCGGGAAATGGACAAATATTGTCAATGCGCGGGGGGGGGGTGGGGGGGCGGTTATAGAATGCGTATGTGTTTATGTGTCGGATGGTGGGGGTACGCGAGCCGAGTCAGAATGTAGGCGGTGGTACGCGGGGGGAAAATTTTGGGAACCGCTGATGTAGAGGATGTGTGTTGGAGAAGATCCTGAAGACAATGTGCTGTGTATGTAGGGAGTTGTTATATTAAATTGTAAATAGCCTGATGGTATGCAGCTAATGGGATACTGTGCATAGTTGGGAAGGTATGGTGGGCCAATTTGGTGTGAATACACATTACACACACACAAGGGAAATTTTCTCTCATTGTTGAGCAGTGTTGGGAGTAACGCGTTACTACGTAACGCGTTACTGTAATTCCACTACTTTTAGCAGTAACGAGCATGTAACAAATTATTTTTTTAAATCAAGTAACGCAGTTACAATTACTAAAATTTAAATGTGTTCGTTACTCGCGTTACTCTCTTTTGTGAAATATTAACACTTGCAGAAGAAAAAAATAGGCCAACGTTGCTGCTTCTGATCTAACGTCGCAGGACCTTGGCAGCAATAATACACCAATGAATCAATCAATGAGCATTCAACTACACAATGGCCGAGAGTGCGGATAGAACGAGCTTTCTCTCCTGGAAGTATGGACATTACTTTTCGCTCGTCGAAATTAAAGACAAAAATGTAGTGGTGAGTTGTAAATTATGTGCTGGTGTAAAGAACTTATCCACATCTAAGAGTAGCAATTAAAATCTTATGAAGCACCTGTTGAAACAACACGCTTCGACAAAGCTAGTAGCGAAAGACAGCCCTACAGATGTTGAAGGCGCCACTCCATGCAAACAACCAAAGCTTGACTTTAGGCCTACACGGTCTGCAGTGCAGCCGATAAGCCAGGCAGAGCTGAATAAATTGATTGCGAGGTATGTTGTCGATGACATGCATCCTCTGTCAACTGTTGAGTCAGTTGCCTTGTGATAAATGGAGGCTCGGGACAAATGTGCAGGAAGACGTTTTCCAGCTATTTAGACAGAGAATATGCGAAAATGCAGGTCGAGCTAAAAAAAACATTTGAGGGTTTACAACATGTCTCTACGACAGCAGACATCTGGACTGCTTATAATAAAAGTTTTCTAGGTGTAACTGCACATTGGATTAATCCGAACAATATGCTACATGGAAAATCAGCCCTGGCATGCCAGAGATTCAAGGGCCGACATACGTATGACATTATTGCAACCGAAATAGACAACATCCACTCATCCTATGGCCTATCTCTCAAAGTGACAGCAACTGTTACTGACAATGGTTCTAATTTTGTCAAGGCGTTTCAAATGTACCAGCCACCTGAGTCAGACACTAAAGATCATTTGGAGGAGGATGAGGCGACTTTTACAAACATTGGGGATGTGCTAGATAATGCTGTCGAGTTCAATGACATGGTTTTACCCCCGCATCACAGATGCGCATCGCACACATTGAACCTCATCTCATGCACTGATGTCGATAAGTGGCTAATGTCAAAGCCGGAAACGAAATCTATCTACAGAAATGCTACCACAAAATGCGCAGGGCTGTGGAACAAGGCAAGTCGGTCAACGGTGGCTTCGGAGATTGTCAACGACGTTATTGCTAAGAAGCTGCTTGTACCTTGCACCACCAGGTGGAATTCGTTCTATGATGCGGTAGCTCGAATTTCTGAGATACCTGTGGCCGAATTAAATTCAATATCTTCCCAACTTCAGCTGAAATACATCAGTGAAAGGGAACATCACGTCCTTAAAGAGTATTGTGTTGTGATGAAGCCACTTACTGTGGCTCTTGACATTCTGCAAGGAGAGGACAACTGTTTTTATGGAACACTCTTGCCCACTCTGGAGACGTTGATGTCCAAGACTCTGGAATTAAAAAAACACCTTGCAATCCTTGATGGCCTGGTAAAAGCAAGTCTAGTAGCAGAACGCAGAAAATATGTCCCAGAGCAGGATGAGCTCCCAGGGGAAACCCCAACAACACAGCGCCGGCCATCTACCAAAGAGGATGAATTCTTTAGCTTTGATGAGAGTGAGGAAGACGCCTATGTCTCTGTTGAAAATGAAGTAGCTGATTACTTTAAATCAGGAGCCACAGGGATGGACGCTCTGAATCAGTTTCCCATAATAAAGAGAGTATCTCTTAAATATAATGCAGCTACTCCATCCAGTGCCCCAGTGGAAAGACTCTTTAGCCTTGGGAACCTGATTCTCTCTCCAAAGAGGAATAGGCTCTCAGATCAAAAGTTTGAGAAGCTTCTCCTCTTGAGGTACAATAACTGGTTTGAGAGCTAGCAATGTTGTGGGTACTGGTCAGAGGTGAGAGATGAGACTTGTTAGCCCATTTTTAGGTTTGTTAAGAATCTCATCTCTATTTAGCTTTGCCTTATGAGGCATGTTTGTTAAACCATTTTACCCTTTTGTTAAATCACACATTCAATTATATGCAGCACCTCACCTTTGTTTTCTCTTTTAATTAGTGTTAATAATGTAGGCCAATCACTTTTATTTAATTGGGCCTAATGTGGTAAAAAAAAAAAAACACTGTTAAATGACTGAGACAGTTATTTCGTTTCAAGTATTAAAAGGGAATTTTGTACAACTGCTTGATTTGAAGCCCTGTTGCCCTGTTGGTTACAATAAATAGGTCTGAAACATATGTTTATTGTGTTTCTGTTCAGTACTGTTCATATTTACATTTAAAAAGCAGACATAAAAGTAACTTAAAAGTTACTTTCCTTAGTAACTAATTACTTTTGATATACAGTAACTGGTAATGTAATTCAATTACTTTTAAAATAAGTAACTAGTAACTGTAACTAATTACTAATTTTCAGTAACTTGCCCAACACTGTTGTTGAGTAGCCTGATGGTAGCCTACGCACAGTGCGAACGGACGTACACCTTCAGGCCCGCCTGGTCTGAAATACTGCTAATCACATAACTACTCAACACAATGAAGTCTTAGGGCTGTAGTCACCATAGACATTGGGGGGGGGGGGTGTCCCCCGGGTGTCCCCCCCAATATTCAGATATGACCAAAATGTCCCCCCAATATACGGACATAGAAGAATAAATAAAGAAAATGCTATACTACAGGAAACCAACAAGCACTATCGTCTGAAATGTCATCAAACGTAAGTAACGCATATGAGTAACCTAGTGATGGTTCAAGAGAGAGTACACCCCTGAATGGTTTGTCCTGATGATTTTGTTTTTTCGTTAGTGGCGTGTGCTATCAAAGGCTTCCATTTCTTACCATATTATTTTAAATAATGTTTTGATGATCTTGTTCAACTTCACAGTCCTTGAGCTTTTGAATCCTAAACAACAATGATGATGTGTTTTGCACACAGCAGATTTTATGATCTAAAGCAGTGGTTCTCAATATTTTTTCAGTGATGTACCCCCTGTGAAATATTTTTTCAGCCAAGTACCCCTTAACCAGCGCAAAGCATTTTTAGTTGAGAAAAAAAGACTTAAAACAGACTTAAAAAAAGACTTAAAACCATCCTGGTATGGGGGGGACTCTGGGTTTTTAGGATCATTAAATTGAATAGCCTACTGAAATATAAAATTAATATTATGAACTTATATTTTCCTGAAATATTTATTAAATAATTTTGCATGGATTCTACTTTTTAAATATATGTATATTTTAAAATCTCACATACCCCCTGGGTTTCCTTCACATACCCCCAGGGGTACGCGTACCCCCATTTGAGAACCACTAAAGGAAAGTGTGCCCAAGGCCTCTGAAACTGTACAACCTGTGGAAGGTTTGTGTCTTCATGCATGTCTTCATGTAAGGGCATCATCTCACCAAAGGCCTCAATGACAGCACCACTGTATAACACTCTAAGGCCTACTCAAACACAAATACATGTATTTAGTGCCCTTGCAACATTCTAGTCATGTCCAGTGTATGTGACCATAGATCAAAGACACAAAAGTAAGTGGTGCTTACTACAAGTTGGGGAGATATCCTGTTCTCATTGTTATATTTCAGTGTATGATCAAAATGAGTTTGATGCCGTTAATTGGATGTATGTTACTTTATTCTCTGATGTTAACATAGAAGGCATGCAACTTTGGTCTGTCAACATGCTCAGATGCTATTTTACAAGTCCATATAACCTTATGATTAGGCTGGGGAATAAAATGGCCTATTTTAGTGGATATTTAGTGCCCCCTCATGCTTATCTGACACCCACACGAGTAATTATGTGAGCTTAATGCTGATTGGCTGCCGTGTAGTGACTGCTCACAACAGGCTCCAGGAACTTCAATCTGAATCTCCAACATCATGTGGTGATGTAACATGCGGAGCAGGACAGTGATCAGGGGGACAGGCTGCATTTGACATAACTGTAACGTCCTGTCTCGAGGACGTGTGGTGGATTTCTATGACTTGTATGACTTTCTATGACTTGTATGCATGTATGGTTTTTATAAACTTTGATATTACTGCAATTATTATGAGACTTCAAGGCCTGTACACATCTTAAACAGACCAGACCAGCAGTCAAGGAGTGGGGTGAAGGAGTTCACAGTGACACCTGGCTAGATGGTCGAGGGGGTGAAGGAGTTCACAGTGACACCTGGCTAGATGGTCGAGGAGGTGAAGGAGTTCACAGTGACACCTGGCTAGACGGTCAAGAGTGAGAGGATGAGGTAATGGTGATGAAAATATCAAAGCCAAGTAACAGGTGGCAAGATAAGCCTGTTGCACCCAACTGGAAAAAAACAGAATCAGACAGTTTTGCATATAATTTTATGCATGATGAGACAAGGGGTTCCACCAATATCCGTAACCTTGGTGGATGCTGATAGGCCAACAGGTGTCTTTCGAGGGTGGCGAGAGGGCCCAACTCTAAGTTTAAGGAGTATAAAAGATAGGCCGCAGCCATTTTGATCTCAGATCTCATCGGGGGCGCCAGCTGATGACATCTCACATCACCCTATTGCTTGACTCCTGGTCTGGACATCGGTTAGGCTGGACTATCACTACAATACGGTGAATAAAGATCAACAGTCTTCAGAGATCTCCTGTCTGCATTGTCTCCTTCGGACGCCTTGTCCCAGAGTGCTAATTAGTAAGTTCACTAGTTCACATTCCGTAATTTGATATATAGACAGATATAATAGCATAATAGAAAAGCATGTTTGGCGAAGTCTCTGGCCAGGGTCCTGAAGTGATTTGCGGGATCGTGCACGAGTCAACTGCGCAGGAGTCTTGCAGGATTCCGCAATACACCCCAAAAAATGTGTTAAAGATGAGGGACCCTATGGCCAGGACTACGCGAACAAATTCGACGGGAGAGCGCGAGGTGCGCTAATTCCCTCAGATCAGAGAGACTTGATCTGATATAAGAGTGATAGGCGTCAGAGGACCACGGGCGAGAGTTTGAGCGCTTGATCGGACAGGCCGATATTTGCCGTGTTGGTGGCTGCACCATAAAATATGTAACAGCCTGCTGGGATTCCGATTTGCATTAGAACAGCGTTGAGCTGCGTTTAAAACCAGAAGCGAGTAACAGAGCGTCCGTAGTCTGGAAGGGGGATCTTTCCATGCGATGGAAAAACTAATTAGCCAAATTGTATAGGGCTGCAGGAGAGAGTAGATGTTGAAAATGACAGCCCAAACACGCGGTTGTGAAGTTCAACATCTAATGCACCCCAATGTTTAGTAGGCTAGTAAGGCCTACGCAATTAAAATAGGCTGCTGTAGCTAACTGCGGTAGCTATAACGGCAAGAGAAGTGATGAGCAGCAACACATTATTAGAGAGGATTCCGAGGAACAGAGCAGAGCTACACGCAGGTGCAGGTGCTCCCTTGGTCAGCTAGGGAAGTAACGGAGCAGAGCTACACGCAGGTGCAGGTGCTCCCTTGGTCAGCTAGGGAAGTAACGGAGCAGAGCTACACGCTGGTGCAGGTGCTCCCTTGGTCAGCTAGGGAAGTAACGGAGCAGAGCTACACGCAGGTGCAGGTGCTCCCTTGGTCAGCTAGGGAAGTAACGGAGCAGAGCTACACGCAGGTGCAGGTGCTCCCTTGGTCAGCTAGGGAAGTAACGGAGCAGAGCTACACGCAGGTGCTCCCTTGGTCAGCTAGGGAAGTAACGGAGCAGAGCTACACGCAGGTGCAGGTGCTCCCTTGGTCAGCTAGGGAAGTAACGGAGCAGAGCTACACGCTGGTGCAGGTGCTCCCTTGGTCAGCTAGGGAAGTAACGGAGCAGAGCTACACGCAGGTGCAGGTGCTCCCTTGGTCAGCTAGGGAAGTAACGGAGCAGAGCTACATGCAGGTGCAGGTGCTCCCTTGGTCAGCTAGGGAAGTAACGGAGCAGAGCTACACGCAGGTGCAGGTGCTCCCTTGGTCAGCTAGGGAAGTAACGGAGCAGAGCTACACGCAGGTGCTCCCTTGGTCAGCTAGGGAAGTAACGGAGCAGAGCTACACGCAGGTGCAGGTGCTCCCTTGGTCAGCTAGGGAAGTAACGGAGCAGAGCTACACGCAGGTGCAGGTGCTCCCTTGGTCAGCTAGGGAAGTAACGGAGCAGAGCTACACGCAGGTGCAGGTGCTCCCTTGGTCAGCTTGGGAAGTAACGGAGCAGAGCTACACGCAGGTGCTCCCTTGGTCAGCTAGGGAAGTAACGGAGCAGAGCTACACGCAGGTGCAGGTGCTCCCTTGGTCAGCTAGGGAAGTAACGGAGCAGAGCTACACGCTGGTGCAGGTGCTCCCTTGGTCAGCTAGGGAAGTAACGGAGCAGAGCTACACGCAGGTGCAGGTGCTCCCTTGGTCAGCTAGGGAAGTAACGGAACAGAGCTACACGCAGGTGCTCCCTTGGTCAGCTAGGGAAGTAACGGAGCAGAGCTACACGCAGGTGCAGGTGCTCCCTTGGTCAGCTAGGGAAGTAACGGAGCAGAGCTACACGCAGGTGCAGGTGCTCCCTTGGTCAGCTAGGGAAGTAACGGAGCAGAGCTACACGCAGGTGCAGGTGCTCCCTTGGTCAGCTAGGGAAGTAACGGAGCAGAGCTACACGCAGGTGCAGGTGCTCCCTTGGTCAGCTAGGGAAGTAACGGAGCAGAGCTACACGCAGGTGCAGGTGCTCCCTTAGTCAGCTAGGGAAGTAACGGAGCAGAGCTACACGCAGGTGCAGGTGCTCCCTTGGTCAGCTAGGGAAGTAACGGAGCAGAGCTACACGCAGGTGCTCCCTTGGTCAGCTAGGGAAGTAACGGAGCAGAGCTACACGCAGGTGCAGGTGCTCCCTTGGTCAGCTAGGGAAGTAACGGAGCAGAGCTACACGCAGGTGCAGGTGCTCCCTTGGTCAGCTAGGGAAGTAACGGAGTAGAGCTACACGCAGGTGCAGGTGCTCCCTTGGTCAGCTAGGGAAGTAACGGAGCAGAGCTACACGCTGGTGCAGGTGCTCCCTTGGTCAGCTAGGGAAGTAACGGAGCAGAGCTACACGCAGGTGCAGGTGCTCCCTTGGTCAGCTAGGGAAGTAACGGAGCAGAGCTACACGCAGGTGCAGGTGCTCCCTTGGTCAGCTAGGGAAGTAACGGAGCAGAGCTACACGCAGGTGCAGGTGCTCCCTTGGTCAGCTAGGGAAGTAACGGAGCAGAGCTACACGCAGGTGCTCCCTTGGTCAGCTAGGGAAGTAACGGAGCAGAGCTACACGCAGGTGCTCCCTTGGTCAGCTAGGGAAGTAACGGAGCAGAGCTACACGCAGGTGCTCCCTTGGTCAGCTAGGGAAGTAACGGAGCAGAGCTACACGCAGGTGCAGGTGCTCCCTTGGTCAGCTAGGGAAGTAACGGAGCAGAGCTACACGCAGGTGCAGGTGCTCCCTTGGTCAGCTAGGGAAGTAACGGAGCAGAGCTACACGCAGGTGCAGGTGCTCCCTTGGTCAGCTAGGGAAGTAACGGAGCAGAGCTACACGCAGGTGCAGGTGCTCCCTTGGTCAGCTAGGGAAGTAACGGAGCAGAGCTACACGCAGGTGCAGGTGCTCCCTTGGTCAGCTAGGGAAGTAACGGAGCAGAGCTACATGCAGGTGCAGGTGCTCATTTGGTCAGCTAGGGAAGTAACGGAGCAGAGCTACACGCAGGTGCAGGTGCTCCCTTTGTCAGCTAGGGAAGGGCTTTAATATGCTGACACTCAAATGAACACAGAGGAAGGCGAAAAAACTCTGACATTTAAAGGAGAAATTCCTTCCTTGCCCTCTTGGCAATAAGCAACAGAGCAACAGCTCCTTTGTATCAGCTGCCTTACGGCCAACGCCGGCATTGAGTTAAAGCGATGCTCCCTTAAATACATTGCGCCGGCGGGAGATGATGGGGAAAGGGGAAAAAGTAGCGACGCGGTGGAGGGGGAGGAGGTTGCGCAGCACCCTAGGTAGGCAAAGAGAAAAGTGGGGAGGGTTGATTAGCTGGAAAGAGAAAGAGGCCGTGGTAGCGGAAGGCAAGGTAGAGGGCTGCACGCAGGCTGCCATAACTTGCTGATTTGAGTGAGCAGGGGGAAAAGCTGTTTAGGAATAGAGAAAGAGGCCGCAGTAGCAGAAGGCAAGGTAGAGGGCTGCACACGGGCTTCCATAACTTGCTGAGTTGAAAACATGTTGCATGAACAGAGGGGGAGACGCCGGAGGAACGGAGCTCTGCGCTGCGGCGCTGGTGCTTAGTTGATCGGCTATAGTAGGAGAGGAAAGATAAACTAATTGTTGGAGAAGGCGACGTAGGTCTGCTTTCCTTGCGAAACGAGGGCAATCGATCCTACATCCAACTCTGCTTTAATCAAAGATATGGTCCGCGGAGTAGCTCTCCTTGCAAGTGGAGTGACGCCGATGCTGCAACTTCGGCAGATAGAGGCAGACTGCGAATAAATAACCTGTCTGATTGAAGGAGGCGTGGCAAATTCCGTCATGCTCCTCCCAAACTTCCGTTTGTAAACGCCATTAGTTAAGTGATAAATTGTTCATTGGATTCGGAAATGGACCGGTTTTTCCACGACAGACGAGACAAAAACAAGGGCACACGCCACATCGCAGAGAAAATTAACAACAATTTATTGAGAGCGTTTAACACAACTAACCCAAAATAATTAGAAAAACCCTGAATATGTCAGTGGTGTAGGCAAATGTACGGATGCACTGAGTAAATGTAGTGGAGCTAAAAAAATTAAAGAAAAGAAATACCAACAATCAAAACCCAGACTCAGGTCTGCTGCTGCCACCAACAACCCTACCCCGCTCTCTCACCCACAATGCATCAGGGTGCCTTTTAAAGACACCCTAGACACCAGGGGGGTATTCCATCAACCTCGCTAGAGGCCAAACCTGGCTTATTTTGATAAGTCTCGCTAATTTTAGTGAGAATTACGTTCCATTAATGAGGTTAACGTGAATCCCAGCTTGGAAACTATGGGAATTTATGCCACAGAACTAACCTGCTCCGTAGCAGGTTAACTTTCAAGCTAAATTAAGCTGTGCAGAAATCAGTCAGAAAAACGAGTCCAAAAAGATGGTTCCGTCAACCTGTGCTCTTGTCACCTGTAGCCTACAACTTCAAAAATAGAAGTAGGCCTATAGAAATGTTTTTTTCCGACAGTGCAGCAAGCATGGATTTACACATTCACTAGCTCCAAAGAATGTATAAAGATTATACGATTACATTTTTTTTAACTTTACATGCATGTGGTTCGAGGAATCGTACTACTCTGCGTCACTTAGTCTACGTTCGGTGGTGGTGTAACGTGCAACGAGACGGCATAGGAAAGGAATTACATTCTTGCGTGTTTGCAGGTTCGCTTCCCATACGAAGTATTAAGCCTACAATGTTTATCACCTTGATAATGGCATTTTTAGTTATAATCTATGAAAGACATATGTCCACTGCTGATAAAGGGTCATGCACATTTGGTAGGCTGTCCATTGACAACTTTGCCAGTGGGCTATATTATATCTGATGCAAGCCAAAGGATAACTAGATGTACCGCAGAGCGGTACAAAATATGACCGCCGCCCAGTCCAGCACATTTTTTCCACAAAAATAAATCACGCTGAAGGCCTATATGATTCTAACTGTCTCACTAAATTGCATTATCCACACTCAATTCTCACTGATATCTGCTAGACAACAAGTACCAAAACATGATTAGTTCATAGATTTTACATGTAAAATTCATTTTATACAACCCCACCTCCATCTTGCCTGTTCATAATTCTGAGAAATTCTTGAATTGTGTGCATGTTCATGTTTATGTTATGTGTGTGTGTGTGTGTGTGTGTGTGTGTGTGTGTGTGTGTGTGTGTGTGCGTGCGTGCTTGTGTGTGTGTGTGCCTGTGTATGTGCCTGTGCAAGCGTACATATGTCTACTGTGTGAGTATGTGTCATACGTATGATTACTGTGAATGTATGTGTGTGTGTGTGTATCTGTTTGTGCACATGTGTGTACATGAAATGGGTTAACATGACCCCTGGAGACAAACATACGGAAAAAAATGGTCATCCTAGTCCCTACAGTTCTGAAGATATTCACAGAGAACTGTGTCTCCCCTACCCTCCTTTCGGGGGTCCAGTCCAGCGGGGGGGCTACAGATTACTAGGTGGCGCTATACATGAAATAAGTGGTAATGGGATGGGTTGACATGGCCCCTTAAAGGCACACTATGCAGGTTTTTTAGCTTAATATGGAAGTTTTTTAGCTTAATTTACCGTCATTTAACAGCTTCAGAGTCATTGGAATGGTTATATGACTTTTTTCGGGTTGAATGGTGGCCGTCTCGCTTCCACCTAGCGCCTGTGAGTGGAAAAACCACCCTTGCAACTGTGGGCCGGCGGGCCGACGGCCTCAGTGTCAGGAAGTATAACGAGTGTAACGAATTGCTTTACTGCATTCAAATACACATACACGTCAGGCACCGGCTAGAAAAAAGTAGTGATGATGTTTCTCAGACATTCGTCATGACAGAGCCAGCGAAAAAGAAGTAAAAACCGAGAAAACAGTAAGGAAATTGCCAATACTGCATAGCTTACCTTTAAGACCAACACACATAAAAAAGGTGGACCTCCTAGGCCCTACGGTTCTCGAGATATTCACAGAAAACTGTCTCCGGCCACCTACAGGCCAGTTGGTGTATAGTAACATAAATTAATTTATTGTGTGGCCCCCCATTAACGGAATTCCACGAAACTTGGCGTGCATTCAGAGGGTGTCATGATCCTACACTTCCAATTTCGTGCAGTTTTGACTATGTTAGGTCACAGATACCTGCAATTACAACACCTCATTTTTACTTTTTTGTGTTTAACTAGGTGGCGCTATACATGAAATGAGTGGTTATGGAATGGGTTGACATGGCCCCTTGAGATCAACATACAAAAAAAAATGGTCCTCCTAAACCCTACGGTTCTCGAGATATTCACAGAAAACTGTGTCTGCCCTACCCTCCTTTCGGGGGGTCCAGTCCAGCGGGGGGGCTACAGATCAAAACGAAAAACGATGGTTCCATGCTATCCATGTGGGGTTACATGCCCACCAAGTTTCGTGTACCCCGGTCTTTCAGTGTCCCGGGACTCATTGACGGAAATTTGGGCATGCGAAAAAAAAAAAAAAAAAAAAAAAAAAAAAAATCTGACTAAACCTATATGACCGCCGCTTCGCTGCGCGGCGGTCATAATTATTCTGTAGCCTAGGCAGCTAATAATTAAAACTGCTTCATTTGCTACACAGATTAAATACTAGGCATAAATTGAATTGAAAGCCATTGCATTTCAGATCATTTTATTTCAAACACTTTGGGACTTATGGGAGACAATAGGCTATTATGTTGATAATAATTTATTTTATGACCACCTACACCTAGACAATAATTTGGAGTGAACTCTTTTAATATAAGAACGTAGGCTATAGATAGTTTTGAATATATGCCAAAGTTGTTTTTGAGTTTATGCTATTTATTCATTCACTCGTTTTGTTCAAGCATAGACTGTATAGTCTATGTGTTCAAGAGTGAAGCCAATCAAACTCGCAATTGATTTCAAACCATTAGCATTGCTGTTTTAAATGCTTTCATTATTCTCCAATTTCTGTAGGCAATCTATTTTTTTCTCTCGATGTTAAATTTGATGACTTTCGATGAAAATCCTGTAGATGACGCTTGCCTATCGAACAGAAATCATCTAGTATTGTCTTAATTTTATGACATATATCGTCTTTTTGTCAATCTACTGTTTTGGTCTACTTTTCTACCTCGTGCACGAGCAGAGATGAAGCTGGACTAAACCTCGCTTGAATAAACGAGGCCAAGATGCCGCTAACTTGAGTTAATGGAACGGCTTCAACCCAAATGAAAGTCTACGCTAGTTCAAGCCAGGCTATTTCTGTTGAGCGCCGCCTTCATTAGCGAGGTTGATGGAATACCCCCCGGGTCTGGAGCAGGCTGGCTCCACAGAATAAATCGCCATGGTAACTTATACCATAACATATCCTGCTGCCCCCTATCCCGCTTTTGTGCAACTGGATCACGGATAAATTGAGCCAGGATAACCAAGATAAAGTTACTGTCCACCCCTGAGACAGGCCAATGTGACTTTCTGCAATAGTATTAGCTTCTGTGGTGTCTTTTATTTGTTTGTCTTTGTTGTATTTATTTGGCATATAAATCTTAACCGGCCACTGAGCCTCATTAACCGGTTAAAGTCGGCCACCAAAAATTCTATAATTGCCATTTATGATACCCGTGTCCTGTCGCGCTTCTTTCTCTGCCCGTGAAACAAGTTATCCCCCCATTTTAGAATGGTTAGGCTCCTGTCACACAATGTTACTTCGTGCCCTTTGTATTATACATTTTCCCCAATCATTGTCCACTACTTGTGGAGGAACTAGATGTACCGCAGAGCGGTACAAAATATGACCGCCGCCCAGTCCAGCACATTTTTTCCACAAAAAGAAATTACGCTGAAAGGCCTATATGATTCTAACTGTCTCACTAAATTGCATTATCCACACTCAATTCTCACTGGCATCTGCTAGACAACAAGTACCAAAACATGATTAGTTCATAGATTTCACATGTAAAATTCATTTTATACAACCCCACCTCCATCTTGCCTGTTTATAATTCTGAGAAATTCTTGATTGTTTGTGTTATGTTTATGTTATGTGTGTGGGTGTGTGTGTGTGTGTGTGTGTGTGTGTGTGCTTGTGTGTGTGCCTGTGCATGCAAGCGTACATATGTCTACTGTGTGAGTATGTGTCATACGTATGATTACTGTGAATGTATGTGTGTGTGTGTGTGTATCTGTTTGTGCACATGTGTGCACATGAAATGGGTTAACATGACCCCTGGAGGCAAACATATGGAAAAAAATGGTCATCCTAGGCCCTACAGTTCTCAAGATATTCACAGAAAACTGTGTCTGCCCTACCCTCCTTTCGGGGGGTCCAGTCCAGCGGGGGGGCTACAGATCAAAACGAAAAATGACGCTTCCATGCTATCCATGTGGGGGTACATGCCCACCAAGTTTTGTGTACCCCGGTCTTTCAGTGTCCCGGGAATCCTTGTTGGTGTACGTCACTAAATGTACACATAAATTATTTTATTGTAAGGCCCCCCATGAATGAAAGTACACAAAACTTGGCATGCATTTGGAGGGTGTCATAATGATCCTACACTTTTAATTTCGTGCAGTTTTGACCTTGTCAGCCAGAGATATTGTGATGAAAACACCTAATTTTTTGCTTTTTAATTTTTAACTAGGTGGCGCTATACATGAAATAAGTGGTAATGGGATGGGTTGACATGCCCCCTTAAGACCAACATACATAAAAAAGGTGGACCTCCTAGGCCCTACGGTTCTCGAGATATTCACAGAAAACTGTATCCAGCCACCTACAGGCCAGTTGGTGTATAGTAACATAAATTAATTTATTGTGTGGCCCCCCATGAACGGAATTCCACAAAACTTGGCGTGCATACAGAGGGTGTCATAATGATTCTACACTTCCAATTTCGTGCAGTTTTGACTATGTTAGGTCACAGATACCTTCAATTACAACACCTCATTTTTACTTTTTTGTGTTTAACTAGGTGGCGCTATACATGAAATGAGTGGTTATGGAATGGGTTGACATGGCCCCTTGAGATCAACATACAAAAAAAAAATGGTCCTCCTAAACCCTACGGTTTTCGAGATATTCACAGAAAACTGTGTCTGCCCTACCCTCCTTTCGGGGGGTCCAGTCCAGCGGGGGGGCCACAGATCAAAACGAAAAACGATGGTTCCATGCTATCCATGTGGGGTTACATGCCCACCAAGTTTCGTGTACCCCGGTCTTTCAGTGTCCCGGGAATCATTGACAGAAATTTGGGCATGCGAAAAAGAAAAAAAAAAAAAAAAAAAAAATCTGACTAAACCTATATGACCGCCGCTTCGCTGCGCGGCGGTCATAATAAGGGTTTTGTTTTGGGGAGAAAAAGAATTGCTTTCCCTGCGCACCCACGCACATGCACACATTACGCACAACGTCGACCTTCCATGCAACGCGCCACCGAGCTCGGGCTATAAAAAGCTCACGTTACAAAGTCACAAACAGAGAACGCTACATTTGGTGGTGTTACAGGAAAGTATATTAACCAACGTCTTCGTAAAACAACTTACCGATTGCCAACAGCCTCTGTAGCGTGCTGCACAAAATCCTTTGCAATGAGTTCCTGTCGTCATGCCATTTAAGTACAGATGAATACTACACAATACTACACAGATAAAACACAACAAGAAGGAATATGCTAAGTTAGTCTTTCGTGTCTTCGTTTGCCATTACATTGTTACAATTATCATCATGCCATAGTCAACACGCAGCCACTAACAAGCAGTGAAGTTTGTCACAACATTGCAGTCAGGATTGCAATAGGCTACACGCAACACTTAACTTCTCACGTCAAAATGATTGTGAGAATGGTGTAATAACGATCAGAACCATTTCTACATTTTTAAATTTATTTTTATTTTCAAGTGACTCAACGGTGAACTTGAAACATGTTTAAAACGGCAAACATGAACATATAAACACCGTGTGAAATAGGCCAAGGGCCTACATTAAGCTAAAGAAAAACTGAGTGATCATATCGCCCCATACAATACAACACCAATAACACGTGTGTGCGCATTGTAATAACTGATTCAGGAGCTTTAAAAATAGTGTTTTTTGGTTTTTTTAACCGGTCAACGATGATTCAGTCAACCACCGGTTAAACGGCTACCGGTTAACATCCCTAATTTGTATCATATATTGGCAAAAGTTTTCAACCATACCAAAATCCCAGCACAACATTCACAGGAAAACAATAATAACTAGCAAAAACTAATAATTAGAAAATATTTCATCCAATGACAATGTGTTACAATATGCTACATGTTTCAGCATGTGAACTTCCTCAAGTCCTTTTTAAGTTGTTATGGCTCTGGCTGATGACTGAAGAATGTAGTCTAATCAAGCCCAACTCTTCTCAGTCTCTCAGTGTGCAGTTACTGAGGGCTTGACCTTTTGGGACCGACATCTGACATAGTAGAGAAATAAGGGCCGAACAGCATCGTCTCTCAGGCCGTAGATCAGGGGACTCAGGCACCGAGGCAGAATGAAAACAATGATAAAATTTGCGTAGCGTAGGTCCCGAAAGAGGCGGCTACTGCTGGTCATAGCCAGTAGCCTTTCGATGGTTCCGTACAACAGGCTGTTTAGACAAAGTACTAACTGACCAAGGTGCAGTAGGACTGTTCTCAAAGCTTTCTTAGCAGAGTCTTTATCCGCTGAAGCAGATCGTGCCGCAAGTATAACACTAATATATGTGAAGATGATAATGGCTGTTACAGCCACAAAGAAAAACCCACTGAACCCTTGAAAAACATTTCCCTGCCATGGGGCCAAAAAAAAACTCTCTCGAGTACAAAACATGAGATCTCTAAAGGAAACAGGACTCACTATCAGTGCATATAAGATATCTAGTGCAGGATTAATGCAAGCTAAGGACCAGATTATGGCAATCGATATAGCTGTCATTTTCTGTGTGGCCAACTCACTGTGGCGTAAAGGGAAACAAATAGCCGCATAACGCTCGAGAGACATCACACCCAAGCTTAGAACAGAAACACGAGCTGTAGCTGATGACATGAGAACAATCAGTGAACAAACAGCCTTAGGAATCTTCTGCAAACTTAAAGCCAAAATATACAGCAATGAGGATAGCATCAGCTGAACTGTATCGCAACAGAGCATGTGGGCAAAGAGGATATAGCGAGGCAGATCTCTAAACACAGGCTTACTTATGAGAGTGTGAAACATGATGCTGTTGATGCAGATGAAAAGCAGGCACATGAAAATGGCTACAACAATTTTAGTAACCTGCCCCTCATTCATTTCTACTGTAAATATTTGCTGATGTACTAGTGGTGCTACTTCACTGGATTGATTGATGGTTCCCATCATCTATAAACACACAACACATTCAAGAAAATGACTTCCATACAACAATGATCAATTAACAGAGTTGATTAGTTTGAGAAGAGAAAGTTTGAATGCAACCTGAAGAAAAAACGTTTAGTGTAAGTGATGCAAACCTTGGTAAAGCTGTTAATAGCAGTCTAACAGTCAAGTGTTTATGTTGAGGTTTAACGTAATGACTTTTCCCAAGCTAGTCATCCTTTGAGGGGAGTCATCCTACTGAGTTTGCGTTGCTGTGTCCCAATACTTGTTTTATAAGCAGCTATGATGTCAGTGTGGGTAAAATCCCAGTCCCAGGGCTCATGGGCTGTCACGCCTAAAAGAAAGAGCGAACAAAAGGCCCTGTGGGTATTGAGGGATTCGGGTGAATCAACCGGATCCCACTATTAAGCCAGGATTCATTAGTCTGTGGTCTACATAGGCCCAGATCCTATAGCCCTACACCTGCTGCTAACTAGGCAATGTACAGTATAGAAAACAATAAACATGTCACTCTCAGGCTACGTTTACACTGTCAGTTTTTGCTCATGTGGCACAATTCCGACATGTAGCATTAACGTGTAAACAGGGAAAAAGCACATGGATTCCGATATTTTCAGATTGGTTTCCGGCTTCATTCATATGTGGAAATATATCAGATATGAATCGGATATGAGCCAATGTGACTGCCGTCTAAACGGGCAGATTGGATATTTCCTTGTGCCTCGTTGAAAATGGCCACAATCTTTTACCTTACACTAAGTGTAAATGCATCCTTAAAGGAGAATTCCGGTGTGATATTGACCTAAAGTGTGTTGAAACATGATACCGAGTGTGAACATATGTCTCATAGCTCATCTCGGCTTGTCCCCTGCTCTCCGGAATCTGGCGTTAGTTAGCTGATGCTACCAACAGGTTTTTAAAGGGGGTGCCTCGGGCATCGGCCTAGCCATGCAAATAAATCACTGTTTTACACCATTTACAAGGCTCAAAGTAGCTCCACACTTCATTGGTAGACTTCCGAGGGCCCAGATATTTAAAACGAGACATTGAGAACTTTGAAAAAGCACTGGTAGTTTATTTACAAGACGATTTATACAGACAGTACCTTCAGGAAGTTTACCATTCGCCGCCATCTTGAATTTAGTCACAATAACGACGAGCAACGAGTATGAATGAACAGGTATGGGGATCAGATTCCAAAAATATCCATAGCAGCAACTAGAATCCATGCATTTCCAAGGAATTATTTTTAATATTATTTTTTAATTATTTTTAATATTTAATTCAAGATGGCGGCAAACGGTAAACTTCCTGAAGGTACTGTCTGTATAAATTATTTTTAATATTTATTTCAAGATTGCAGATCACTTCCCCCTACAGACCTTGTGAAAACTTTGTTAATTAAAGCTACCTACTGACAACCAACTGAATATTACTTTCTAGCCCCTCCCATTCCGAGCACATTTTAACTCCTACGGTGGCCGTTTCATGCCAAGGTTAACATGGCTTCCAGTACTAGGCCTACGACTTTGTCCAGTGTTCCTTCCAGTGATTAGGTTACTTTAGAAAACAATTACACATTGCATTTAGTTATATAGCCAGTAAACATGTTGGTTATGACCTATGTGAAGTGAATAATAGTTTTACGTTTTCGTTATTTTGGTAGGCTACTATTTCATTGCTAGCATCAGCTATCAGGTTCCCAAACGAATGCATGCTAATGACAGTATCAGTTATTCTGTATGTGCGAGATTAATAGTGTAAAGGCCATGTTTACAGCGTAGCCTACTATTTTTCTCAGTGAGCAGAGTCAGAGATCAGTCGAGGTGCGAGGGAAAGGTAAAGGAAGAGGGAAAGGTAAAGAAAAGCCAAGAGCCGGTGGCAGAGGATCGGTGAGACCTCCTAGGCAAATAAAAAGTAAGACTCTCCAAAGATGACGAGGGGAGAGTGGAAGAACTTCAAAGACAAAGCAGAGAAGCAACGGAGGTTTGTGTTTTTAATATTTCTCTGAACAGTATCAATGTCAATGACACCGAAATTAGCTCGGAAGCTGCACCAGGCACGTTCGTTTGCGTTGCGTATGCTGCCACTTCTACACCAGAAAAGAAATAGACCATTCTTCTAAAATTTATTTTATACGTTGTGAACGGAACGCTTCAGTTACGCGCTTGGTGTAGCTTCCCTACCTGTTTGTATCTCCGTTGTTTATATGTAGCAATTTCTAGCTGTTGCCAGTCAACTGCATGATGCGAGTTGTCTGCCAGTGAAATCACGTCACATATGATTACATTATGGTCTATAGAAAATGTTACACAACAACATTTCCACCTTTTCATTGTCCATACACATAGTATTCATCATTTTGTGTGAACACTTGAAAAATGACAGAGTACTATTACTACTATTCTGCTAACAATCTAATTTTGCTACCTAAACAAGCCTATCTGATCTTAATTCTTGTGTCTTATTTCTTCAGAGACTTGTGGATGGAATGAGCCTGCAAGAGCACAGGAACCTCACCACACAGTTGCTAGTGAGGCAGCCAGGTCTGGTTTTTGATGCATCAGTGCAGACATGTCGTCCCCCCACCTGTGCCAGGGATGCCTTGGTGTACTTGTACACACTGCAGAGACATGCCAACCGATCAGGAGAGAAAATGCTGTGGACAAAACCCTGCCACCTGTGTGAGCCTTCTGCCGCACTACACACAGCACTGCCTAGATTAAGGTTTTCTCCAGATTCACAGGCAGTACATCACAGAATTAGGCCATGTAAGAGAGCCAGGTGATGACAATAGAGTTCAGATATGCTACCTACAGACATTTCATTTTCTGACAGCATGGGTCTCTAGGACAGGGTAATAGAAGAGTGATCCCAAGCTGTGTGTGTAGGATAAGGGATAAATTCCCTGACCCTCAGGGACATCTCTGGAATTTATATCACCTTCCTATAATGTTGTAATGTTGTGTTATTGTAAATAGTTTTGTATTAGTGTTCTTGTACTGCCTGTTCCTTTTAAAACTGTATTTAATTTATTTTACACCGGTACATCGCTATATTTTGCTTTCATGAAAATAAAAACTTTTAGAATTGATAAGAGACTGTTCATGCTGTACCTCTTATACATTACATCCACAAACTTATAATTAAAAAAGGAGTTGTGGTAATTTGCCATTTTGAAACACCAAATGACAGTAACATGGTCAACAATGTTATTTGCAATATATTTATTTACAGAAATTAACAAACTATGGTATTTACACATGAACCCTTCCTTTTTGTATGGTGCCTTTGAAGCAACATGGGCCATCATTCTAAATTTGCAGTCTCCTGGAAAGCTGATCCTGTGGAAGACATGCAGTGTCGTCAGACATACACGCCATTTTATATAGTTCAACATATTGTTACTAATCTGTATAGTGCTATTTTGCCTAGA
Organism: Alosa pseudoharengus; assembly: GCF_046254945.1. Classification (NCBI taxonomy): domain Eukaryota; kingdom Metazoa; phylum Chordata; class Actinopteri; order Clupeiformes; family Clupeidae; genus Alosa; species Alosa pseudoharengus. Next base: position 922,452 of record NW_027468709.1, on the reverse strand, counting down.
CTGAGTTACAGGCAAGGTTACAATGAAGGCATGCACGTGCATCACATAACAAGACCATTGAATTTCGTCCACATCCTCCACCACCATGCTCATGTCTTGTAGGCTTTGTAAAAAATATATATAAATGCTTATATCATGAAAATATACAATAGAGAATGTCATGTAGGGTTAGGGTATAGACATTATGTGCATTGATGGGTTACCTCTGTTCAAGGTTCTCAATTTCAGGGGCTTCTGCAATTGCGCCAAGATGCTCATCTGAAATGAAAGCAGAGCGTTTCACAACATATAACAGTACATAAAATGGTAAACACCAAGATATTACAAATATACTTTCAGTTATTATCAAACAACAATCACATAGAATCAACAATTGTTTTCATGCAGTGACTGACCTGTGTGTCCCACTAGAAATGCTGGACACTTCTGGAGTAGTTACTGTAATACTAGAGGGCTTTCCCTTCATTGGTGTTGATGTGACTGCTCTCAGTTCTCTCTCATAGCTGGACAAAAAAGAGCAGTACATGTTAGAATGTCTCACTTTAACCACAAACAAAGTACATTCATTTTATGACCGTGAGGAAAGATGTATTTTGGTAGATGCATTGACTAAAGTTCAATCAAAGCAGTTCTGTCTGTATTTTATTGTTCTGCATGATAATGACTTAGACCCTCAATGATCAGTCTCAATGGGCTGGCTGGTCTACCTTGCTCCATTCACAAGTGTAATGGACTAGGCTAGTCTACCCTTCCCCCATTCTGAGGTGTAGGCTACACTCATATGGTGAAAAACTTTCAGACAATTTAGTAATTAGTAGGCTACGTCTATAATTAATAAGACTACAGGACAGGCCTCAGGATGTGAACGTCACCCTTGGAATTGGCTACCCTAGCATTATCAGATTAGGATACATTTAGGCTACAAAGCAAAAGCAATGAAAAATAGCTACAATTTACAGTGCCCTTTGCCTGTGATCCGTCATAGCAGATTTATGTTACAACGTAGAATAGACAATCCTTTTTCATCGACGCGAGGAAAAGTATCCCAGACGTCATTCTAGCGTTATGGACAACCATGCTATAGTAAGCCAAGCAACTATAAAACTTCGAATTTACACCATAGACTATATGTTTACACGAATAGGCCGAATTACCTGTCGAGGAGAAAGCAGACAACTTCGGCGTCCCTTTTAAAATCCTTGCTCCTCAAGAGCTCTTTCCATCTTAGAAAAGCCACTCCAATATAGACATAATCTGTTGTTTTTCCGGTCGCGTTGGCGTTTTAATTCTCTTTTTCGCTTCCTTAGCGACTCCTTTTCATGTCCTCGAGAATAGGTGTAATCCTCCATCTTAAACAGACTTTCAAATCTGCCGGCAGTTGCGAGTAGACTAATCATGCAATGAGTGTTGCCTGCAAGCGCGAAAGGCGGAGCTGAATTTCCAAGAATGTCCCTCGTTGGCGAATGTATTTCAAAGATGGAGGCGCAACATGGATTCAGCCATTCGCGCGACTCGCGCGTATGTATTTGGAATAGCAGATTCTACACTTACGAGAATACTTTGATTAGTAGGTGGAAATAATTACACATGAATGAGCACATATTTTTGAAAGAACAAATGGGTTTTTGCTAAGAATTAACTCAAAAAAAGTACACAATGTAGCTTTAAGGGTAGATCATTTCTTTTCTATTTTTTATCATCGTATGCTATTAATAAGTTGATCCGTGTTGAAGTAGCATCAATGTTAGGCGTACTGGAGGCAATATTTCAGCATTTTTGTATGCAATGAACGCACTGTCTTTCATAACGCTGTGTTACATCCTGCAATGCATCTATTTCTGTATTACCGGCATAAAGAGGGCCTGGTTGGATGGGATGTGCCGGCGGGCCTGGTGGGAGAGAGCGGCTTGCTTTGTGTTCGATTTGATTCTTTAAGTTGAATCACATTTAAGTAAACCTTTGCGTTATATAATAAACCCTTGGACATTTGTTTGTCGCCCTCTCTCCTGCTACTATTGGAGCCAGTAGTTGTCAGACACCAAACAGGACGAGGACCACAAAAGTGTCACGTTAGAACGTTTATTTAAGGGTTGGGGGTTACGGGGGTTCCGGGGATTCCAAGAGTCTGTGTGTGTGTGTTCCCCCAGTAGCCGAGCAGCGATGGCAGGAGCTGGATGATCCGGGAAGTCCTGGGAAACACACACACAACAGCAATTGAAACGAAGCAGCAGTACAGTCAAGGGCTAGGCGGTATTCGTAGAAGAGAGACGGCAGAAGGCAGGTCAAGATTACCGGGGCTGGAGATCAAAGAAGTAGTCGAGCGGGTCCGGGTTCACATGCAAAGAGTCAGAGGCGTTTTCCAAGACAGGCAGGTAACTGGTGCTGGTTTGCAGACTGTCTGACAAGTGTGGACTGAAAAACAAGGCTTTATATACAGGGCATGATGAGTGGTGAATGCAGTGCAGCTGGTAGGTTAACGAGGGTGAGGCAGAGCAGAGACAGGTGAAGGTGATTAGGCAGAGCGGAGAGTAGAGGGGAGCAGAGTAGGAACAGGTGAAGGTAATCAGACAGTAGAGAGAGAGCAGGCAGACAAGTGGCACAGAATGGGATTCAATCAGCGTGTGTTACCAGGCAGAGAGCTCATGACAATAGTAACAGCTGTCATGCCTCTGTGTGAAGTGAAAAATTTATTTTCTGAGCAATCAATGTCATCCAATTTAGCACCTTCAGGGTGGACAGTGCCTTGTACGTCGGACGTAAGGAGCTTTTTGTAGGAAGACTCTTAAGGGACAGTTCGGTAACCAAGACTATAAAGAACTTTGGTTTACCTTTGCAGTCTTCGTAGCTCGCTAAGAGTGAACGTTATCGGGAAACCGGGCCCAGAACTGTCTCCCAAGCGCTCTCCTTAATAACACTCCAAATAATACTTTAAATCCAGCCATTTTTGCATGGTCATTTTTGCATTGTCATTTAAAAAAAAAAGGGTCTCAACCTTGTTAAAATTCATCTGTCTGCTTGGGATTTGTTACTATTTATGTACTTAATCCACAGCAATGACAATAGACCTCTGAAGTTTGCCTACAAAAAAGATCCAAAACGGCCATCTTTGCCCATATAAGGAGATCCGGTTGTTAATTGAAGCTAACTACCTATGGCAAATTGCATTGTAAGTTAGCTCTGGAGTAGCAAAAATCTAAGTGTGCCGCCTTCACTTACCGGAGATCACAGTATCCACTCGAAGGCAGAGGACAAAAGTGTGTTCAGGAAAACGTCTGCATTTCAGACTTTTTCATCCCCACGAGACTTTAACAGGTGCGATTATTCAAAATCCCCATGTTATTTTCCCATAGGAAAAATCGCCAGATACCGGATGTCAAAGATGGCAGCTTTTTTGTAGGCGAACTTCAGAGGTCTATTGTGTGCGCGCCTCTTTAAATTCTATGATCAGGCATGACACTGTTGTCGGTACCCCCCTAACGAGGCTCCAGGGTCCGTGTATGACTCGTTTATTTGATATGCAATAGACTAGGTGCACAAAAGGCTTTTCCTGTGTGCTCATTTATTTCCGGTGGAGCATTAACTGTGTTGTATCGACATCTTCTGTTATATTCTGCTCCTTACATCTTCACTCCGACACTGAATATCCTGTTTGTCCAATAATAGATTTTAACACACGTATAAATCGTTCTTTATCGTAACATGCTGCTTCCCTAGTGCAACACCCAACCGAGTCCGTGTAGACACTAATTACATTAAGCGGAATAGCGGCACGTTCAAACACACCTGGCTCCACCGGAAACAAACTAGCCTACAAAGAGCCTTTCGTGCAAGTAGTCTATTGAAAATCCAAAATCAAAATATGAAAAAAGACTTGTTATTTCATTATTTGTTTATGAATGTGAGATTTTACACCCTACTTCGATCTATCGTCTGTTTTAATCAGTGTTGCTTAAACCTTAAACTTTGCATCTCTGACTAGGTGTTTCAATCGCTAAAATAGAGCCCTCCGTTGTTGTGTAACGTGGTAAACTCTCTGCGTTGTGTTTTTTGTGAAATAAATGCCGAGTCTTGTTGTACAGTAGTTGGCTATCTCTGCAACCGTTTATTTGTTGCCCCTGACAACAATACAGACAAGTCAGGATCTTCGCTAGCCGTTGACAAGTTGTAAAACACCCGGAAATGTACATAACAGACTGGCAAGAATATAACAAGACAATGAATTAAAAGTGTACCTGACAACAATACAGACAAAAGTCAGGATCTTCGCTAGCCGTTGACAAGTTGTAAAACACTATAAAAGGAAATAAAATTAGCCTTAGGATTATCATCATGACAACGGCTAGCGAACGAACCCCTGATTCATGACACCAATATTTTTCAAATATGTGTTTTTATTTATAAAATACATTCAAGCAAAGGGAACATTCCTGAGTAGTTTAAGAGCTATTAATAGCTAATTCACATATTAATTCTTATTCAACTCTGCAATCTGCAGGTTTTTCTCCTAAATTCCTAACTGGCAGAGCGCAATTTTTTATTTAGGGGTGCCAAGTTATTGAACAGTAGGCCTATTTCTCATCTTGCAAAAAACTTCCTCTGGACAAAGCTATAAACAATGTTTAAAAGATAATTTAACGGCTGTAAAACTTTGTAAACTTTGTAGCCTATGTATTGTTGTCCATGTATTGCTTTTTTTTAATTGTCATTGCTGTGACTAAAACTTTACTATCACTCACAGGAGGTCTAGCCATACTATTTTAACTTTGTTAATTTCCAACTTTGTATAATATATGAAATCCTGTCATTATTGGCTTTCAAATAAGCCTGTTGGGCTTCTTACCTCTTCCAGCACTGTATTGCTTACGTTATCTTTTTTAATCTAATGCATTTTAAATATGTGCAAAATAATAAAATTAAAAACTAAAACTAATTATTATTGTATAACAAAAATTACTTCAAAGCTATGCTTCAAAGTAACCAGAAATTCATGCTTGTATCTCAAAAGTAGTGAAATCAAAAGTACTGTATTTATCTTTCAAATGCAGTGGGCTACAGGACACAAGTTTCCAAAAATATCAAAAAAGTCAAGTCAATGCTTTATTGCTAGTGCGATGGAACATCACCTGGAATTTGGTTTAGTGCTTAGGCTCATACAGTAGAGACAGACAAAACATACAGTAAGTACAGTAAGTTAAGTGCAGATACTCAAAAAATGCACTGAAGTAGCCTACAGTATTCAAGTAAATTTACTTAGTTACTGTCCACCCCTGAGAGAGACCAATGTGACTTTCTGCAATAGTGTCATAGCTTCTGCAGGACAAATTAGTGCATTTAGCTGTGTTGTTTTATTTGTTTGTGCTTGTTATATTAATTTGGCATATATCTATTATTATCATATATTGGCAAAATGTTCAATCATACTAAAATTCCAGCACAACATTCAACACCACAGGCAAACAATATGAACAACTAATAACTATAAAAAATATTTCATCCAATGACAATGTGTTACAATATGCTACACGTTTCAGCATTTAAGCAAAATCACTTCATGTCAACTTCATCAAGTCCTTTTTAAATTGTTATGGCTCTGGCTGCTGACTGAAGAATGTAGTCTCATCCAACTCAATTCCTCTATCTCCTAGTGTGCAGTTACAGAGGGCTCGACCTTTTGGGATTGACACCTGACATAGTAGAGGAACAAGGGCCGAACTGCATCGTCTCTCAGGCCGTAGATCAGGGGGCTCAGGCACCGAGGCAGAATGAAAACAATGATAAAATTTGCGTAGCGTAGGTCCCGAAACAGGCGGCTACTGCTGGCCATAGCCAGTAGCCTCTCAATGGTTCCATACAACAGGCTGTTTAGACAAAGTACTAACTGACCAAGGTGCAGTAGGACTGTTCTCAAAGCTTTCTTAGCAGAGTCTTTATCCGCTGAAGCAGATCGTGCCACGAGTATAACACTGATATACGTGAAGACAATAATGGCTGTTACAGCGACAAAGAAAAAACCATTAAGCCCTTGAAACACATCTCTCTGCCATGGTGCCAAAATAAAACTCTCTCGAGTACAAAACATGAGATCTCTAAAGGAAACAGGACTCACTATCAGTGCATATAAGATATCTAGTGCAGGACTTATGCAAGCTAAGGACCAGATTATGGCAATTGATATAGCTGTCATTTTCTGTGTGGCCAACTCACTGTGGCGTAAAGGGAAACAAATAGCCGCGTAACGCTCGAGAGACATCACACCCAGGTTCAGAGCAGAAACACGAGCTGTGGCTGCGGACATGAGAACAATCAGTGAACAAACAGCCTTAGGAATCTTCTGCAAACTTAAAGCCAAAATATAGAGCAATGAGGATAGCATCAGCTGAACTGTGTCACTACAGAGCATGTGGGCAAAGAGGATATAGCGAGGCAGCTCTCTAAACACAGGCTTACTCATGAGAGTGTGAAACATGATGCTGTTGATGCAGATGAAAAGCAGGCACATGAAAATGGCCACGACAAGTTTAGTAAGTTGCCCCTCATTCATTTCCATTGTAAATATTTGCTGATGCACTAGTGGTGCTACTTCACTGGATTGATTGATGGTTCCCATCATCTATAAACAAACACACACAACATACAAGAAAATGACTTCCATACAACAATGATCAATTAACAAAGTCTAGAGAAGAGAAAGTTTGAATGCAGCCTTCATGAAGAAAAAAGTCCAGTTATGACAAAGTGTTGCAAAACTTTGTAAAGCTGTCGATAGCAGTCTAACAGTCAAGTAAATCTGTATGTTGAGGTTTAAGCTGATGGCTTTTCCCAAGCTAGTCATCCTTTGAGGGGAGTCATCCCACTGATTTTGCGTTGCTGTGTCCTAGTTGTTTTATAAGCAGCTATGATGTCAGTGTGGCTAAAATAAAAGCCCATGAGCCCTGGCTGTCACGCCTAACAGGGCTCTAGAGTGCGACCAATTTGGTTGCATATGCGACCTAATTTTTCAAAAGTGCTACTATTCAAGAGAGTAAAAAGTGTCCGCATTGAAACTCTACCTTTGGTTCAATAGACCTCTCCAGAATAAGTCCCGCCTCTGTAACTTCCATATCCATTCAACTTCCGGTCGTCAAATGTCTATGGGAAATAACATGGCGTTTCGAAAGATCGTACCTGTCAAACTCTGTAGGTGACAAAGTAGAAAAAGCTGGTGGGCCGATTGGCCTACACAATTCTACTTCTCTAGTTTCCACTGGATTTTTTGATTGTCGGTGCCGTTTAAGTAGTAAACGATTATTAACCCATTTAAGCCCAAATTTTTCCCAGACATGCAAATATGCAAATCATGTGTTATTAGCAACCCTTTGAAGTAATCAATATTTTTTTTTTTTCAAATGTAGAAAAGTAGATGAAAAAGTGAGTTTTATTACCGACCGGTGGGATAATATGCGTATACTCAATTAAAGGTTGCTCAAATTGCTTTTTTGTTAAAATAAAGGTATTCTGACAGGACTTTTCAAACTGATATGAACCCTGAGACCAATGGCAATAATAAATATGAAAAATATGTAATCATTGTTTATTTACCAGGAGCTTTGGCTCGTTAAAATAGAACCCTGAATGTGTATGTCTGTGCGTGCGTGTGTGTCTGCATGCAGTTGTGAGAGTTAGTGTATATGGTCTGTGTGTGTGTATCTGCATGGGGTGTGAGGTGTGTGTGTGTGTGTGTTTATATATATATATATATGCGAGCCGAAGTTCGCGTATATATATATATATATATATATGATTTAACTATCGAAATTTAACTATCGAAATTTTTGGCAAAGCCGCCAAACAGGAAGTGAGCTCATATTTCCGCAACCATTTCATGTATCATAACCAAACTTAGTACGTCGACTCAGGACCCCATCAGGAGGATGTTCAAAAACTTTGGTGACCTTTCACCTCTAGGGGGCGCTGCAATTAGGAAAAATGCGTTTTGGCCTGTAGCTGCTGTTGTGTTTGGAATTAAAATGTGGAGGTCTATAGGCTGACCCAAGCCAAATTGTGATGTCATCGTAAGTGATTCGGCCACCATATTGGATTTAATCAAAAACACCTAAACGTTTTCACAGGTCACAAAGTTTGTCAGATTTTCACAAAACTTGGTGCAGATGATCGTCAGACCAAGCCTCAAAAAAGTTATCCCTTTTCGTCTTCAAATCTAAAACCGTTCGCCCGTAACAGCCAATTAAAATGGTCGGCAAAGCCGCCAAACAGGAAGTGAAGTGATATCTCAGCAAGGTTTTCTCGTATCAAGACTAAACTTACCACATGTGCTCAGGACCCAATAAGGAGGAGGCTCAAGAAATTTGGTACATTTTGACCACTGTGTGGCGCTATAATCACAGGAAGTAGGGTCATATCTCAGCAATGCTTTCACATATAGAAACCAAACTTGGACTTGGGAACCTATCGTGAGGAAACACAATATATTTGGTGACCTTCGTCCACTAGGGTGGCGCTAAAGATACATGAAATTAGCTCATATCTCAGCAACGCCTTTACATATCGAAACCAAACTTGGTATATGGACTCAGGACCCGATCCTGAGGACACACAATACATTTGGTGTACTTTAACCACTAGGGGCGCTATAATTAGGAAAACTTTTTCGTATTGACACCAAATTTGGTACGTTGAGTCATGAACACATCCTAAGGACCCACAATTAATTTGGTGTGCTTTGACCACTAGGGGTGCTATAATTATGACCGCCGCGCAGCGAAGGTTTAGTCAGATTTTCTTTTTTTTCTTTTTCGCATGTCCAAATTTCCGTCAAGGATTCCCGGGACACTGAAAGACCGGGGTAGACGAAACTTGGTGGGCATGTAACCCCATATGGATAGCATGGAACCATCGTTTTTCGTTTTGATCTGTAGCCCCCCCCCCCCGCTGGACTGGACCCCCCGAAAGGAGGGTAGGGCAGACACAGTTTTCTGTGAATATCTCGAGAACCGTAAGGTTTAGGAGGACCATTTTTTTTTGTATGTTGATCTCAAGGGGCCATGTCAACCCATTCCATAACCACTCATTTCATGTATAGCGCCACCTAGTTAAACGCAAAAAAAAGTAAAAATGAGGTGTTGAAATCGCAGGTATCTGTGACGTAACATAGTCAAAACTGCACGAAATTGGAAGTGTAGGATCATTATGACACCCTCTGAATGCACGCCAAGTTTCGTGGAATTCCGTTCATGGGGGGCCACACAATAAATTAATTTATGTTACTATACAACAACTGGCCTGTAGGTGGCCGGAGACAGTTTTCTGTGAATATCTCGAGAACCGTAGGGCCTAGGAAGTCCAACTTTTTTTTTGTATGTTGGTCTTAAGGGGGCATGTCAACCCATCCCATTACCACTTATTTCATGTATAGCGCCACCTAGTTAAAAATTAAAAAGCAAAAAATTAGGTGTTTTCATCACAATATCTCTGGCTGACATGGTCAAAACTGCACGAAATTGAAAGTGTAGGATCATTATGACACCCTCCGAATGCATGCCAAGTTTTGTGAACTTTCGTTCATGGGGGGCCTTACAATAAATAATTTATGTGTACAGTGGGTCCCTGTTAAATTTGGACGGGTTCCTTCAGGAATCACGATCCCCATTTTCTCGGCAGAAATGGCACAAACTGCAGTTGACACAAACGACCACAAGGTGTCACTTTGGTGCCACTACTATTTTTGATGCGACTTGACTTACTGCTTCCATGATGCAGTTTCCAAGTCAGTAGAACAATCAGAGAAAGCTGAGCCATTACCAAACATATATGATAATACAATAGCGTGAGTTTATATATCTTATACCCTAGAGAAAGCGAGAGGGGATAGGCCTATGTGTGTTAGAACTTAGCGTGTGGAAAAATTACGTGCTGTTGAGACTGGAGCGAGTAATATTCAAAATAATGCAAAAAAAAGCAATTATCCTCATTCATTGCAACCAAAGCATGCCTGCTTGCCGACGTTCAAACGAAAAATATATCAAAGCACCTTTTGCCTTTGAATGTAGCACGAAAAAATGTTTAAACAGCTGGACAAATGGTTTAGCTAATTGATTATATAACCTGTACACCAGCAATTGTTGAACATTTACCTGTACAAGTACATTGACAGTAGCCCAGCCTAACAGCATGTTGTAGGCCTACTGTAGAAATTTCACTTAGGGTCAAACCGGGACGATTGAAACGGAGGACGAATGAAACATTCCGGTTTTCTCAGAGTGCCACGATGATAGACAGTCATCATTTGGACAAAACATAGAGCATATTAACCTCCGTTGCTCAGCCAAATGCCTTCCTGTTACGTCCTGGTATCACGGAGTTACAGGCGATAAACGATTTTTGATGGTCACAAGTTTACATCATTAGCGGTTTATTTTTTTTGATTATTAAAGAGTGTTTTTCATTTAAAAGTTTGACTTGCTTATTAAGTAGAGCATTTAGTGCTCTCCCCAATCCCAGACGTTCACATTGCATGATTGTTTGTAATGGATGCAAAACAGCCTATAATGCTAGATGTCTATGGCGGGACGATTGAAACACTTGTTTCATTTGTCCCGACCAGGCAGTAAACCCCATTTATTCTAAGTCAATGCACACATATCTGTGTTTATACTATATTTTATGCAGGTGAGACATGGAAAAGTAGTTTTAGAAAGATGCAAATATATTTGGGGCTATCAGGTAGGGGGGTCGAGTTTTGCCATGTAAACCTATGGAGACCGACGGCCTGTCGGTCATGAAGGGCACTTATTTGGATGTGTGGTGGCTTTAACCACGTAAAAACAGAGTGAAATAACATTTTGTACTATAGAAACATTATATAATTCGAAACATGCATTATTCTAGCTATATTAATGGCATAGTGCATGCTATTTCCATAACCGCGAGATAAGCGCTTTACCATGACGTCAATGAGTTGTTAACAGACATGAACCAAGACATATAGCCCAGCAGCAATCTATCTAAAATAACACATACTTGAAGTACCATTCATGATATGTTGTCAAATATTGAAATTGTGGGAAGTTTACATAATTTAAGCTGTATGTTTCATTCGTCCCCCATGCTGTTTCATTCGTCCCAGCCAGGAGGGACGAATGAAACAAAACGCACGTTCGACTTCTCCTTAAATAACTCGGTTTTGTTCAGAGCTGTAAATGCAACTGTATTCGACAGAGGATAGATGTAGGTTGCTAGAGACAAAATATTAACTTTCAGTGTTTTACGATGTCTTTGTAAATTACATTTAATTAAGAAGTGTTTCATTCGTCCTGGTTCTCCCCTAAATTGCAACCGCAACATGCCTGCTTGCCAACGTTCAAACGACAACGAAAAAGATAATAAAACAACAAGAGGGTTGAGTCTGAATGACACTGAGTTTTTAGACACTGAGTTTTTGTAGTTAAGAAATATTTTCGTATAAAAAAATGGTCATTCTTCAATCTCCTTCACTGACGCCTATATGGAAAAGGCTTAACGTCCCAAAACAACAATCAATGATCATCAAATTTCTCTCTCACATTGCTCCTCATAACCATCATATAAAAAAGTGTTTTTTCTTTTCTTTTTGAGCACATCCGAATCCCAGGACATAACGCACTGGACCTTATAATAGGCTCGAGATATAATTCCAAAGGGGGCAGATAGGGGCCACTGCACTTAAAACTTAAAAAGATGAAGCTTTCCGAACTTTGAAATTGCGATCAGTGACTGGCATCGGGTGAACGAAGTTTTTCGAAGTTGAACAGACTATTAAAAACTATTTGCGCACCTCCATGTCACAGGAGAGACTGGGCTCTCCCTTCTATGAAAAAGACGTTAGGCTACCTGCAAACTGGCCTATGATTTCATTGCTGAGTTTGCGGCAAAGCAAGAAAATGTTTTTTTTCCTGAGTCAGGATATGGCGAGTCAGTGTCATTTATTTGTCCAATGTTAGCCTATAGATACAGACCAGTACATCTTATCAATAGTTTGAATGTCGTGTGTGTTTCTGCTCATTGACAAATACCGTTCAGCACAATGATTCATGCCCAATTAATTCCCCCTATTAAAGTGTTCGCCTTTGTTACACTATTTGGTTTCGTGATGTAGCCTAGCCTATGATAAACACCATATGGCCAAATATGTGACTCAGATAATGGTATAGGCTATACAATTGAATTTCCCCTCTTAAAGGCAAGCTGGTGTAGCTTATTAGACTAGGCTACTATTAAAATACACCGACGGTAGCCTTGGCTATGTGTAAAGTAAGCTATCACATGATTTCATGCACATAAGTGAAAAGGGCCTTGCATCTGTCAAATTCGCACAGGGCCTCGCATCCCCTTGCGACGGCCCTGCAGCTCCTCCTAAGACAGCGAGGAAAAAGTTAAAATACGCGATAAACCCGGGAAAAGTTGACAGGTTTGTTTCGGTCCCGGTGATTATTTGTGAAATTGTGCAAACGACAGCCTTTTCAAGGCATTTCAAGGAAGGATTAGCATGCAAGCTCCCAAATTGACCCAGTAGCCTAAGGCATCAATAAATTGTTGGGACTGGGAAAAAATTCTTGCTGGCGAGGGAGGGTCACGTCTTTTTTGACTAACGCTCCCAAAACTCCTCCGGTAGCCCCTTAATTAAACTAGATGTACCGCATAGCGGTACAAAATATGACCGCCGCTCAGTCCTGTACATCCATTCCGCGAAAATAAATCATATTAATGAATTTGTCTCCATCTTCTACTCCATCCCCCACTCTTGAAACTTTTGTGTATGCTTGTTTGGAATGTGTGTTTGCACACATTCCGCACACAAAGTAGCCTACTGGCGCTGCAAAGGTGAATAGATTTGTTTCTGGGCCAAAAAATTTGTAGCATTGTTATAAAACCTTTAAAATCTCTAAACAATCACAAGTAGGGAAGTTCATCACAGTCCATCCATTGCAACTGGACTGATGAAAGGTACACCTCAAGGCCGTAGTCATGATGTCAACATTGGGGGGGACCAAATCTGTGGTGGGGTCTGAGGGACCCCCAAACAGAATTTCAATACATTTCCTACCATGCAAAAATATTATTAAAAATCAAAAACAAGTCGTTAGTTAGGTCAGTCAATTAGGGTATTCCAAACTTTTGACGAACATAGGCATGGGATGGATGGATTATGAAACCCTGGGCACAGATGCCCCCCCCCCCCCCTTCAGATAGAGGGGTCCTGAGGCATTCTCCCACGGAAGATTTTTTTATTTTTAAAAAAATGACCCACCAGATGACTTCTGGTGAGTTTTGTGAAAAGAGAAGGGTGGAGAAAAAGCAACTTCACACAGAGGCTTGGGCTTCAGGGCCCCCTGAGCTCTTGGGCCCAGTAAGCCCATTCAGTAATCCATCCCTGGACCCGTGACTCCATTTGTGTTCAAAATGTATACTTTAAAAGAAATTACAAACTAGAGTATCTTATGATAACCTCTATATTACACAGAATGTGGTTCTTTGACTTATTACTTACACCTGAAGATTAAACTAAGGCTTAGACTCATAGGTTTGGCCTAATAAGATTTTGTCTTTTAATTTAGATTGTATTATGCTGGCGGCTAACACACAATTTTAACAGTTTGAAAGGGACAGGATTCAGGAATAGGCTACTAAGACAGGCCCCTCTTCTGTCTGACTCACTTCATGTTACCCCTGTATGCATTATAGACTGGCTTCTGACAGAAATTACGTTTTGTGCCAACATGTAGAAACACTAGGCCTACTACAGCCTTTAATTGGTGAATGGAGGTGCAAATTCCTTTCTTTGGTTATTGTCCGCGATTCACATTAACTGTAGGCTATCATCACATTGTAAACGTTTTTTCCAACTTGTGTGCTGTCGCCACATTTGATCACGTTTTGCCTGCATGGATGCGCGATTGAGTGCGCATCTAAATAATATGCAAGATGCAACAATCATTTCTAAGAGGCCTATAAACGGTAATTTCTGGCATTACTACTAGCATATGAATGCATTATTTATGTTGAAAGACATGAAAGAAATGACACAGGCTTGCACAAATTCATCATTTAAAATAAAACGTTTCACTTTCGCTATCATTACGAGAATAGGCTACAATATGGAAAATGTTCCCTTTCAGTCTGATCGGCTCCAAAAATGTATGGGATTTCCTTAGCCTGTGCTACACCTTTCCAATAAGTTTTGTGAAAATTGTACCGGTAGCTTTTGCGATATTGTTGACAGCCCTAGCTACCTCACCGCAGTAGGGTGCAGTAAATGGAAGCTTTTGATAGCGCACGCCACTAACGAAAAACGGAAAATCACCAGGACAAACCACTCAAGGATGTAGGGTACTCTGGAACCATAGGTCACTAATTTGTGCGTTAGTTACTTTTGATTACATTTCTGATGCGTGTTGGTTTCCTGTAGGCCTAGTATAGCGCTTTATTCTTTCTTTCTTTTTCTATGTACGTATATTGGGGGGGACATTTTGGTCATATTTGAATATTGGGGGGGACACGTCCCCCTCAATGTCTATGGTGACTACGGCCCTGGTACACCTGTAGGCTACATTGTATTTGGGAAAAGCAGAAGGTAGCAGCATAATGTATTTATTTATTTATTATTATTATTAAACAAAACAATCTCTGTCAGTTCCATGCAGTTTTCAACAGCTATCAAGAAGAGAGGTCATGTCATGGATTTTTGTGAATGTTTCTTCTTCTACATATGCATAAGTTTAGTCATCTAGTTCAAATGATATTCAGCTTTATTGTCAATGCACAAATTAAATACCAGTAGTCTAGAACAAAATGCCGTTTTTTACCCAGAGGTGCAAATAACTGACATGTCCAAAAGGGCCTTCAATGCGTTGCGAGACTGTTCATACACATTTTAACGGGCAAAGTTGAAGAGCTAGGCTACTGTCCATTATTGTTTGTGCAAATAATATGCTGATTCATGTTCCCTTGCATTTTTTGACGCAATCTTTTGACGCAATCTTTTGATTTTCACCCAGCCTAGTCCATGGTAGGCGTCCGATAAACATATTGTTTAATTTTGCGATTGAGATATCCACGCACTGGCGCCCCCCCCCCTGCGACGTGTTCGCCCCCGGGTTTCAGAGCTATTCTAAATGCAAAAATGCATAGAGGGAGTTATGACAAAACCGTGACTGTTAAACTATAAGGTAGGCCCTATGCTAGGCCTATTACACAACACTTGTCACTAGGCTATGCTGGCGACCCAAATAAAATCTCCTTTGGAACCAATGGCTTACACCTTACAGTATCAAGCTGCCACCTCTTGGCGAAAAGTTAATAGTTTTGCATATCAGTAATACATTTCACGTAGCTGTGTTTATCACGGAAAGGGCGAATGAAGTGGACACTTCTAAATGGAACCCAACCCACTGTACAGTAGCTCAAGGTCTGTGGCTAAAGCAGCCATAATGAAAGCGTTATCATTGTTTGGATACTTCGCACACACGTGTTTTTTAATCGCATAGACTACAACTACCAAGCTGGAATCAAAGCACATCGACTCCCCTCTCACACCCTAAACACGCACGCACTTCGAACAAACAAAAAGCGCCTCAGTCTCGAATAGCCATAGGCAAAACTGTATCTGACCGGTGTAACGTTGGTACTAAATCATCCATCGCAAAGAATGATTTTTGTAGCACGTGCAACAAATATGTGTAGGTACAGCCCTGCCCTGAATACATCTCAACGTGCGCTCTAAAACATCTGGTTTAAATGGAGATGTAGATCATCACGGGTGCGTTAATAAATCTACATTGCGGCGAGTTGACACAAATTATTCACTTTGACGAATTTATGTAGTTTCAGTTACTTTACTTTGAGCCATTTTAGCAGAAATGTCCCAGCCCGGTGTTTAGGATGCATCATAGGTTATTTCAGGTAGCATATATTTTCCATTAGAAAACCATCACGTAGCGAACGTGTTGTGGCTAACTCACTTAGCTCCTGTTAGTAGCCTAGGTTATGGTCATAAGCAAATGAGATGACAGTCGAAAGATTCAATTAGTGCTGTTATCAATTTTCTTGGTAGCCTATAACCGCATTTATGGTTTTCTACAAATACATCAATAATCAAATTGGCCTCCATCACTCAACCATGCTAACGGTAACATTATTTTACCTACGTTCTGCTATTGATAGGATTAACGTAGCCTACCAGCAGTAAAAAACAAGCATGTCCGATAAACATTCTCAGATTTATTTCGGCTTCAAGAAGAAATGGGAATTACATGTCATGCAGAAATCATCCTACTCTTATTAGACGTTCTCTGCGGTAAACTACACAGTCTTGTCCTTGTAGGAAGCATACCAACCCACTTCAGATTAACTTCCAACAAAATTACGTCTCACTGCAACGATGCGCCATCTGGTGGACAAACGACTACGTGACGCCAATACTGGAAATGCAGCCAAATTATTATGATGAATATTTGGTTTTCCTTTAATCCTACTGAATTTGTAATTATGTATCGGCCGTTGTAATTGCCGATACTGATGTATGTGCGTTCCTGTGTGTGTGTGTGCGTGTGTATATGTGTGCACCACCATCTACAGGCCAATGAGTGTACAGTCACTAAATGTACACATAACTTAATTTTTTTAGACCCCCCCATGGATGAAATTCTACGAAACTTGGCATACCCCCAGAGAATGTCAGGTTAATCATACACATAAAATTTGGTGCAGTTCTGAACATCTTAACTGAAGAGAGGGGCGATTAGAGCAGAATGATATTGCATTGCAAATCACAAATGAGTGATTATGGGCCAGGTTGATGTGGGCCCTTGAGACCAACATACCATAAAAATGTCTTCATCCTCGGTGCCACGGTTCAGGTAGTTATTTAGGAAAAACTGCATTTTTTGGGTTTCGGGGGGCCCAGCGCGGAGGGGGAGTGGCCCCCGGGGACCAAACTAAATTTTTCCGTAAAAGTCTAGTGGGGCTACATACCCACCAAATTTCATGTGCCCCGGTGTTTCGGTGCCCCGGGTATCGTTGACCAAAATTTCAGGAAGTAGATGACGGGAAAAAAAAAAAAAAAAAAAACTTTGACAATCCCTATATGACCGCTTCGCTAGCTTCGCTAGCGGCGGTCATAATAATCATGCAAAACATACCTGTATCTTGCTCGTTTTTCTCCTCCTCTGTCATTTTCTTCGTTCTGTTTTCGGCACCAGAGGGATACGTCCTTTTTTGTGACTTGTCTGAACATTACCGTCTCTTTCGATTGTTGAACTTGATGCAGTGTCTGCACGAATTGTATATGCACCCGAGGTGTCTACTTTATGCGCGTGACTCAAAGGCTGGCAGACACAGTAGCAGTAGGCAGGCATATTAATCATGAAATCATAATTTTCTTGATTTGAATGATAATTGTTTCATTTATTCATTCATTGATGTCACTTGTTTACGTTATTTATTATGTAAAAAAAAAAAAAGAAACTCGATTGGGGGCCCCCTGGTGGCCAGGAGGCCCCAAGCAGCCGCTTAGTTCGCTTATGCCTCGGGCCGGCCCTGGTCATACGTATGATTACTGTGAATGTGTGTGTGTATCTGTTTGTGCACATGTGTGCACATGAACTGGGTTAACATGACCCCTGGAGGCATACGGAAAAAATGGTCATCCTAGGTCCTACAGTTCTCAAGATATTCACAGAGAACTGTGTCTGGCCTACCCTCCTTTCGGGGGTCCAGTCCAGCGGGGGGGGCTACAGATCAAAACGAAAAATGACAGTTCCATGCTATCCATGTGGGGGTACATGCTCACCAAGTTTTGTGTACCCCGGTCTTTCAGTGTCCCGGGAATCCTTGTTGGTGTACGTCACTAAATGTACACATAAATTGTTTTATTGTAAGGCCCCCCATGAACGAAAGTACACAAAACTTGGCATGCATTCGGAGGGTGTCATAATGATCCTACACTTTCAATTTCGTGCAGTTTTGACCATGTCAGCCAGAGATATTGTGATGAAAACACCTAATTTTTTGCTTTTTAATTTTTAACTAGGTGGCGCTATACATGAAATAAGTGGTAATGGGATGGGTTGACATGGCCCCTTGAGATCGATCAACATACAAAAAAAAGGTGGACCTCCTAGGCCCTACGGTTCTCGAGATATTCACAGAAAACTGTCTCCGGCCACCTACAGGCCAGTTGGTGTATAGTAACATAAATTAATTTATTGTGTGGCCCCCCATGAACGGAATTCCACGAAACTTGGCCTGCATTCAGAGGGTGTCATAATGATCCTACACTTCCAATTTCATGCAGTTTTGACTATGTTAGGTCACAGATACCTGCGATTACAACACCTCATTTTTACTTTTTTGTGTTTAACTAGGTGGCGCTATACATGAAATGAGTGGTTATGGAATGGGTTGACATGGCCCCTTGAGATCAACATACAAAAAAAAAATGGTCCTCCTAAACCTTACGGTTCTCGAGATATTCACAGAAAACTGTGTCTGCCCTACCCTCCTTTCGGGGGGTGCAGTCCAGCGGGGGGGCTACAGATCAAAACGAAAAACGATGGTTCCATGCTATCCATATGGGGTTATATGCCCACCAAGTTTCGTATACCCCGGTCTTTCAGTGTCCCGGGAATCATTGACGGAAATTTGGACATGCGAAAAAGAAAAAAAAAAAAAAAAAAAAAAAAAAATCTGACTAAACCTATATGACCGCCGCTTCGCTGCGCGGCGGTCATAATAAATAACGAACAGTCCCTAATTGATTAATAGCCTAGGCCTACACCAGCAATTGTTGAACATTGACCTGTACAGGACATTGACAGTAGCCCAGCCTAACAAGCAAATGTTGCAAAATACATCAAAAGACGCAATTAATCAGAAATAAATAATGTAATCTGCATCGCTTTATTTAACAAACTGCAAGCAACAAGAGCATTGAGTTCGCTGTAAGGCCAAACACAAGAGCAAAGTCTATCTGTTAAGGCAGTCGATAGGCTATATAACAAGCTGTGTGCCTGGAAAGACGATAGATGACGGCTCTGGTCATCCCATACCCTCCCCCCACTTCCTGTAGCCTACCATTATGAAGGCCTGTAGCCTAAAACGACTCGTTGCCTTTTTGTGACATTAAGCTTTTTCACGTTAAGCCCCCCTCCCCCATCCCCTTCTTTCACAAGCAGTGGGGGAGCGCGGGGCACAAAGTAACACTTTTTGGCAGACAAAGGAGGGTTCTCCGCGCTTCTGTCGTTTGGCCACAATCCGTTGCAACCAGGCCAGGACAGATATTTTAGAGAGAAGGAGAGACGCCGGTGCAGCTCAGATGTCTTCTTAATTTTCTTTATTCTTTAGTAAAAGGTTCAGAACATTATTAAACTTTGACTAACATTTCGATGTGTCGATGTTTTTGACTAACGAACATCGAAACTTCTTTTACTAAAGAATAAAGAAAATTAAGAAGACATCTGAGCTGCACCGGCGTCTCTCCTTCTCCAACACTTTTTGGCTTTGGCTAAATATTTCTAAAATCATTTGAGTTTCACTAGTAACATGTTTTAACAAGCAACACTTGTTATTGAACTAATAACAGACGTGTGTCGAAAATTGACTTTATTTTCCATACGGAGAAATAACATATGCAGAGTCTAACCAAGGTCAATCTTGCCAAAAAAGCCCTCAAACCTGAAAACACATGAGGCAAAACTGCAAAACATCACAAAACGAACTAAACTAACACGCATATTTTTGTATTGCAATCATTGTAGCCTACAGTTGTAACAGCGCGTAACAGTCGTTTTACTCCCCGGATGCGCTCATTATAAAGAACGTTTAACGTGTCCCAAAAACAGCTATCAATTAATCACCAAACGTCTTATAAACAAGTATTGCCAGGAGCAACACCTTGCAAAAAATGATAACAATAGGCCTAGGCCTTTATATGGCTCTGCTCCTGCCTAGATTCGAACTCAGAACTGCCTGAAAGTTGCAGACCTGGGGCCGTATTACAGAAACTTCCTATCTTAAGTCCTAAGTTAAGATAGGAGAAGTGTAAGATAGGATTTTTCTCAATTTGGTATTACAGAAACATATCCTATCTTAATTTAGGAATCCTATCCCTGATAGCACAGGGGCGTTGAATCCACGTTGAATCAACCTCCGCCGCTTCAAACAAACGTGGATTCAACGCCCCTCAGCTATCTGGGATCTTATCTCAGGTTAAGATATCCTAAGTAGGCGATCTAGCATCGACCTTCAGCTTTTATGTCTGTTACTTAGCAACAGATGAAACTTGTTGTTGGAACACCTCACTTCACAACTGACAGCTAGCAGCTATCATAATAATAATTCAATGTGGAGTTCATTACCCGTTGGAAACTTGATGTAACGTCGCGCTAATCCACCAATGGCTTTTGCCACCTCTGTTAAAGGAGAATTCCGGTGTGATATTGACCTAAAGTGTGTTGAAACATGATACCGAGTGTGAACGTATGTCTAGCTCATCTCGGCTTGTCCCCTGCACTCAGAAATCGGGCGCTAGTTATCCGCCTATTGCCATGCAAATAAATCACTGTTTTACACTATTTAGGAGTCTCAAAGTAGCTCCATACTTCATTGTTAGACTTCCGAGGGCCTTGACATTTAAAACGAGATATTGTGAACTTTGAAAAAGCACTTGTAGTTTATTTACAAGACGATTTATACAGACAGTACCTGCGCTAACTTACATGTAACAAAAGAGCTGCCATCTCGCTTATTTGTAACAGTAATTTGACAGTTAGGAGAGCTGATGGGTCATCCTAAAGTTAGGACAGTTTATTTAGGATTTTGGTAACTTAGGATATTTCTGTAATACACATTTCCTATCTGGAGTTAAAGTGCGTATGTCAGGTTAAAAAACATTTTTGACAAATGAAGGGACATGAAGCAAGATAGTAGTGATTTTTCTTGAAAAATCTACTTTAAATACAATAGAACAATATTTACAGTTATTTTTATAACTGAATTTATGAACATTCCAGGAAACATTCCAGACACAGTGATGACCTCATAAGAGGGAGTCCAGCAAAGTTGGTCAATTAAAACACATGGGATAAGGGATCATACAGTAGGTTTTTTTACACTGATGAGGCCAAAAACATGACTTCATTCCAGTATGTCATGCTAGAGTCTACTACCTGCCTGACATAAACATATCCTGATGCATATTTTCTTTACTGGCAACCATTATTGATCTTAAAATGTGATGAAGAGGATATGGGTAAGTAGCAATGCTTGAAAATGCCAGTTGTGTCACTTGCCATCACATATAGGCCATTATATAGCCTAAACTAAGTAGAATCAGTAAGCAACTCATTAGTCTGTGTTCAGCCAACCATGGGCATATATGCTTTTCTTTAGACTATAAAACCATCAGTGTATGTGCTACCACACATTTGCTCTTTATACATCTGCTTATCAACTAATGTTAGCTATAGACAGGCTATTAATTTGCTTACTGATTCTACTTAACTTGTTGTATATGAAAGCCTATGTGATGGCAAATGACACAACTGCCATTTTGAAGCCATGATACATACTGTACTACTAGTGATCCGATCCTACTCACACACCTAATCAATTTCTCACTGATGATTTGATGGCCATGATTTACCTAAATTTTGTAGCCTATTCGTCTTTACTTTGTCCCTGCCAGTCAGGCTCATGCTTATGAACCACTGGTATGTCATAAAGAAAATTTTTGGCCTTATCAATGTAAAAGAAAATGCAGTTAAAACCCATTCTCCCCTAAGCTTAACTTTGCTGGACCCCCTCTTATGAGGTCATCACTGTGTCTGGAATGTTCATAAATTCAGTTATAAAAAGAACTGTAAATATTGTTCTATTGTATTTAAAGTTGATTTTTCAAGAAAAATCCCTACTCACTACTATCTTGCTTCATGTCCCTTCATTTGTCAAAAAAATGTTTTAACCTGACATACGCACTTTAAGATAAGAAACTGACTTTAGGATCGGCCGTTCTGTAATGACTTTTTTCCTAAATCCGATCCTAACCCTTGTTACCGTAGTTACCAAACAGATAAGATAGGATTTTCGAGTTAGGAAGTTTCTGTAATACGCCCCCTGTTCTGGAAATACGTGCATTAACGGTTACCCACTCGACCGTCAGACAACGCTATCTGCTTCGAGTAGGCCTATTGGGTAGGACTGTAGCCTACACTGGTTGCTGTGGCACAGTCTTGAGTGACCAAATTCGTTTTTCTTTGTCATATGAATGCTGTCATCATTTTGTTAACATTACTGTTAAGGAGATGCTGTAGGCAAAGTCTATATTTCAACCTCGTTAGTGTAGTAAAAAAAATCAGAACTATTCACAAGGTTTCTGGGCAGCATATTTATGTTCTGTTAGCAAGGGAACTTCTCATGACTACCGACAAAGTAGCCTACTGCCAGCTGACGAAGCTCTCATTTTAAAACATTACTGAGAGACAGACACTGTACAATCAAGAAATCTTGCCACTGAATCCAAAACTATGTTTAACATTATGTACAAGGCTTAGGCTACAGTGGACTAGCATGTTGCAGGGGCTGCTAAAAACACAGAGAAACGCACTGAAAACTCGGCCAATCACAGTCCTTGCTGTCGAATTCGTCTGGTTCGACCGTGGAACACCACAGCGGACTATGCTGCCCCCAAGCGGCTGCAGTTGTACTTACATTTCACCATTCACCATGATTGTGAATGAAGTGTCAATTTTTAACGGGGACCCACTGTACATTTAGTGATTGTACTCCAACAAGGATTCCCGGGACACTGAAAGACCGGGGTACACGAAACTTGGTGGGCATGTAACCCCACATGGATAGCATGGAACCATCGTTTTTCGTTTTGATCTGTAGCCCCCCCGCTGTACTGGACCCCCCGAAAGGAGGGTAGGGCAGACACAGCTTTCTGTGAATATCTTGAGAACCGTAGGGCCTAGGATGACCAATTTTTTCCGTATGTTTGCCTCCAGGGGTCATGTTAACCCATTCCATGTGCACACATGTGCATAAACAGATACACACGCACACACATACATTCACAGTAATCATACGTATGACACATACTCACACAGTAGACATATGTACGCATATGCACAAACACACATACACAGGCAAACACACAAGCACGCACACACCCACACACATAGACATAAACATGTACACGCACACATGCACACAATTCAAGAATTTCTCAGAATTATAAACAGGCAAGATGGGGGTGGGGTTGTATAAAATGAATTTTACATGTGAAATCTATGAACTAATCATGTTTTGGTACTTGTTGTCTAGCAGATACCAGTGAGAATTGAATGTGGATAATGCAATTTAGTGAGACAGTTCGATTCATATAGGCCTTTCAGCGTGATTTATTTTTGTGGAAAAAATGTGCTGGACTGGGCGGCGGTCATATTTTGTACCGCTCTGCGGTACATCTAGTTATCAACACTTTTTACCGATTTAAACCAAACTTGGTATGTGGTCTTGAGGACACACAATAAATTCGATGACCTTCGAATCCAGTCCAGTCTAATCCAATCCAATCAAGTCCAATCCAATCTAACACAACACAGTCAAGTCCAGTCCAGTCCAATCCCAACTCCTACTCAACTGCTTGGCCCCCTCATTGCTGCTTGCAGCTATATTTAATTCAGTAATTGTGAAGAAACACTGTAAATCTAGTGTTCGGACATTACAGGAAGTGACTGAGGTATGTGACTGCCTATAAAATGTATTTATATACGTATGATCCCCAGAATCAATAGAGATCCCAAAGCATACTGGTAGCCAATTGAATAGGACCCTCCACAACTTGTTGAGGACCCTGCCTGTTTCCAGAAAGCGGGACTGACCTCTGTACTCTATTTTTACAATACCACTCACCCTCAGGAGTGGCTACAGGGGAGTCTCCATTTTTCCTTATGTTTGGGCAGGAGCCTAGGTTGCCAGTCGATTTTCTCCTGGGTAGAGTGGAGGACCCTGTTAGTGGTACAGTTCATGAGTGGGTTCAAGAGCACCAGGCCCAATGACAGGTAGCATTCCAAGGGGCCTGGGACTGGTTGGAGACTGTGGCTGCACGCCGGAAGAAGAATTTCGACAAGCATGTTCGAGATGACCCACTGGGGGAGGCTCAGCTTGTGCTTTTGCGTAACCTCAGCACCTTCTGACCTGTGGAGCCTGGTGGTGCACCAAATCTTGAAGGCACCCAAAGATGGTGGGTCGGTCTATACTGTGGCACCGGTAGACAACCTTACCAAGGCCTGGCAAGTGCACCGATCGCTCCTAAAGGCTGTGGTTAAGGCCCCCTTGTCTGTTTCAGTCGGCCCGGGCCTTGTCTGCTGATTCAGCCCCTGAGTTTCTGCCAGAGGTGGATGACCCCTGTTCTGACTGTGACCTGATGGCTATCAGACAGGTAAGACCTGCTGCTTCTGGTTTGCCAGATTCCACTAGACCAATCACCATAACTCATGCCGCCCTGCAGAGTTCCACATCCACTGCCGGAGTCAGTCCCCTCTGCACCATCACCTCTTCAGGAAATGATGGATGACCCGCCTGTTTGGACATTACAGGACGTGATATTTGGTCCGTGATATATAGACAGTAAAAGAAAAAGATCTGTCTTGTGCGTTCTCGTGGAGATTCAGCTGTAGCCAGCATGGCTGACTAAATTAGCATAGAAGATGCCCCAGCCACTTTTACTTTTTTGTGTAGCAGCATTTTGGGTACCTGCTGGAAACAATAATACCAATTGGCGCTGGCCAATTTTCAAAAATTACAAAAATTTGCCCACCCATGATTTAATTAGTCGGTAACGCTTTAGAATAACATGTGCTTATTAGGCGTTAACAGTGCATAATAAGCAGTTAACAATTCATAACTAACAGCTAGCTAACTGTTCATAACATTAAGTAACTGTTAACATGCAGCTTGTAAGTGTTTATAAGCAGCCTTTTAAGTTACTTACAAGCATATTTGTTAACAGTTGACGTGCAGCCTGTAACTGTTAACAAGCAGCATGTTAATGCTAGTTAATGGTGTATAAGATAAAAGGGTGGATAACTAATACGCTTATAAGACCTTTCTTAACCATTTGTAGTAAATTTTGCAGCCCCCCAATCTAAAGCGAGGTCCACGCAGCCTATAGTTCCACAAGCCCAACCTTCTATCTCTATATATTTACTGTATCTATCTATCTAACTCGGTTAAGCTGTGAGAAATCCACCTTCAAAATTGCTACAGCGAGCAGGATTTGAACCCCGGTCTCCTGCGTCGTGGATTGCCGCTCTACTTACTGAGCCACATCCCTACCTATCATAACAACGAAATTGTTAATCTTGATTCTATATTCCGATAATGTTTTAAATCATACAAGTTATGTTTTTTACAAATATGTTTCTGATGGAAAAGTGGTGTTTCATTTCCATAATCTTTAGTGAGCGAACGCATAAAACAGTCAGTTTGTCAGCAGTCTAAAGATATTATGCCAGATTTGTATAGTTTGGTTACCTAGCAACCGATGCGTATAGACGACAAGTGGGTGCGTTCAAAGTCGCAAACATTAGGCGAACGTTCGCGATGGATTTGAAACATGTTTCAGTTTGCCTTCAGTTTTCCATGAATGTCTGCGAACGTAGTTCTCCACAAACGTTACATAGGAACATGCAGGGGCTAGGCAGCGGTTACCGTTGAGATGTGAATGAATGAGAATGTTGACATAAATTCGTTCAAATTTAACAGTGCAAAGGAAACCAGCTTGCCACGAATGTTCGCCTCTGTTCAAGGAATCTGAACACACATCGGTCAATGGTTGTATTGCATTCCATTCGAGTGGCTGGGTATTCATTGTAGAAAGACAACAATTGTGATAGTGGATGAGAAAATAAGGTAAATTATATAGTTTTTAGGCTACACCTTTCCCGCCAGTTTGTTTGAATTTGGCAGAAAGGGATAGCCTAGTCCACCAAGAGATGTAGCCTATTTGCTTACAGAATTTTCAAAATTTGGCAAGGCTATTTGTGCAGGCCAGGATGAGAACCCTGGACTCCAGCATCACAAACGAGCACCTTGACTACTCAGCTACCAGCCGCTTTACATTACATTTGGCTGACACATTTTTAACCAAAGCGACTAACAACATGGTAAACAGTTTAAGTTTTAAAGCAATTCTCAACAATTTTAGGACAATTTAAAAAATGGTAGAGTAGGCCTACAGTAAGAATAAGTGCATCAGTGAGTGCTGTTTTTAACAGTTACGTGTCCGTTCAAGACGGTTGGTAGGATCAGCAAGACTTGTTGTAGGCCTAAGTGGTGCTATGAGAGGAGATATATGCTTTAAGCATATATGAAGCAAATGTAAGGCTAAATGTAAGGCATAGGCTAGTAGCCTACAGACAATAATAATCTATAGCCTAGGCCTAATGATTTCCTCAAACCTGAAGACATTACTTTATTGATAAACATCAATTGGCAATGAATGACCAGATGATATCAGAATGCATATTTTTTATTGAAGTCACGTTTTGTCTTCATTCACAAAACAAATTACTGGTATGAAAACATAATATGAAGAAGATATAATAAACAAACACTCTTCTTCTAAAAATCTTCTTAAAACAAGAAATGTTAACAAATTAAATTTGCTAATTCTCTCCCTCCTCTCATTCTCTTTCCTACTCTCCTCCTTCTCTCATTCATATTGCTCTTCCTTTCCTCTTTTATCTTCTCCCCATCCTCTTTCCTCACTTCCTCTATCCTCCTCTCCCATCCTCTCCTCTTTCCTTTCTTCCTCTCCTCCTCGATCCTCTCCTTTCTCCTCTCGTCCTCTCTTCTCCTCTCCCTAAATTAACACAATTCACTTTTTTAACACTTGCAAATGCTCTCACACACACACACACACACACCATTCACCCTCAGACAAACCTACACATAGCCTACAATCAATGATATTTGTTGGCTATGTCCTTTAGGATTCGGCCAAGGGGTCCATCTGGGTGCTTTTTGGCGAGCCACTCTTGCCACTCAATAACAAAAAAAGAAATGTTAACAAATTAAAATAAATGAACACAATTATCACTTAAACAAAACAAAAAAATGAATCACTCAGCCTAATGGGAAGGAGCTTCCTTTCCTTTTTCATAGTGTTAATCCTGTAGCTGATATCAGGGTCATCTGTGATAACATTGGTGCATCTTTTACAGAATTCACTGATTTTCTCAGTGACATCACGGTTTCTAAGCAGGTTGTTATAGTTTTGAGGAGAAGCAATGTAAAGTTCTCCTATGGCTGCATTGTTGACAATAGTGTTTCGGTCCACTCCAATCTTCTCACAGGCCCGAGTGACAGAGATATGCCCCCTTTTCATGTAGGCTTTAAGTACACGTTTGTACCTTTTGACAACTTCATCTGGACCACGGGCTGAGAAAAGTAAGTAGAACATTAGTAATTTATTTGTGTAGTGCGTTACACAGAAATAGCCAGTCCTTCAAAATTACCTATGCAATTTATTAGCTAAGCCCACAATATCTTGGAGCACCTATCACATAGGTCTAACTGCTATTGTTGGCTTTAAGAGCCATGTAGGGAGTTGTTCTGATTGCAGCTTCTTGAGTTAAAACGTTCTACAATGTCAGCAAATCTAAGCACTCCATAACATGCAGCAGTTACAAATACAGCATCACCACAGACCTTTATATGGCTATGTGTGACAGAAAGCAAGCTTTGATTCTTGAACCATTGGGATATGTGTAACGGAGGCGAACTGAGCTAGCATGCTAGTTGCGCATGTAAATCCTCACACCCCTAACCTTAAGAACGCTTCTAACCGCTGAGTTGGAAGCCTGGGCTTTTAGCTCAGTGGTTAGAGCGTTCGACTCCCATGCCGGTGTGTGTCGAGGTGGCGGGTTCGAGGGCCGTGAGCGGCGGACGAATTACGACCTTTGTTACATATGCAGGGGCCTAACCATGTAAAGCTCTACATGTAATAGTGGGGATTTGGAAGCCGGTGAAGGAAGCTGAACATAGAGGTGAGACAAGTGTGTTAATTGGATCTAGTGGATAGCCTTGCAGCAACATTTTGAATGGACAGCAGGCAATGCAGATTGTTATGTGAAGAGAAGAGTGATAGAATTTATAATTACCTCGTCTGACTTGTCTATTTTTTATCTTTTCCTTCTTGTGGCTCCTGCTCTTGCTTCTCTTTTGCTTCCTACTTCTCTTCCTTTTATTTTTTCCTTTTTTTGATTTCTTTTTCTTCTTCCTCTCATCAGCTGGGTAAGAGGAGTCAGAGGTAAATGAACCACTTGTGTCCCAAGACTCAGAGGAATCGGAATTTCTTGCAGAGCTGGATTCAGAGGTTCCAGAAGATTGTTCCTGTCTCTCATGGTCTTCCACGCTAGCTGCTGAACAAAGAAAATACACAAATATACACTTTAGTACATACAGTACTATGTATTCAACACTTTGTTGCTCTTCGATTTTCTGGGCAGAGCTAATGAGGTCCATTATTCAACCCCAGGGCTTCCTTGTAAAAGAGATTTGAATATCTCAATGAGACATCACCTGGTAAAATAAAGGATAAATAAAAATAAAATCCCCAGAATAACTCAAATATATAATTATAATATAATTCAAATATGTGCACAGTAACTCTTTCGAGGGTAATACTTTTAACAGGCACAAGTTATAGGAACATTCATTTGGAATATTAGTTGATTCCTACTGGGCAATTGACTCCAGTTCACAACTGTTTTGGTTGTTTTTTTTGCCTTTCAAGGAGAGTTCTCCGTGAACATATGGCAGTGTTTGTATTACTTACATTTAGTCAACTGATCCTTCAGTAAATCTCTCTCCTTCGAAAGTTCCAGGATCATCTCCTTCTGCCATTCAAGCTTTTGTCTGGTCAGCTCCTGACGGTGTTTCTTAGCGCTGTTTACAGCAGTTGGGGACAGTGTAGCAGTAGCGCTGTTTACAGCAGTTGGGGACAGTGTAGCAGTAGCTCTGTTTACAGCAGTTAGGGACAGTGTAGCAGTAGGACAACCTGGTAAAAAAAGAAACAAGTGGAAAGAGTCTTTAACATACAGAATGTAGTTAGCAGGGATGCAAACTACTCACTTTTTAAGTGAGACACTTTTTGATAAAAAAAGGGCACTTGTGTGATTCATGCACATTCAGGGAGAAATTTTAGGGGGGGTGGCAGGAACCCTGTTTAGATCAAAACAAGAGCTACTGACTAATAGTGAACAGCAGCGTCATTTGTGAACAGCAGCGTCATTTACAAAGGCTTGCTCCAGTCCTGGGGCCGGATTCACAAAGCCTTTTTAACCACATGGATCTCAATACTCAATAATTTCAAGTTTTTGCCTGAAATTGCACTGTGCCTATTTACAAGGGCATTGTTCCCACCTCTTTTGGGGCCTACCATCAAATGTTGGACCTCTATAGAAAGCTGAGAACCTCTAGTTTTTGTAGGAAACAGTCAAAATAACTGTGTGATGTACACAGAGTTACAGAGGCTAGAATATCGTTTTTTCTTTCTGCCGGATTACAAGCATCTCTGAACTGACCACATTTCAGCCCTCTAGGTCACTTGATATCCCTTAGAAACACAACTGAGCCCTAGCACCAGGTCTTGTGAAGCTGTGTGCAACAGTAGATCAATATAGAATGAAAATATGAGTGCTTTAGACCATTATTTGCCAAGGTATGCTCATGCGTTTTGTAAAATACCTATGGAAACTCCCAATAGGACTTTTGGTTATCCAAATGCATACTGACGATCAAATGCTTACTGCACATGAACCCCTTTGTGTAGAAGCATAATCCTGGTCTCAAATAAAAGGTAACACTTTGAGGTTTCTTGTGGACTATTTAGATTGTATGTCAGGTGTTCTGATATAGACTGACTACACAAAATATGGAATAATTACAAAAGTCTCTATTTTTGCATTTACTTTGTTGGTTCAATGAGTGTGTATAAGATAGACTATACATCTGTACAACTAATATTGGATAATACAACATGAAGATTCAATTTTCTATGGATTCTTGTGAATATTTCAGTACCCAAAACGTGCATCTACTTATTGTGCTGCAGCTACACTGCAGCCAGAGTTCAGGGTAGCACCAAAAGCAGAGGAGGGGGAGGGGGGCATTTTGGATCAAATTTAATTGAGACATAATAAGATTAATCTGAGAATGTAAAGCACTATACAGATTGTACATGAAATATTGTCATTTTTGGATTCCCAAGAGTCAAAGCTTTGAAATGGTGTATAACATTACTATGCTACATAGCAATATGGTGCATACAATTGATTTAGAATGTTGGGGGGAGGTAGGTAACCGTCCCGCCGGCGGGACACTGAACACTATTTAAGACAAAAATACTTCTTAAGTGGTGCTTTCTTCTTATCTTTTGTCTTAAGAACAAATTTAAGAAGGTTTGATATTCATGAACAAAGTTATTATGTTTTTTCTTAACTTTCATAATAGTTTAAAATATAAAATCTTCTTAAATTTGTTCTTAAGACAAAAGATAAGAAGAAAGCACCACTTAAGAAGTATTTTTGTTTAAGAAGGCTTTGTGAATCCGGCCCCTGATGCCAACCCGCCGTCTGTCACTGGTTTACCGACCAGCAAACCCCACTCGTCGAATGTATGCTTTTTTCACCCCTGGTCCATTTGCATCCTTGAGTTAGCAAGAAGCTAGTGAAAGCTATCCTTGCTAATACTATAGTAATTACAGGTACTAAAATGTTTTCCATAAGCCATGAGCGTAGTCACATTAGGGCCTGAGTGAGAATGCCATCCAGGAAGATAGCTGGCCTATCATAAGACATTTTTTTAATAGTGTATAGTGTATTTAATGTGGCATTATCTGAACTTTGCATGATCAATAGTGTGTAGTCGAGTTTAGAATGCAAGGTAGGCTACATGTGGGATATTACTGGCTTCTGTGATAACGTGGGTAGGCTAGCTAGTGAATAACATTAGTTAAAACATACTTACTAGCATCGCCCTCTTCACGTTGTTCATTGTGCTTCCTCTTTAAAGCTTTCTTCTTTGGCTTTGTCATATGAGTGGAATTGTTGGCAACTACAGAGCGGGTTTGCACGCGTTTACTTGCCATGTCACTACCAAAAAATGTGACGATTCAAAGCCGCGCTAGAATCGGGTAGCTGATTCAAAGGATGCAAATTACACTCTGTGACTCGTGTTCAAAATCTAGCCAATGGCCAAGCAGGTTTCGATTTCAGAGGTGAGCCGCGGGAAAATAGGGAAAGACGAAAGCCAAAGCCTTGCGAGTCCCAAAGAAAATGTCAACTTGCTAGCGTAGGCCTGTTATTTCATTGTTGTAATTTCTCAACCGTCATGTCGTTGCATAGAAAATTACAGAAACGTATCTATGGAGGTACTAACAAGAAAAAAAGCCTGAAGCTTATCAAATGGCTTCAGAAAAAGCATCTTCTCAGAACAAAAATGAAATGCAGCATATGTCACAGAAGAATGACACTTGTAAAATGGAAAACCAGAGATCATTATAGCTGGTAGGTACCAATTTGTCTAATGTTTAAATAGCCTACCTGTACTTGGCTTAGGCCTATTTCATCCACTCAACTAATTTGGCTACTGTGAATTGGCAAAGGGAAACTTTGATTCTAAATTGACTTTGATTGACACATCACATTTTCTGGCATGACCTCTCTGCAATTGCAAATTGCATCTTTAGTTTTTATTATTAGCCTACTGTTTATTCTTTTTATTACTATTTTTCTTTTATTTTTAAGCACATTGAATGACATTCAATGTATGATAATGCACTATATAAATCAATTGAACTTGAACTTGTGCTGTATTTTCCAAAAGGTTATGCCAACGAGCAATACATCGAGGGAAGAGAAGGGTGAAATCAGTTAGGCACAGGTCAATTTTTCAGCGCTCTAAAACATCTCTGTTTGACTGGATGCATTTTATTTATAGGTATTTAACATGTAAAGCAATCAATTAGCCTACAAGGATACAACAAGACAATTATTTATTTATGTATTCATTTATTTATTTATTTATGTATTGCTGTTGATGTAGATTTTCACAGGGCCTACAACTTCGGCAAATTGATATGATGGAAGACAACATAGCAGCAAGTTCTGCAACGTTGACTAAGATGGCCAAAAAACTAAGGAACGTCTGCATCACAGCAGTTGAAAAAATGAGACAACGCAATGGTCAGATGATGAGGCAATCGATGAAAGCCACTTCAGACACAAAAGAAAGGTAAGAGGGTTATACTGTAATTCTGTTAAAGATGATGTGTGTGTGGAATATCATAGTCTATAGTTTCACTTAGAGAACTCTGGCCATGTTTAGAACCCTTAGAAATAAAACATGATGTAAAAAATTGGTTTCATTTTTCACCAAAGTTTATTTTCTATTTTCATGATACAACAGTATGGAAGAGGAAGAATCGCCGGAGCATGGAAAAGGAAGACTTGGGTGTTCGGCATGCTAGGCATAACACAGAGAGGAAGCAAGAGGGCCAAACCAGTTCTGCACCTTGTGGAGAGAAGAACCAGGCAGACCTTGGTCCCATTGATTGTTCATCATGTCAGGGAAGGATCATCAATTATTAGTGATGAATGGCGAGCATATCGTGTTCTACCTGGGCTTGGCTACAAGCACTTCACTGTTAATCACAGCAGGCACTATGTGGATCCACGCACGGGTGCCCACACACAGCATATTGAAAGGGCGTGGCGATCCTACAAGGAGCAGATTTGGCGACTCCGAGGAAACCAGACCGAGAAATTGCTTCGTGACCACCTCTATGTCATTGAGTGGCAAGAGTGGCTTGCCAAAAAGCACCCAGATGGACCCCTTGGCCGAATCCTAAAGGACATAGCCAACAAATATCATTGATTGTAGGCTATGTGTAGGTTTGTCTGAGGGTGAATGGTGTGTGTGTGTGTGTGTGTGTGAGAGCATTTGCAAGTGTTAAAAAAGTGAATTGTGTTAATTTAGGGAGAGGAGAAGAGAGGACGAGAGGAGAAAGGAGAGGATCGAGGAGGAGAGGAAGAAAGGAAAGAGGAGAGGATGGGAGAGGAGGATAGAGGAAGTGAGGAAAGAGGATGGGGAGAAGATAAAAGAGGAAAGGAAGAGCAATATGAATGAGAGAAGGAGGAGAGTAGGAAAGAGAATGAGAGGAGGGAGAGAATGAGCAAATTTAATTTGTTAACATTTCTTGTTTTAAGAAGATTTTTAGAAGAAGAGTGTTTGTTTATTATATCTTCTTCATATTATGTTTTCATACCAGTAATTTGTTTTGTGAATGAAGACAAAACGTGACTTCAATAAAAAATATGCATTCTGATATCATCTGGTCATTCATTGCCAATTGATGTTTATCAATAAAGTAATGTCTTCAGGTTTGAGGAAATCATTAGGCCTAGGCTATAGATTATTATTGTCTGTAGGCTACTAGCCTATGCCTTACATTTAGCCTTACATTTGCTTCATATATGCTTAAAGCATATATCTCCTCTCATAGCACCACTTAGGCCTACAACAAGTCTTGCTGATCCTACCAACCGTCTTGAACGGACACGTAACTGTTAAAAACAGCACTCACTGATGCACTTATTCTTACTGTAGGCCTACTCTACCATTTTTTAAATTGTCCTAAAATTGTTGAGAATTGCTTTAAAACTTAAACTGTTTACCATGTTGTTAGTCGCTTTGGTTAAAAATGCGTCAGCCAAATGTAATGTAAAGCGGCTGGTAGCTGAGTAGTCAAGGTGCTCGTTTGTGATGCTGGAGTCCAGGGTTCTCATCCTGGCCTGCACAAATAGCCTTGCCAAATTTTGAAAATTCTGTAAGCAAATAGGCTACATCTCTTGGTGGACTAGGCTATCCCTTTCTGCCAAATTCAAACAAACTGGCGGGAAAGGTGTAGCCTAAAAACTATATAATTTACCTTATTTTCTCATCCACTATCACAATTGTTGTCTTTCTACAATGAATACCCAGCCACTCGAATGGAATGCAATACAACCATTGACCGATGTGTGTTCAGATTCCTTGAACAGAGGCGAACATTCGTGGCAAGCTGGTTTCCTTTGCACTGTTAAATTTGAACGAATTTATGTCAACATTCTCATTCATTCACATCTCAACGGTAACCGCTGCCTAGCCCCTGCATGTTCCTATGTAACGTTTGTGGAGAACTACGTTCGCAGACATTCATGGAAAACTGAAGGCAAACTGAAACATGTTTCAAATCCATCGCGAACGTTCGCCTAATGTTTGCGACTTTGAACGCACCCACTTGTCGTCTATACGCATCGGTTGCTAGGTAACCAAACTATACAAATCTGGCATAATATCTTTAGACTGCTGACAAACTGACTGTTTTATGCGTTCGCTCACTAAAGATTATGGAAATGAAACACCACTTTTCCATCAGAAACATATTTGTAAAAAACATAACTTGTATGATTTAAAACATTATCGGAATATAGAATCAAGATTAACAATTTCGTTGTTATGATAGGTAGGGATGTGGCTCAGTAAGTAGAGCGGCAATCCACGACGCAGGAGACCGGGGTTCAAATCCTGCTCGCTGTAGCAATTTTGAAGGTGGATTTCTCACAGCTTAACCGAGT
This sequence comes from Alosa pseudoharengus, assembly GCF_046254945.1. Classification (NCBI taxonomy): domain Eukaryota; kingdom Metazoa; phylum Chordata; class Actinopteri; order Clupeiformes; family Clupeidae; genus Alosa; species Alosa pseudoharengus. The sequence continues at coordinate 887,734 of NW_027468709.1, read as the reverse complement.
TAGATAGATAGATACAGTAAATATATAGAGATAGAAGGTTGGGCTTGTGGAACTATAGGCTGCGTGGACCTCGCTTTAGATTGGGGGGCTGCAAAATTTACTACAAATGGTTAAGAAAGGTCTTATAAGCGTATTAGTTATCCACCCTTTTATCTTATACACCATTAACTAGCATTAACATGCTGCTTGTTAACAGTTACAGGCTGCACGTCAACTGTTAACAAATATGCTTGTAAGTAACTTAAAAGGCTGCTTATAAACACTTACAAGCTGCATGTTAACAGTTACTTAATGTTATGAACAGTTAGCTAGCTGTTAGTTATGAATTGTTAACTGCTTATTATGCACTGTTAACGCCTAATAAGCACATGTTATTCTAAAGCGTTACCAATTAGTCTGTGAACCGAGCTAGCTACTGTAAAAAGGGACTTCACTTAAACTTAATATACTGTTGCAAGTTCACTTGAGTATAAACAATCCACTTCAACTAATATCAGTAATGTTCTCCATTGAAACGAAACCAGTGCAAGTGGCAGTGGCACACACATGGTGGCTAACGTGTTACTGTAGCTAGGCACTTCACTGGAGTGGAAGGGAAAGTAAACAAAACCCTGTTGAGGGAGTGATGTCACACTTCACTGGAGTGGAAGGGAAAGTAAACAAAACCCTGTTGAGTGAGTGATGTCACACTTCACTGGAGTGGAAGGGAAAGTAAACAAAACCCTGTTGAGGGAGTGATGTCAGAAGGGAAAGTAAACAAAACCCTGTTGAGGGAGTGATGTCACACTTCACTGGAGTGGAAGGGAAAGTAAACAAAACCCTGTTGGGGGAGTGATGTCACACTCTTAAAAGAGCCACGCCACTTATTCTTTAGGCAAAACAGTGTAATTGAGTGGTATTATTGTTTCCAGCAGGTACCCAAAATGCTACTACACAAAAAAAGTAAACGTGGCTGGGGAATCTTCTATACTAATAGAATGGCTACAGCCGGAACTTCTCAACGAGACTGCACGAGTCAGATCTACCTGATGAGAAATATCGCGGACGAGAGCCGTATATCGCCATCTCTTGGCATTAGATCTCGTCACACCCCTATTCTCCTTGAGACAGATTTTAACCTTGACGAGAAATATTGTGATATTTTTGTATCTTGTGGCACGAGATCTCGCCACATCCCTACTTATTTATATACGTATGATCCCCAGAATCAATATAAATCCCAAAGCATATCATCTGGTAGCCATCTAACTTTTCAATGTGAATCAATATATAATTTTTCTAAAAACGTCTCTATCGAGAATCCCATTCATTTCATCCAGTGTTAGGAAATAAACCAGTAGGGGGCGATGAGATTACTTTCCCCCCTATGTAGGTGAGGTTATGAGATTATTATTATTATATATTAAGTAATAAGCCCCAAGAGGCCGTAGGTTACACTGATTCTATAACAGCTAAGGGGCGTTGTTCGGCACAACGCACTAGCGGAGTGCCTAAAACCCCCCTTAGCTGTTGTAGAATCAGCGTAACCTATGGACTCGAGTGGCTTATTGCTTTTCTAAAACTGTTACTATAAATACCTGACAAAGTTTCATAATCATTCTTCTGCCAAGAAATATATTTCCTCTATCAGAATGGTTGCCAAGCAACATCGAGACGCAGATACTTTAACTTTTGTATCAAGTTGTGGTAGCGCAGTAATATAGAACGGAATGCGGTCAAGGTGTATGTTTGTGCTGGATTTTACAACGGCATCGAACGTGATTCAGCCAATCACAATCAAGGACCGGAACTATCAGTTTTAGAACTTGCTACAAACAATCATATGGTTATTACTTATTAGACAACAGTTCAGTACAATAAGTCAGTTTGGGGATACTTCTGTTAGTAAATTTGAAAACAGCAAAAAAAATGAATTGAATCCCTGATAAAGACAAACATAACTCTCACTCAAACTATGTCTGGTGCCTTTTATGGGTAAGGCTATTTGTACCCCTGGTACAATTAGCAGTGTATGCTATTCGTACCTTGGTGCTATTAGAAGTGAATTCTATTCCTACCCCGGTGCACACAGCAATGTGTCCTATTAGTACCCCGCCTGGTACAAATATCAATATGCTATTCGTACCCCGGGGCACACAGCAATGTGTTCTATTAATACCCCGTCTGGTACAAATATCAGTGTATGCTATTTGCACCCCTGTGCATTTATTCTGGCATATTGATCACACAATGTAATAATAATAAAAAAAACAAGCAACATGTTTTTTTGTTGTTACTTAACAGGGTGTGAATAGCTCAGCTGTGTAATAGACACAATGAAAAGGTATACTGTTTGCATCAATGTATAGTTAGAAGTGGATGCTATTCGTACCCTGGTGTATATAGTACTGTATGCTATTTACACCCTGGTGCATGAACTAGCTAATTGTTGCAATCAAAACTTCCGTTTGAGAACCGAATTCTTGTTCAAATTGCACACCTTCTCTCCAGAGATGTTGGTACACATGCACACCCACTTTGCCAAAATGCATCACACAGGAATTGAACCCCAGTCTCCCATATGCTAACCCATGTATGTGTCCAGTTTGCAGGTAAACTTAGTTTATAGGCCTGAACGTCATTCACAAAATTTCTGTTAACTAACAAACTGACAGTTGTATGTGTTCACTGAACCAAGATTATGAAAATAAAACACAATTTTTCAATCTAAAACTTAATCTGAACATATATTAGTGCCGAAACCTTTTAGAATTCTTCACTTTCTGACGAAAAAACGAATGTCCGCCATGTTTTTTGTGTACGTGAGCAACGTCTTTTTGTTGTTATGTCACAGAGTGTGAATACATAATGGGTACCCATTTAGCACTAATCCAATTGGTCTAAAACTGACGGAAAGGGTAATGCTACTACCTGCCAAAACAACGTAGCATAGTGTACCAGCATTCCAGGCACGCATTGGCAATGTCAGAGATTCATTGCAGCCGTGGCCTACTGCTTAGCACTTCGGACCTGTAACCGGAGGGTTGCCGGTTCGAACCCCGACCAGTAGGCACGGCTGAAGTGCCCTTGAGCAAGGCACCTGACCCCTCACTGCTCCCCGAGTGCCGCTGTTGATGCAGGCAGCTCACTGCGCCGGGATTAGTGTGTGCTTCACCTCACTTTGTGTACACTGTGTGCTGTGTGTGTTTCACTAATTCACGGATTGGGATAAATGCAGAGACCAAAAGAGTATATATACTTATACTTATACTTATTCCACAATGTGAATCCGTTATTTAAAAACTACTGTGTTGTTTTAAAGATTTAAGTTTTTAACTTATTAAGGTTTTTTCTCTGCCCATGTAGGCCCAACATCTTGGTTTCTATTGAATCACAGCCACCCGTTCAATCTGAAAAGGGGTGTGTTTGCCAAAGTGATGTGACGTCCTGGTCTATAAAAGTGAGTGGACACAGTCGCCGTCACCAGGTGGTTTGTATGATGTGTGGACTTCTCCTCTTTCTCAGGCTTGTGGCAACAGCAGTGAATTTCACCGTTGTTACTGTAAGCCCTTTAGATTTCTTGTCTGATTTTTTCTCCACAGTATCAGAGTGTTTCATGTGGTGGCTTTTAATATTTCAGCTTAATCCATATGTGTTATTCTTAATGCTGTTTTCTACTTTGTACTGCATTCTACATTTTTCTAATTTGTTCTACTGTTGTATCAAAATGTATCCATAATGCAATGTCTCTGTTTCTCCTCTCGGTATAGGGATTACACTGTAAGGTATACGAGCAGGAAAGAGAACTTGAAAAACTGAGAATATATTTGGGCAGCCGTGGCCCACTGGTTAGCACTCTGGACTTGTAACCGGAGGGTTGCCGGTTCGAGCCCCGACCAGTGGGCCGCGGCTGAAGTGCCCTTGAGCAAAGCACCTAACCCCTCACTGCTCCCAGAGCGCCGCCGTTGTAGCAGGCAGCTCACTGCGCCGGGATTAGTGTGTGCTTCACCTCACTGTGTGTTCACTGTGTGCTGTTTGTGTTTCTACTAATTCACCGATTGGGTTAAATGCAGAGACCCAATTTCCCTCACGGGATCAAAAAAGTATATATACTTATACTTATATGATTTACAAAAGATCTTTCTCTGTATCTCTCCCAACCACACCACTTGTATGTCACTAAGATGTTATAAAATGTTAATCATGTCTATTTGAGAACAATTTTATCTACGTGGTATAGATTCTGTTTGTATAGCACATGATGGCCATGACTAACCAGTCCAGTGAAGGCTCTGCCCTGGTGCATCAGCAGATGTTTAAGGTGGAACTGAATGAGGGGCCGCTGTCTAAACTTGTTGTGGCCATTCTCATGTCCCTGCTTTTCACCTGCATCAACAGCATCATGTTTCACACTCTCATGAGTAAGCCTGTGTTTAGAGAGCTGCCTCGCTATATCCTCTTTGCCCACATGCTCTGTAACGACACAGCTCAGTTGCTGGTCTCTCTGTTGCTCTATGTTTTGTCTATGAATGTACAGCTGATTCCGAAGGCTGTATGTGCGCTTATCATACTTCTGGCGGTGACAACTTTCCGCAATGCTGCATTGAATCTGGCTGTGATGTCGCTTGAGCGCTATGTGGCTATTTGTTTTCCACTAAGACACAGTGAGATGGTGACCCAGAGAGCGGCAGGCATTTCTATTGTGTTTATCTGGCTCTTCAGTTTGATAAATTTTGCGATAGATATTATTTATGCACTGATAATCGATCCATTGTCTTTTAAAGATCCCATGTTCTGTACTCGAGAGAGGTTTTTTTTGTCATCATGGCAAAATGATGTGTTTCAGGGCTTCAATTATTTTTTCTTTGTGACTGTTACAGCCATTTTATTTTTCACCTACATTAATGTTGTGGTTGCAGCTCGATCTGCTTCAGCTGAAAAAGAATCTGCTAAGAAGGCTCATAAGACCATACTGCTCCATCTTGTTCAGTTAGTGCTCTGTGTTAACACATTTATTTATGGAACCATAGAAAGAGCCCTTGCCATGACCAGCAGCAGTCGTCTGTTCATGGACCTGCGCTACCTGAACTTTCTCTTTGTTCTCATTCTGCCTCGGTGCCTGAGCCCCCTGATCTACGGCCTGAGAGACGATGTTGTTCGGCCCTTATTCCTCTACTATGCCAGGTGTGGAACCCAAAAGGTTAATCCCTCTGTAACTGCACACTAGAACAGTGTTTCTCAACTGTGTGGACGTTCTGAAAGGGTCGTGGAAGGAGTTCCGATTAAACAAAACAAAACAAAAAACAAACAAAAAATCCTATAGCCCCCAGCTCTAACATTAAGATATGTCTGACCCTGGTTCTGCACATGATTAGCAACAGTCATTCAACCAATCAATAAATTGAATTGAATCAAAGCCTATCAGAAATTTTAATTTCAAATGTATCAACATATCCAACGTCACTATGACAATGAGTGAGCTGTGCATGCTACACTGATCTCTCGCACAGATCTACTGCTCGTGTAATAAGCTACGATGGATACATTTCTTAGGAATACTGTTAAATCTCCCTGTACACCAAGTATCAGCTCAGGAATTTGTTTTTCGGAAGAGCCCCCCAAAAAATACAAATGGACGTACGACCCGGGTTTTCATAAACATGGATTTACTTACACAGCCAAACTTGATGAATGACCGCTGTTTATTTGCTATTGGGTAGCGACTGAGTTTGTTATGTTAAATTTTGGGTTGCGGAGCAAAACAGGTTGGGAACCACTGCACTAGAAGTAAGGATAGAGTATAACTGAGACAGACCTCATTCTTCTATCATCACTTTAAAAATGTTAACAGTACTTGATAAAGTTGGTGTGAACATGTTTAAATGAAATGTTTATCATATTGCAGCATATTTCTATTGGGTGAAATATTGTGTTAAGTTGTACATCTGGCGGTATAACTCCCAAAAGGTCAAACACTCTGTAACGGCACACTAATGAAAAATATGTGATTGAATACAGACATGTTAACATCATGTGTGAGTTTGTGAATATGGTACCAAACATCAGAAACATGTTCAAGACTGCACCTACATCCTACTCCACTTTTCACTCTTATGACATAAAATTCTAATGGCAGAGGAAGGAATTTTGGATTCGGGAATCTAATCTTAATTCTATAATGTCAAAGCAGTATTTTATACACTAATTTATTCTGGTTTATAAAACATTGTCTGTTAAAATGTGTAATGTGACCATAATGTGACTGCAGAAAAGGTTAATGCTATGGGTTTTTATTCAGAAAGCACTCTAGAGCTCCGAAAAACAAATACTTTTCGTTTATAATGTAAGGCCATTCACATATATTGTCCTTTATCCTTTCATGTTTATGTTGTGATGCTTACGTTGATTGGCCATGAGCGTGACATAATCACGTATAGTGAGCGTAGTGGAGATACCATGTCAGTTTCAGTTTTCTAGGTTGTTAGGCTCACAGCTCACCGCATGGACAGTAATAACATAACTGTTCTGTGCCCGAGCTAGAGACCATGCCTAGTTTAGCCACGGCCACTGATGTGTATGTATTGTACTCACCTACCGAAGTTCAGTAAATTCCACAAAAGGAGGATTCTTTGTCGTGTGAAGTCATTTAACCCACGTCAGACGAGCGGTGCATTGCCCATTCAAGAAGTCACAACACGACAACTGGTGTCAGAAGCGGGATCCAACTTTCCAAACCGTGAGTAAATCCAACGGATGAAGTAAGGACCCAAGAGATAAGTGCAAGCTAATCAGCCGAACGACCCTAGCAGTTCAGCAACATTGCAAAACGGAGGAGTGTTTATGTTCGTTGATTAATGCTAATCGGCTAGCTAGTGAACTAGCAGTGGCAATCATTCACCTGTCAAAATAAAAGCCCAAGAAAAGCTAAAGGAAGACCTTCTTGCTGGCAACGTTTCATGAGTTTTACTATACAAGTCAAAGAGACATTATAAAAAGAAACAGCTTTTTAAATTCACAAAATTTGCTGTGCAAGTCCTAGAGGAGCATTTTAAGGGATTTGTTGTCAGCTGATATTGGCAGTAAACAAAAAAAATAAAAAAATAATAATAATAATCTTGGGCTGTTAAGGCGAGACACTACAGGTGAATAGGGTAAAATTTTTAACAAGCAGATATCACTATGAAACTTACCCAGTTGATTACTTACATTAATATGAGAAAAAAATGTATTACAAGTTTTCTGTAATATAATGTTTACATATGCAAATTAGGCATTATCTCATTAAATATGCGCTAATTTGCATACATTTTAAAACAAGAAACCTGAGCATTGGATACAGCCAGGTTCAAAATTATGTTTTCATTGTGTTCAGATAATAGATGTTGAAAAAATTACAGAGGGATTAATGAATATCTACTTTAGTTATCCTGTAAATCAGAATATAATGTCAATAGCCCTAAAAAATCGATTTTTGCCATGTTTTTAGGCATAAAATGTCATGTAAGTCAGGCTAGGAATAATATATCAACAAACCCCTCTGTAAATATCTTCGAAATATAGTTAGGCATAAGTCTAGAAAGTTTGGTGTATGTAAGTGCTTCTGAAGTGGAGTTTCCTTGCTCAGAGTGGGAGCGGAAACTCGTTTTGAGAAAACAGCCTTGAAAGACAGCCAATGAGATTCCGTTCTCAGCCTAGACTCGTCTTTGAACTTTCGCGATTGGTTGCTGATACAAAGGAAGTGTCCATATATGGATCACATAGCGTGATACAGGAAAAACAGAGCTTTCCAACGGTACTACACACGATATGTTTTGGGTCACAGTCGCGGGAGTGCATGCAAGGTTAGAATGCTAACTTTTGCTGAATTTAGGATAAATATACAGGCGCGAGTAGACACAATATAATGAAATAAACACCTAAATGTGTAAATCGGACTTTTTTGTTGTAGTAGTGTGATAGAATACATGCTAAGGTAACAGACTAGCTCAAAATCTCGAAATTGACCAGTGCATGAAAAAACGATGTTTTCACCTGCCGTGTCTCGCCTTAATCACCTTCTTGAAGAAAGAACAACATAAAATAACAAAAAATGACCGACGAATTACAAGGAGCTACAGCAGCCTTAAACGAGTCGGAACAGGCTCCAAAATGGCTGCAGGCTGTACTAGATAGCCAAAATCAACAGGCAAAACAACTGCAAATGATGCTTGCCCCCGTTCTTACACACATAAGTGAAAAGGCGGCAGTACAAACCCTCACACCACATCTACCTGCTCCTACTGGTGGTGGGGAAGAGATGGGACTACGCTCAACAGGGGACAGGCATACATTTGAGCCTAATGTTATGCCTCCAGCTATGTTGGACATGTCTGTAAGGCCAAGAGAACATGTCAGTGGGCCCTTTGCAGCTGAGCTGGATGTTATCAGCCAGCGTGCTCGCAACTCAGGTCCGACTAGGCGGAGCATTAATCCTGAACTTGACATTAGACGGAGAGATAGCAGAGATCCGGAACGTGAAACACAACGTCTATTCCCCAACCAAGATGGGCAGAGGCTTAATAATAGTCAGCCGTCTGTGCAGGAAGTATGTAGGCCTAAGCTTACCACATACGATGGTAAAGAAGACTGGGATGCCTTTTTGTTACCGTTTGAGCGCCTGGCCAGGAAATATGGATGGAGTGCTCCTGAGAGAGTAGACAGGCTGCTTGAATGTTTAAGAGGAGCAGCTATTCGATACGTCTGTTCACTACCAGAGCGCACAAGAGAGGACTATGTCCTTTTAGTAGAGCAGCTCACTCAGTGCTTTGGGCAAAAAGACCCTCCTACTACCGTACGAAGAAAGCTAGGAGAACTTCGCCAAGGCAAGGAGACGACAGCTGAATTTGCAGAAGAGGTACGACGTCTCGTCACTTTTGCATATCCAGGAGTCGATCTTCGGCTACAAGACCAGCTGGCAACTGATGCCTTCTTGAAGGGTTTGAGAAATCAAAAGGTGGCCTATGAAGTTATGAACCGTGACCCATGTTCTCTTGCAGAGGCTCAGAAGTGTGTAGAGGCCCACGAGCATGATTTTAAAGCCACTGTGGGGCGTGAAACCGAAATAAAGAGCAGAGCGAGACGCATATCTTGGGCTGATGAGGGAGACATCGGCGATGACTTTACTGCTACTTCTCGTAGAGTGCAGGCTCCTCAATATGTCACTGCTGATCAGTTTTCTGTACTGACTGACCAAATCAAGGCCCTTGTTAGTACAGTGGGGAACTTGCAATTGCAGATGGATCATCTCAAGCCTAATCATGCAGAAAACCAGCCAACAAGAGCATCAGCACGGCCCCAAGAGAGGAGGCAAAGTCCCCAACAAGTGCAGCCTGGTCGAACACGCTCCCTGTCCTCAAGCCCAAACCGTGGCACACCTGGTACATGTTTCACTTGTGGTGAACAAGGGCATATCAGGAGAGACTGCATGAGGTCATCAAGTCCGACAGGAACCCGAAACCATGGTGAAAAGAACACAGGCCGTCAGAAACCACCTGAAGGCACCATAAATTCAAGTCACCAGCCACAGGACTTACAAATTAGCTGCACCAAAAACAAAGGCGAGAGTCTACAGATTCCTGTAACTGCAAATGGTGTTCCAACTCAAGCTGTGGTAGACACTGGAGCCCAAACAACTGTGATCTCTGAGGAGCTGTATCAGAGTTTCTCAGGATGTGAGGCGACAAACCTGCACAAGACTTACCTCCTGAATGCAGGTGTTGGAGATGGCATGAAGGCAAAGCGTGGGCTGACCGTCACCTTCAAAATAGCATCTAAGACCATTGACTGGGATGTGCATATAGCCCCCATCCATGACTCTGTTCTCCTAGGATTGGATTTGATGAAGGCCCATGACGTCGTCATCCACACCCGTGGCAAAGTTTTCATTGGAAATGAACTTGTACCGTCCAAAATAGTGAGAGGGGATGGATCTGACTATTGTGTTGCCAATGTGATCCTGAGAGAGACTACCACTATACCACCCACATCGGAATGTGGTGTGGGGGGAGGTAGAAAATCCAAGACCAGGTGTCCCAGCCGTGCTCGAGCCTTTGAACATCACTGAAGCTGTAGCTTCCGGAAGTGTTGCTACCACCATGGAGAAGCAGGTGCCAGTCAGACTATGCAACTTTTCCACCAGTAAAGCAGCATTGTCAAAAGGAGCATGCCTTGGGCTTTTAGTTGAAGCTTATCCTGACGAACCAACAAGTCCATGCCAACAAGGTGCAGCAACCAAATTAGAGAGCGAGTCAGTGAGTGTGCGACCATTGGTGGTTGGAAGAGTAGCAACTATTTCTGACCTACCTCAGCATCTCCATGACCTGGTTGCTACCACAAGCGAAACACTCACTTGAGGAACAGCAGCAGCGTTTTCTTCAGCTACTAATAACTTACCAATCCATTTTTGCCAGAACTGACTCTGATCTGGGTTACCTCTCTGCTGTAACACACAAGATTGACACTGGGTCAGCTAGACCTGTGCGTCAGCCAGTGAGAAGAACACCTCTTGGCTTCCAAGGTGAGGAAGAAGCCCATCTTCAAGACATGCTGAGAACAGGTGTCATCACACCATCATCATCGGAGTGGGCCTCTCCAGTGGTTTTGGTACGCAAGAAGGATGGAGGAGTACGATGGTGTGTAGATTACCGCAGCCTAAATAGTGTGACAGTCAAAGATGCGTATCCTTTACCCAAAATAGAGGAATGCCTTGATGTTCTCGGGGGAGCTACTATGTTCTCGACACTCGACTTGCAATCTGGATATTGGCAGATAGCAGTGGATGACAAAGACCGTGAGAAGACGGCGTTCATCACCAGATGGGGCCTCTACGAGTACACCCGTATGCCTTTTGGCTTGTGCAACGCCCCCAGCACTTTTCAAAGGGCTATGGAGCTTGTCCTCAGGGGACTCCAATGGGAGACGTTGCTCATTTATCTGGACGACATCATTGTCCTAGGTAGAGATGGGGATGAGAGCCTGGATCGTCTTTCACAAGTCTTCGATTGCCTCCACAGCTATGGACTGAAGTTAAAGCCATCAAAATGTCACCTGCTCCAAGAGGAGGTTCTCTTCCTAGGCCACATTGTGAGTAGAGAAGGTATTCGGCCAAACCCAGCTCTGATCAGGGATGTACAGCTCTGGGGATCTCCCAGCAACGTTAAGGAGCTTCAAGCCTTTCTTGGACTATGTAACTATTACCGCAAATTTGTACCAGCTTTTGCAGAGCTTGCAAGTCCTCTCCACAATCTTCTAAAGAAGGGAGCCATGTTTCAATGGACAGAAGAACATCAGGAGGCCTTTATACAGCTAAAAGAAAGACTAACAACTACCCCAGTGTTGGGATACCCGATTGCAGAAGGCAAATACATTCTCGACACTGATGCATCAAATCATAGTGTTGGGGCAGTCCTGTCACAACTCCAGTGGGGAGAGGAGCGAGTACTGACATATGCCAGCAGTCACCTTACACCAGCTCAACAGAGGTATTGCGTCACAAGGCATGAGTTACTTGCTGTTGTGCGTTTCACCCGCCAGTTCCGCCACTACCTGCTGGGAAGAAAGTTTTTGCTGCGAACGGATCATGGCAGTCTCACCTGGCTCTTCAGGTTCAAATATCCCGAAGGCCAGCTGGCACGGTGGTTAGAGGAGTTGAGCCAGTATGACTTCCAAATAGAACATCGTGCAGGCCACAAACACTCAAATGCTGACGCCCTGTTGAGACGAAGCATGGAATATGCAGACAAATGTGACTGCTATCAAGCAGGGAAATACTTGTCTGACCTCCCATGTCAAGGTTGCAAGTACTGCCAAAGGCTTCATGAACAGTGGACACGTTTTGAAGAAGATGTTGACGACGTTATGCCATTGGCGGTGAGGTGTATTGAACCTGCCAGTGAGCCCAGTGGTGATCCCATACAGTCGATGGAATCAGGCCAACTATCAACAACCCAGCTGGAGACTCCAGTAGTTAATTGGATAGAGTCCATCAGCTCTGATGAGCTTGCCCAACTCCAGAAAGTTGATTCTGTCCTCTCCATCCTTCACCTGTGGAAGGAATCTGGGACACTTCCAACTAAAGATCAGGTGATGCTTGAGAGCCCTGCAGTGAGGAAGTTCTGGCTCTGTTGGCCTCAGGTGGTATTGAGACAAGGAGTTCTATACTATTCCTGGGAGAGAGTCGGAGGGCAACATCCAACATTGCTGCTGTTAGTGCCAGTTTCCATGCAACAAGAAATCCTGCAGGCTAGCCACAACCCTCCCAATTCTGGTCACCTTGGGGAGGTAAAAACCTTAGAGCGCCTGCGCCAAAGCTACCATTGGTATGGAATGGGCACAGACGTCCATCTGTTTGTGAAGAAATGTCAACACTGCAATGCATCCAAAGCTGCAGGACCAACAAAAAGGGCCAAGCTGCAAAACTATCAAGCTGGTGCTCCTTTGGACCGTCTCCACCTGGACATCCTTGGACCGTTCCCGGAATCCAGCTCAGGAAACAAGTACATTCTTGTCATAATTGACCAGTTTACTAGATGGGTGGAAGCTTTCGCTGTTCCTGACCAAGGGGCAGAAATAACAGCCAAGAAGCTTGTGTATGACTTCATTGCTCGATTTGGTGCCCCCCTTGAGTTGCATACCGACCAGGGCCGCAATTTTGAAAGTTTACTCTTTCAGAACGTATGCAAGCTTCTGCAGATAACAAAAACTAGGACTACCCCATATCACCCAGCCTCTAATGGACAAGTGGAACGGTTCAATAGGACCTTGCTCCAAATGATCCGGTGCTATGTGGACCAAAATCAGAAGAACTGGGACGAGCACTTGCCATTACTTACCTCAGCCTATCGCAGTTCTCGGCATGCAGTCACAGGGTTTACACCTAACCAGCTCATGCTTGGCAGAGAAGTTCACCAACCGCATGATGTTCAATCTGGGGCCGCAGAACTCAAGTCAGATAGAATGGGTGTAGTGGAGTTCCTTTGCAATCTAAGAGAAGGACTTGAGGAATCTCAAAGCATAGCAAGAAAACATCTCCGCACTGCACAAGAGCGCCAGAAGAAGATATATGATGTGCGAGCTCAAGAGCATTCATACAGTGTTGAAGATTTGGTGTATGTGAAGGATGACACTAAGAAGAAGGGACTAAGCCCCAAGCTCAAGTCACCATGGAACGGCCCCTTCATTGTTTCTGCCCGTCGTGGCCATGTCCTCTATGAAGTCCAAGGCTTTAAGCGCAGCAAGATACTTCATCATGACCGGCTAAAACCCTATGACAGTGATGTGGTTCCTATTTGGATTGGGCGTCGGAGAAACCAAGTGCTACAGCAGTATCAGGACCTGGCAACACCACTGCTTGAAGAGGATCTCCCATTGGTACCAGAGCTGCCACTATTAAGCATTAGTAATGAGCCAGCCGAGGGAAATGCTTCTCAGGAGCCACACGAGGAAGACGAAGCATCACACCTTAAAGCTTCAAGACGTCAGGAGGAGAGAGGACCAGGAGCTCAATCTACCCCAGATAAGATTATGAAGACTTCTAGAGGGCGTATTGTTCATAAGCCAGAACGATTCAAGAACTAGTAGTTTAGAAGAGAGACTGTTTAGTTAATTTTCATATTTCTCTAGTTCATCGAAGTCCAAGTTTAGTGTTAAAAGATAATATGTGAATTTAAGAGTGATACAGAGAAAAAAAATGTGTTCTACTGCATTTGATTGTGTTAGATGTGTTTTGGAGTCACTTGTACTGAAGGGACTCAGTACTCCTGGAGGGGGGTAGTGTAAGGCCATTCACATATATTGTCCTTTATCCTTTCCTGTTTATGTTGTGATGCTTACGTTGATTGGCCATGAGCGTGACATAATCACGTATAGTGAGCGTAGTGGAGATACCATGTCAGTTTCAGTTTTCTAGGTTGTTAGGCTCACAGCTCACCGCATGGACAGTAATAACATAACTGTTCTGTGCCCGAGATAGAGACCATAGCCTAGTTTAGCCACGGCCACTGATGTGTATGTATTGTACTCACCTACCGAAGTTCAGTAAATTCCACAAAAGGAGGATTCTTTGTCGTGTGAAGTCATTTAACCCACGTCAGACGAGCGGTGCATTGCCCATTCAAGAAGTCACAACACGACAATAATTTTCAGCTAAATTAATTAATTCTGGATAGCGACTGTACCCACAGTCGAGCATGACATACAGGAAAAACTGCTTTGTTTACAGAAAAATACTGTAGGGCCTTGCATCCCTGGTGAGGGCGCCCACCAGTATACACTGGAGGTACTGCACCTGTACAATAATCCTTACAGAACTGCACCTCCAGGTAAATAAATATAAAAAATAACCCCTTAAATGATGACATCTGATGACTTTTATGGGAAGTATTGATACATTGAGATACATATATTTCAAACAATATAGCTTATTATAATACAGCCTAAAGAAAACTAATTTATAATAGAGCAAAGTAGCCTAGGTCTACACAAGACTAAACCAAATATGGCTGAAATATATAGGCCATCATGATCATTTTGCCAAGAGTGACGTGCTAATGGAGAAAGGTAGTTTGGAGTTGAGGAGTTGAACAGCCATGGACATAAAGGTTGCCAGCCTCGTTGGCTGCTCCTCACCAACAGATCACAGAGGGTGCTGGTGAACCACACCTTGTCCGACCCCCTCCTCACCTCCACTGGCTCTCCACAAGGCTGTGTCCTCTCCCCACTTCTCTTCGTCCTCTACACTGACGACTGCAGATCCACCCAGCCAAACTACCACTTTGTGAAAATTGAATTGAATTGAATTGAATTGGGTTGTATGGATTGCCAGTATCGCTGGAGACACAGCCCTTTCTGGCATCCTTGCACATGGTAGTGACATGTAGTGACATGGCACCCACAGAGCAAGCTGGATTATCTATAGTTTCCATTAGATGGGGGGACTTGTTCCCGATCCCACCCCACCTCTCTGTGTCAGGCATGAGGCCGTCTGGTCATGGGGGCTCATACAGGGAGACGCTTTTGCTGATGGCCATGTAATAGAGTGCACAGCAACCCATATCAATGCAAAAGACTTTTTCCAGGCCCATAGTGCTCCTTCTGAGCTAGACAGACAGTGTGAAAGACAGACACAGCCATTGGCCTTTCAGCGCACCTACCATGTGCTCAATGATGGATCTAGTGTGCGCATGGGCCCAGTTATAATTCTACTTCTGCAGGGTCCTCAGTTTGCCTAATGGAGTTATGAGCCGGTGGACAGCCCTGATGGCCTAAGGATGCAACATGCATGAGAGGGCGGGTTAAATTTACTTAACCCAGTGATAGTATTTAATGCATCCTGTAGGCTAACCCCCACAATGCTATATATTTGCAATTTCATAATTCTACCATTGGTTGTTGTGCGTAAGGGTATATTTACGCACATTTCAAAGTACAATTGGAAGGCTATCGGATGCTTCCATGTTGATAAGTGAGGGCCCATGATGGGTGTCCTCCCTTTATTTTGTTCTGCATCCCCTCGCATCAATTCCAACCTCCAGCATTTACACTGGCTCCCGATTCAATAGAAAATTAGTAAAACATTTTTTAGTAAGGGCTACAAACCCCATGAAATGTATACCTGTGGCACTTTAGTGTACTGTAAATAAGATGTGTTGTGATGTATTGTAAGACTGCACTGGATAAAAGGAAATAAAAAGATTGGCCCCCCTGTCGAGTTCAAGGCAGCGCTGCTTGGAAGGCACTAGGTTAGGCAAGGGTTAGGGTTACGACTCGAGTCCATTAACACGGTAAAACCACCGCACTGCACATAGCTCATTAATTTCCTATGGAGAGCAGAAAAGTGTGGTTAACACTTCCGCAATGCACCTTGGGAGGGCAGTGTGGTCATTCGAACAGAGGTGGTGCATCAAGAAGTTGGGCTCTGCAAATTAATCAGTTGAACATTCATCGTTCATTTTAATTGGTTATATCAGTTTTTGCAAATTAAGTTATCTTTGGCTGAGATATTAATTCAAATGCAGAGATCTTTCACGAAAACATACTATCTTATAGGAATACTATAGCATTTTGGAACATACTACAGAAGTACTATACGACCACTACAGGGACACTAGAGGGTAAAGATATTGTAGAGGTATTACAGAATATCATAGAATTATTATACACTACCACAGAAAACATTGTATTACTGTACAAAGCAAAGTTTACAGAAAGTTAGAGACCCATCAGGGAACTCCATGCTGCAAGCAGGTAGAGTTGTACAATGTTCTGGGTGGGGTGGCAGGGTGTTGAGCTGCATATAAGCCATTTCAAGGTCAAAAGGGATTTTTGTTTGTTTGTTTGTCATGAAAAAACATTTGAGGAATTTAGGGGTTAATCAATGGCTGGAGCAGGTCTTAAACATATCTAGTAGTAGCATAGTATATATACTCTTTTGATCCCGTGAGGGAAATTTGGTTCTTTGCATTTATCCCTAATCCGTGAATTAGTGAAACACAACCAGCACACAGTGAGGTGAAACACACACTAACCCAGAGCAACCCACCCACATTTTTCCTACTGGTCGGGGATCGAACCGGCAACCCTTCGGCTACAAGCCCGAAGCCCTAACCAGTAGGCCACGGCTGCCCATATCTGGTATTGGCATGAACTATGTGTGACTATGTGTGACCCCTTCTGATCTTTTGCATTTTTTTTTTTTTTCAGATTCAAAGCCAATTCATTAGCTACACATTAGTTGTAGCATATATACTTAATTTACCTGTGTGATAAAAACGTATATGCTAAATACCAGAAATCACCAAAAAACAGACTCAAGAAAATCACAAAAGATTATAATTTACCAACAATTACAATGATACTGACAAACTTGCATGTCATAAAGGAGAACTGTACAGACAGTTTATTAAAAAGATAGTTTAGAAACACAACATACATGTGGGCGCCGTCTTGGGAAAACAGTCATGTGACAGTTCAGCTCACAGGGCTCACGGGGCCCTCGTTATGCTACCGTGGTTGTGTTCATGGGGGAAAGTTCCTACTGAAACCACTGCGAAATGGCTGCCGATACAAACATAATTGAAGCATGTTTAGAGTCGATTTTTGAAGAAACATTGAAGAACAACATATGCTTTAAACCTCTGCAGAAGTTATGTCTCATTTGCCTAAGACAAGGCTAGCCAGAGATGGCTACAAAGGCAAACTAAACGCCATTGTTTTTGTTGTTAGTCCGCTGTCTGCGGTATTTTCATGAAACACCTAGTACATGTGCATATCGGTGAATATTCACAAGGTCTGCCACCTTGTGACGCAAGCAAATGTGCATGAAGGAGCATACCACCTCCTTAGGCCTCCTCAAATGTGCATGGAGGAGCATACCACCTCCTTACGCCTCCTCAAAAGTGCATGGAGCATACCACCTCCTTAAGGCTCTGGTATGGTCGTGCGTCACATTTGCGTGTGTCCAAGACGTGCGTCATTTTTGCCGTGGACGTGAAGCATACTCCAACTTCTGCTGTCCTAAATGCGCATTAAATCGTTAAGGTTAGCGCCTGCGCACTACGGATTAACTGTAATACTCTGCCCCACCAACTGGGCGGGCGGTACGTCGAGCCTGAAAGTAGGACACAACCACCAAAGAAGCCTGAAACGCCTGAAGAAAAGAAGAATGTCGGATGTGAGAGCACTGAATGAAGGAAAAGCTGATGAAGGAAAAAGCACCACGAGTACGTTCGCCTGTCTGCTGGGAAGTTTGATAAGCTGGCCCATCGCATCACTCCATTTATCATCCACCAGAACACACACACAGCACACCTGTTGGTATAGCTGAGAGACTAGCTTAGCCTACTTGCTTATTAGGCTACTTAGCCTATATCTAAGTGACTCGGTGCTGCGAGGGCAGCAATATTGGTGCGATACAAAGTAAAGTCATTTTTCTAAACACAGCATGGTAACAAAGAGTTGTGCGTACAGATGTCCTCAATTAAATTTGTATTGAGTCTTCACACCTGCCTAAAAGTTTTGAAGTAACTATTTGTGTTCATAATGTATAATGTCTCACAGTGATAATGGGTGTATTTAGAGCGAGAGGTAGCCTAGGTTATTCCTTCAATTATTATGATAATGCATTATCCGGCGAGTTTCGAGATTTGAGTTCAGCATTGTTCAGGAGTAGGCTAGGATTGCACCTGGGAGAGGTAGGCTACATTCCCTTTATTATTATAATCACTATTGATAACGCATTATATACGGAACAGGCGAGAATGCATCTCGATCAGCAAGTGTTACTGGGTTTCGCCTGAGCGTTGTAGATAGATACCTTTATATGGCTCTGGGTTTTGCGATTTGATTTCAAATAGGTGCTAGGCTACGCTCATTTTTAAAAGATGCATTTAATCAATTAGTCTTATTTTATTGTTTGCCATCTCATTCAGTGCTATATGATCCAGGGCTCATGACCAAATCAAGCCAATATAATAGCCAGTAGCCACAATGAACCCATGCAGCCACCCTGTTTATACAATCAAAGGTGACGCACAGAATGGCCAGCAGACAGATAATTACGTCCCCAACTCATCTAAAATGTGGTGTCTTGAAATACTTTGGGTTCTACACCATAGATGGTAAAGTGAACGTTAAATATAATGTTAAAGAATGTACTGTATCTGTGGATTGTGGCTTTAATCAGTCGAAGTTGACTCCACGTCGTGGTGTCTCACGTAACTCAAAGCCAGGCAAGCTGAGGAGAGGCGCTCTCTCTGCTCCATCGTCGTTATGGTAACCAAACAAGTCTTCTTCTGTCTAGGTTTGTTTCTAGGTTTCAGTGTTGTTCTTCTATGTGGTCCACCTACTGGAGGGGAGTGTTTACAGCAGTTACGTTTCACACATGCGTAGTCTACGCGTCACTTTGACGCGCGGTCTTAAATTTCGGTCGACTCAAAGACGCGACGCATGCTGTAAAAATGACGCAATTCTCGACCAGTGCCGCGTGCCATAGCATACCATAGGCTTTAGGCCTCCTCAAATGTGCATGGAGGAGCATACCACCTCCTTACGCCTCCTCAAATGTGCATGGAGCATACCACCTCCTTAGGCCTCTAACCGCCCATGTCGCAATATTGCGACAAGTGTCATTACTGAATAAAACAGACGATAGACGCGAGTACAGTGTAAAATCTCATTTGTACTCTTGACCACTAGTTGGCAGACACCCAGAGCTTCGATTCAAGCTCAACCTTTTTTTTCAAAGTTTTCAGGAAGCATGTGAAAAACACGCGAGAAACACACGAAGAAGACGTTCATTTCCTCCATAACGCTGAAGCAATGCGGGCCATAGTTTTGCACAAATTGAAGCAGAAATACACCAAATGTTGAAAAAAAATTAACGTGTGATGAAGTCTTGGATCTGTTAATCACCTATTCTGATTCTGAAGGAGAATATCTGCCTTTTGGAGAATATAATCGATCGTCTATTGACTGATAGTCACGGTGCGTCTGTGAATAGAGGTACGTCTTTGCGACAGTGTCCACTAAGCATACCAAGCTTATTTTGACCCTCTGCCGAACATAGCTGGAGGTGCCAGTGGCAATAGTGATGATAGTGTCCGTAATGAACGTGGTATAGACAGAAGGGGTTGTAAAAATAGGGCTCTGAAGAACTACAAAGTCACCCGCGATATGGAACTGATTTGACCAGGCTACTTTATTGTATAGTATCATAGGGTTTGTGATTATAGTAATAGTTTAATATTGTTGGTTTACATGTGACTGTATTCCTGTTCATTTGTTATGTCGGTGAAATGACAAAAAAAGACAGTAAAACTGCTCAAATATGTTTAGCTAACACAGTTACGTCGCCGTTACGTGGCGGTTTTTGAACTTTATTACCAAACATACGTTGCTGCCACGTAAGTTCTAACGTTGCCGATACGTGCGGGTGAAAGACGCGATTACGTTGCCGCAACATATCTTGGCAACGTTTCTCGCACGTAACCGCCACGTCGCGGCAACCAAAAGACATACTGGCGACATTGTAGCAACCTTCCTGAGAAAGGTTGCCATAATGTCGCCAGCACGTTAGGGCGGATCTGCATGTGCAGTCCTCATTTGCCCGTAGAATCCACAAAATCTAGTCACATTCATATACCTGCATTCTGGCTGGTGGCTGTTGCTAATGTTGACCCCAAGCCTATTCAAGACAGCTGCACTAACAAGTATCAATTTATGACTGCCATGCACAAAATCTAGTTGAGATAGCCTAGACAAGCCACATTCATATTTTACCTGCATTTTGACTGGCTGTTGCTAATGTTGAGCCTATTCAAAAGAAAAGACAACCAGTGTTGGGAAAGTTACTGAAAATTTGTAATTACAAGGATACAAGGATACAAGGATACTTAGTTACAGTTACTAGTTACTTCTTTCAAAAGTAATTGAATTACCTTAACAATTACTGTATATCAAAAGTAATTAGTTACTAGAGAAAGTAACTTTTGAGTTACTTTTAAGTCTGCTTTTAAAATGTCAATATGAACAGTACTGAAGTCACACACACAATAAACCTAATTTTTAGACCTATTTATTGTAGTTTCAACGGGCCTTCAAATCAATAGCCTTGTGCATGAGTTCTCAAACTTTTTCCGACCACAAAACATTCTACAATGCATGAAGGCTTCCCTAAACCTTGTTTTGTGCCACCCTCACCATCTAGGTGGTTTGATAGATATGTACAGCACTGCCTACTGCTTGCCTTCTACTACTACTAGTATGCATGGTGGTGCACTGACACCATTATTATTGCAATCCTTCTGTAGGCTACATGGAATGAGTTCAATGGGATGTAATGTGAAACAATGTTAAATGGCTTATTTTCAAAGCAGTTATTGTCTGCTCACACACACATACAACCTTAGGTTATCCTCATCCTGCTTTGAACACAGTTGTATTATATAGCATTTTAAGCACCACCAGTTTGCGAAAAGCCTGCGCTTCCGAGGGTTTGGGGTTGTCGCGCACTATGCAGAAGGTTACTCTTCGGCTGATAAGGTGTTCCAGAGAGAAGTTGCATGTTCTGTCGCAGACAAATGAATCCATAACACCACGGACGTCAATTCCGATGTAAACATACTGTGCAAATAACTCAAGTCGCTGTAGTATGTACAGGCTATTTGGAGGTTTCTTTATCTGGTAAGTGAAATCTGCATTTTCCTCTCGAGTTAAACGTGTGCTTGCTTGTGCCAAGGCTATATATAGGCTACTGTATGTAGGCCTACTGGTGTTGTGGCGTGGCTATGTTGTAAGAATGAAAAATTGATATAACGAGGCTTTTGCGCAATAGGCGAAAAAGAGCAGAGATAAAATAAACAGCCTAATGCACTCTTGTGTGTTTTAGCATAAATACGAAATAAGGAGGAATGTGAGGAGGCTCCTATTAACTGTAAAGAATGCATCTGCAATCTAAACATGTACACAATCGCTGGAAACACAGCTAATGTCGGGAGACGTTAGATCAGAAGCAGCAAATGTGCATCTGTCATCTTGTCTGCAGTCGTTCATTCAATATCAACAAAGTAACGCAAATAACGAAATTTCAGTAATTGTAATTGCGTTACTTGATTTACAAAAATACTTCGTTACATGCTCGTTACCACTAAAAGTAGTGGAATTACAGTAACGCGTTACTTTGTAACGCATTACTCCCAACACTGCTCAAGAGAGTGTGAAACATGATGCTGTTGATGCAGATGAAAAGCAGGCACATGAAAATGGCCACGACAAGTTTAGTAAGTTGCCCCTCATTCATTTCCATTGTAAATATTTGCTGATGCACTAGTGGTGCTACTTCACTGGATTGATTGATGGTTCCCATCATCTATAAACAAACACACACAACATACAAGAAAATGACTTCCATACAACAATGATCAATTAACAAAGTTGATTAGTTTGAGAAGAGAAAGTTTGAATGCAGCCTTCATGAAGAAAAAAGTCCAGTTATGACAAAGTGTTGCAAAACTTTGTAAAGCTGTCGATAGCAGTCTAACAGTCAAGTAAATCTGTATGTTGAGGTTTAAGCTGATGGCTTTTCCCAAGCTAGTCATCCTTTGAGGGGAGTCATCCCACTGATTTTGCGTTGCTGTGTCCTAGTTGTTTTATAAGCAGCTATGATGTCAGTGTGGCTAAAATAAAAGTCCATGAGCCCTGGCTGTCACGCCTAACAGGGCTCTAGAGTGCGACCAATTTGGTTGCATATGCAACCTAATTTTTCAAAAGTGCTACTATTCAAGAGAGTAAAAAGTGTCCGCATTGAAACTCTACCTTTGGTTCAATAGACCTCTCCAGAATAAGTCCCGCCTCTGTAACTTCCATATCCATCCAACTTCCGGTCGTCAAATGTCTATGGGAAATAACATGGCGTTTCGAAAGATCGTACCTGTCAAACTCTGTAGGTGACAAAGTAGAAAAAGCTGGTGGGCCGATTGGCCTACACAATTCTACTTCTCTAGTTTCCACTGGATTTTTTGATTGTCGGTGCCGTTTAAGTAGTAAACGATTATTAACACATTTAAGCCCAAATTTTTCCCAGACATGCAAATATGCAAATCATGTGTTATTAGCAACCCTTTGAAGTAATCAATATTGTTTTTTTTCAAATGTAGAAAAGTAGATGAAAAAGTGAGTTTTATTACCGACCGGTGGGATAATATGCGTATACTCAATTAAAGGTTGCTCAAATTGCTTTTTTGTTAAAATAAAGGTATTCAAGGACTTTTCAAACTGATATGAACCCTGAGACCAATGGCAATAATAAATATGAAAAATATGTAATCATTGTTTATTTACCAGGAGCTTTGGCTCGTTAAAATAGAACCCTGAATGTGTATGTCTGTGCGTGCGTGTGTGTCTGCATGCAGTTGTGAGAGTTAGTGTATATGGTCTGTGTGTGTGTATCTGCATGGGGTGTGAGGTGTGTGTGTGTGTGTTTATATATACGCGAGCCGAAGTTCGCGTATATATATATATATATGATTTAACTATCGAAATTTGTGGCAAAGCCGCCAAACAGGAAGTGAGCTCATATCTCCACAAACATTTCATGTATCATAACCAAACTTAGTATTTCGACTCAGGACCCCATCAGGAGGATGTTCAAAAACTTTGGTGACCTTTCACCTCTAGGGGGCGCTGTAATTAGGAAAAATGCGTTTTGGCCTGTAGCTGCTGTTGTGTTTGGAATTAAAATGTGGAGGTCTATAGGCTGACCCAAGCCAAATTGTGATGTCATCGTAATTGATTCGGCCACCATATTGGATTTAATCAAAAACACCTAAAAGTTTTCACAGGTCACAAAGTTTGTCAGATTTTCACGAAACTTGGTGCAGATGATCGTCAGACCAAGCCTCAAAAAAGTTATCCCTTTTTGTCTTCAAATCTAAAACCGTTCGCCCATAACAGCCAATTAAAATGGTCGGCAAAGCCGCCAAACAGGAAGTGAAGTGATATCTCAGCAAGGTTTTCTCGTATCAAGACTAAACTTACCACATGTGCTCAGGACCCAATAAGGAGGAGGCTCAAGAAATTTGGTACATTTTGACCACTGTGTGGCGCTATAATCACGGGAAGTAGGGTCAAATCTCAGCAATGCTTTCACATATAGAAACCAAACTTGGTATATGGACTTGGGATCCTATCGTGAGGAAACACAATATATTTGGTGACCTTCGTCCACTAGGGTGGCGCTAAAGATACATGAAATTAGCTCATATCTCAGCAACGCCTTTACGTATCGAAACCAAACTTGGTATATGGACTCAGGACCCGATCCTGAGGACACACAATACATTTGGTGTACTTTAACCACTAGGGGCACTATAATTAGGAAAACTTTTTCGTATTGACACCAAACTTACGTTGAGTCGTGAACACATCCTAAGGACCCACAATAAATTTGGTGTGCTTTGACCACTAGGGGTGCTATAATTATGATAGGTTTAGTCAGATTTTTTTTTTTTTTTTTTTCTTTTTCGCATGTCCAAATTTCCGTCAAGGATTCCCGGGACACTGAAAGACCGGGGTAGACGAAACTTGGTGGGCATGTAACGCATGGAATCATCGTTTTTCGTTTTGATCTGTAGCCCCGCAGCTGGACTGCACCCCCCGAAAGGAGGGTAGGGCAGACACAGTTTTCTGTGAATATCTCGAGAACCGTAAGGTTTAGGAGGACCATTTATGTGAAAAAATGTAAAAATTAGGTGTTGAAATCGCAGGTATCTGTGACGTAACATAGTCAAAACTGCACGAAATTGGAAGTGTAGGATCATTATGACACCCTCTGAATGCACGCCAAGTTTCGTGGAATTCCGTTGATGGGGGGCCACACAATAAATTAATTTATGCTACTATACAACAACTGGCCTGTAGGTGGCCGGAGACAGTTTTCTGTGAATATCTCGATAACCGTAGGGCCTAGGAGGTCCACCTTTTTTTTGTATGTTGGTCTTAAGGGGGCATGTCAACCCATCCCATTACCACTTATTTCATGTATAGCGCCACCTAGTTAAAAATTAAAAAGCAAAAAATTAGGTGTTTTCATCACAATATCTCTGGCTGACATGGTCAAAACTGCACGAAATTGAAAGTGTAGGATTATTATGACAAGCATGCATGCCAAGTTTTGTGAACTTTCGTTCATGGGGGGCCTTACAATAAATAATTTATGTGTACATTTAGTGATCCTACACCAACAAGGATTCCCGGGACACTGAAAGACTAGGGTACACGAAACTTGGTGGGCATGTAACCCCACATGGATAGCATGGAACCATCGTTTTTCGTTTTGATCTGTAGCCCCCCCGCTGTACTGGACCCCCCGAAAGGAGGGTAGGGCAGACACAGCTTTCTGTGAATATCTTGAGAACCGTAGGGCCTAGGATGACCAATTTTTTCCGTATGTTTGCCTCCAGGGGTCATGTTAACCCATTTCATGTGCACACATGTGCATAAACAGATACACACGCACACACATACATTCACAGTAATCATACGTATCACACAGTAGACATATGTACGCATATGCACAAACACACATACGCAGGCAAACACACAAGCACGCACACACACACACCCACACACACATAGACATAAACATGTACACGCACACATGCACACAATTCAAGAATTTCTCAAAATTATAAACAGGCAAGATGGGGGTGGGTTTGTATAAAATTAATTTTACATGTGAAATCTATGAAATAATCATGTTTTGGTACTTGTTGTCTAGCAGATACCAGTGAGAATTGAGTGTGGATAATGCAATTTAGTGAGACAGTTCGAATCATATAGGCCTTTCAGCGTGATTTATTTTTGTGGAAAAAATGTGCTGGACTGGGCGGCGGTCATATTTTGTACCGCTCTGCGGTACATCTAGTTATCAACACTTTTTACCGATTTAAACCAAACTTGGTATGTGGTCTTGACAGGGCTGCCAACTTTTCAAAAAAAATTGGAGTGAGATTTGGTGGGGCCAACCAAAATTTTGCTGCGGAATTTTTTGGCTCATTCAGCATTATACCGTACAGTAAACAGTACAGTAAACAAAGTAAACAAAACGTACATCAGTGGTTCTCAGGTGTAGGGACCAGGCATGGACGGATTATGAACTTTCGGGCCCCTGGCCCACAGGTATTAAGGGCTCCCCACTAATTGTAGCATATGTGGAAGGGGGGTTTGGGGGTCCTCCCTCAGAATTTTTTTCATTTGTTTGATGTGATTTTCTGTATTCTGGTGTATTTTGGTAGCTTAGAAATCTAGACACACCCTAGCGGCAGCAAATTACATTTGCTTCCAGGGCTAGTCTAGCAACTCTCCATTGGCTTGTGAGCTCGAAAAATTAAACTTCTATCAGGCCAATCAAATCGTCTATAGAGTCGTTAGGGGGGCATAACATAATGATTGATGGCAGAGTTGCAACGGTTTGGCTTGAATTCCCTGCTACTTGAAAACAAAGAAGATGGATATTGTTGTTGGCCAACAGTGTGACACACCTGACACGAGTTAAGCTTGTTTTGAGATGCCAAAAGTTTGAACTAGCCAACTAGCTCCGCTGGTTTGAAAACGCATGGGACTCAGTGCTGTCCTATTGCGTGCAGAGGGAATTTGAAAGACAACCGATTATCCCGCCCCTCGGACTGAGCACTGCGAACGGTGAGTGCCCAGACCCTACATTTTAATGTGGGTCTGGCTCGTCAGGCTAGCATTTTGGGTATGGCCAATACTAAATTCAATCAGATTCATAGCCTACATCCTGATGTGTTGATATTGAGGCAATGATTTCATGCAAAGGCTTGGGCTTCAGGGCCCCCTGACACCATGGGCCCCTGGGTCTGGGCCCGGAAGGCCTGTGCAGTAATCCATCCCTGGGACCAGGGTCCCAGAGTTAAATGAACATTGGTATCAAAGGGATCTAGCCTACTACTAGGACCATGGGCGTTGGAGGCATTGTGAAAGTGGGTGGGACATTTCAGAGGGGGGGGGGGGGGTATGGGGATCCTCCCCCAGAAAATATTTTTTTGGACTAGATGCAATTTCCTGAATTCTGGTACATTTTAACAGGTTATCTAGATACTTCTATATAACAAAATAAAGCCAGCCTACGAAATTAATAAAAAGTAAATCATGCATAATTTAAAAATAACTCAATAGGCTACTTGGCTACGCAATAAGGTTTCCATTACAGCACCGCAGACATTCAATGAACGCATAAAAGCGGATGGTTTGTTTGAAATCCCGACACTCTTTCAACTACATGAAACGTAATAGTGATCATCAAATACCTCCCCAGATTTCAGTGCCCATCAGTCCCAACATTTAACAATATAATCAAACAGTCCAAAAGTAAATTAAATATCAAACTAAACCGAAAATGTCATGCTTTTGAAGGCCTACCAGTATGCCGCTCCAAGAAACGCATGTCTCAAAATAAAAGAAATAAAGGGCTGTCTCGAATACAATCCTGCCCCTATAGGGCTGTACTTTGTCTTAAGACCCCGGCCATAATTTGAGGATTTACTGTATCTAAGTAGACAAACTGGCTTCAGATATCCAACAGAGTGAATAGAGATTGTGCAGTCTTAGCTGTGGTTAGTGACGTGATGCTGTTAATGGGGAGTTTTACATAGCCTAGCGTAAACCTATAGGTTATTATTTATTTGGTGTACCTATAAGGCTTTTTACCTTATCAAAAGTGAGGGGGATGACTGATCTCTTCAACACTGTGGGGGATTTGGCGCTTGTCACTGTGTGTGTGAAAGAAGAGGAATGGGAGAATGCGTGTAACAAAAAAAAAAAGTTTATGAGCGATTTACGCGCAAATGGGAGAATCCAATGAAAATGACAATGAAGCACTAAACAGATGCTGAAAACAGCACTGGTATTTCGCACGGCAAAAGTGGGGGGGTCAAAACTAACAATTTTAAAAAGTGGGTGTGTGTTTTGTAAGAATTTAAGAAATTTTGTATATTTTAACTTTTAAATGCATCAATCAGGTGCACTTTCAAAATAAATTCAGAGGTCAGACTTGCTTATTTTTATGGAAATATTTGTGCTGTAGCCTAAGCTATTTTGCACTTCATAATTATAACCATGCACACACAGGTGGAATAGTTATGGTGATATTGCAATAAGTTCACAACCACAAAAACATATGCTACATTTCACAGTTCAGAAATGTTCAAAAATGTGTGTACATTTCAGCACTCCATGAACTCAGGAACCACTTATTGCACAGAGGAATGCTTTATATCCTCGTATTCGGTACGGTTTGCTGTTTATTGTGATATTGGGTTTGCCACGTGTTGTGTGAAGGGTTAGTGAAATATTAAACCGAGAGTAATGGGTGTGCACTGTGTGCAAAATGCAAATATGATTAGCCTAAATTGCACGTCGGTTCAATGTTAATTTTCTCGCGAACCATTTATCACAGCAACTTGGCGCTAATATCATTGGAAAGCTTAGATCTGATGTGTGATATCATGTGTATAGGTTTAGTTTAGTTGAACCTCATCTGCCAGGTATTTGACCTACCAGGTTGACACTTCAGCGTGAAAAATACTCAATAATACTCAAAGCATACCTGAAGCCGGGGAAATGCGGGGGGAATGCGCCTGGGACGGCTTCTGTAGCATCGCAAATTAGAGAAAATTTTGAAAATTCCACAGACAGGGGGTGCTCTTGAACCCTCTCACCGTCTCTGAAAGCATAAGCGTGGCTCAACAGGTAGATCTATAGATAGGCTAAACTAATTTTTCAGGCATCTGACCGACCGGGTTGACACATCAGCGTGAGAAATCGGGGGTGTGGCGTGTGAGTGTGTGAAACTAATCAAATGCGTGTGTCTCACGGCCAATGCGTGAGAGTTGGCACCTATGTCTTGAGGACACACAATAAATTCGGTGACCTTCGAATCCAGTCCAGTCTAATCCAATCCAATCAAGTCCAATCCAATCTAACACAACACAGTCAAGTCCAGTCCAGTCCAATCCCAACTCCTGCTCAACTGCTTGGCCCCCTCATTGCTGCTTGCAGCTATATTTAATTCAGTAATTGTGAAGAAACACTGTAAATCTAGTGTTCGGACATTACAGGAAGTGACTGAGGTATGTGACTGCCTATAAAATGTATTTATATACGTATGATCCCCAGAATCAATAGAGATCCCAAAGCATACTGGTAGCCAATTGAATAGGACCCTCCACAACTTGTTGAGGACCCTGCCTGTTTCCAGAAAGCGGGACTGACCTCTGTACTCTATTTTTACAATACCACTCACCCTCAGGAGTGGCTACAGGGGAGTCTCCATTTTCCCTTATGTTTGGGCAGGAGCCTAGGTTGCCAGTCGATTTTCTCCTGGGTAGAGTGGAGGACTCTGTTAGTGGTACAGTTCATGAGTGGGTTCAAGAGCACCAGGCCCAATGACAGGTAGCATTCCAAGGGGCCTGGGACTGGTTGGAGACTGTGGCTGCACGCCGGAAGAAGAATTTCGACAAGCATGTTCGAGATGACCCACTGGACGAGGCTCAGCTTGTGCTTTTGCGTAACCTCAGCACTAGGGGGCACCATAACATTTCTGACCTGTGGAGCCCGGTGGTGCACCAAATCTTGAAGGCACCCAAAGATGGTGGGTCGGTCTATACTGTGGCACCGGTAGACAACCTTACCAAGGCCTGGCAAGTGCACCGATCGCTCCTAAAGGCTGTGGTTAAGGCCCCCTTGTCTGTTTCAGTCGGCCCGGGCCTTGTCTGCTGATTCAGCCCCTGAGTTTCTGCCAGAGGTGGATGACTCCTGTTCTGACTGTGACCTGATGGCTATCAGACAGGTAAGACCTGCTGCTTCTGGTTTGCCAGATTCCACTAGACCAGTCACCATAACTCATGCCGCCCTGCAGAGTTCCACATCCACTGCCGGAGTCAGTCCCCTCTGCACCATCACCTCTTCAGGAAATTATGGATGACCCGCCTGTTTGGACATTACAGGACGTGATATTTGGTCCGTGATATATAGACAGTAAAAGAAAAAGATCTGTCTTGTGCGTTCTCGTGGAGATCCAGCTGTAGCCAGCATGGCTGACTAAATTAGCATAGAAGATGCCCCAGCCACTTTTACTTTTTTGTGTAGCAGCATTTTGGGTACCTGCTGGAAACAATAATACCAATTGGCGCTGGCCAATTTTCAAAAATTCAAAAAATTTGCCCACCCATGATCTAATTAGTCTGTAAACCGAGCTAGCTACTGTAAAAAGGGACTTTACTTAAACTTAATGTACTGTTGCAAGTTCACTTGAGTATAAACAATCCACTTCAACTAATATCAGTAATGTTCTCCATTGAAACGAAACCAGTGCAAGTGGCAGTGGCACACACATGGTGGCTAACGTGTTAGCTAGGCACTTCACTGGAGTGGAAGGGAAAGTAAACAAAACCCTGTTGAGGGAGTGATGTCACACTTCACTGGAGTGGAAGGGAAAGTAAACAAAACCCTGTTGAGTGAGTGATGTCACACTTCACTGGAGTGGAAGGGAAAGTAAACAAAACCCTGTTGAGGGAGTGATGTCACACTTCACTGGAGTGGAAGGGAAAGTAAACAAAACCCTGTTGAGGGAGTGATGTCACACTCTTAAAAGAGCCACGCCACTTATTCTTTAGGCAAAACGGTGTAATTGAGTGGTATTATTGTTTCCAGCAGGTACCCAAAATGCTACTACACAAAAAAAGTAAACGTGGCTGGGGAATCTTCTATACGAATAGAATGGCTACAGCCGGAACTTCTCAACGAGACTGCACGAGTCAGATCTACCTGATGAGAAATATCGCGGACGAGAGCCGTATATCGCCATCTCTTGGCACGAGATCTCGTCACACCCCTATTCTCCTTGAGACAGATTTTAACCTTGACGAGAAATATTGTGATATTTTTGTATCGCCAGATCTCGTGGCACGAGATCTCGTCACATCCCTACTTATTATGACCGCTGCGCAGCGAAGCGGCGGTCATATAGGTTTAGTCAGAATTATTATTATTATTTTTTTTTTTCGCATGGCCAAATTTCCGTCAATGAGTCCCGGGACACTGAAAGACCGGGGTACACGAAACTTGGTGGGCATGTAACCCCACATGGATAGCATGGAACCATCGTTTTTCGTTTTGATCTGTAGCCCCCCCGCTGGACTGGACCCCCCGAAAGGAGGGTAGGGCAGACACAGTTTTCTGAGAATATCTCGAAAACCGTAGGGTTTAGGAGGACCATTTTTTTTTTGTATGTTGATCTCAAGGGGCCATGTCAACCCATTCCATAACCACTCATTTCATGTATAGCGCCACCTAGTTAAACACAAAAAAGTAAAAATGAGGTGTTGTAATTGAAGGTATCTGTGACCTAACATAGTCAAAACTGCACGAAATTGGAAGTGTAGGATCATTATGACACCCTCTGTATGCACGCCAAATTTTGTGGAATTCCGTTCATGGGGGTCCACACAATAAATTAATTTATGTTACTATACACCAACTGGCCTGTAGATGGCCGGAGACAGTTTTCTGTGAATATCTCGAGAACCGTAGGGCCTAGGAGGTCCACCTTTTTTATGTATGTTGGTCTTAAGGGGGCATGTCAACCCATCCCATTACCACTTATTTCATGTATAGCGCCACCAAGTTAAAAATTAAAAAGCAAAAAATTAGGTGTTTTCATCACAATATCTCTGGCTGACAAGGTCAAAACTGCACGAAATTAAAAGTATAGGATCATTATGACACCCTCCGAATGCATGCCAAGTTTTGTGTACTTTCGTTCATGGGGGGCCTTACAATAAAATAATTTATGTGTACATTTAGTGACGTACACCAACAAGGATTCCCGGGACACTGAAAGACCAGGGTACACAAAACTTGGTGGGCATGTACCCCCACATGGATAGCATGGAACCGTCATTTTTCGTTTTGATCTGTAGCCACCCCGCTGGACTGGACCCCCCGAAAGGAGGGTAGGGCAGACACAGTTCTCTGTGAATATCTTGAGAACTGTAGGGCCTAGGATGACCATTTTTTTCTGTATGTTTGCCTCCAGGGGTCATGTTAACCCATTTCATGTGCACACATGTCCACAAACAGATACACACACACAAACACATACATTCACAGTAATCATACGTATGACACATAGTCACACAGTAGACATATGTACGCTTGCATGCACAACCACATACGCAGGCACACACACAAGCACGCACACACACACACACACACACACACTCACACACAAACACACCCACACACATAACATAAACATAACACAAACAATCAAGAATTTCTCAGAATTATGAACAGGCAAGATGGAGGTGGGGTTTAGTGTTAATTTCGTCAGACGAGACGAGAGGAAATATGTTCGTCAACAACCTTTTTTTTCATGACTAAGACGAGACGATGTCGAGACGCCATTAACGTCCTGAGACACGGACTAAGACTATCTTAAGATGCATTATTGTTGACGAAAAAAGACGAGACTAAAATGTTTTGCATGAAATAAAAACTAAGATAAAATCTCTCATCATTTTTGTCTACAAATATCTAGCTGTTACGTTATCAAAATATTCCGAATGAGTTTATGCTCAACAGCTTTCCTGTAGGCTAGTCTACGTGCTGTTGCTGCAACCCTGTGGACCGGACCACACTTTGAGAAACACTGGTCTATGAATATCATGACAGTGGTCCAGTCAAATCTTTTACTGTCTATGGTCAAATCCCAGCCAAGCTATAACTAGCTTGACTTACCTGTGCATGTAAACATACTGACTGACAAAAAATCAGAATGAGTAATTATAACAGACGAGTAGCCCTGTGGACACACAATATTGTTGGAAAATTGAGATGTGTGAAACACTATTTGACTCGAATGGTAATCAGAAATAATTTGTTATAAAAAAAGAAGACTAAAATGTTTTGACTAAAATTGACTAAGACTAAGATACCTTTAGTTTTCTTTTGACTAAAACTAGACTAAAATGACGAGACTTTTAGTCGACTAAAACTTGAGTAACAAAAATTATATTTGAATGACTAAATATGACAAAGACTAAAAGGGACATTTTGTCACAAGACTAAGACTAAGACTAAATTAAAAATAGGTGACAAAATTAACACTATTGGGGTTGTATAAAATTAATTTTACATGTGAAATCTATGAACTAATCATGTTTTGGTACTTTGGTCTAGCAGATACCAGTGAGAATTGAGTGTGGATAATGCAATTTAGTGAGACAGTTAGAATCATATAGGCCTTTCAGCGTGATTGTGGAAAAAATGTGCTGGATTGGGCGGCGGTCATATTTTGTACCGCTCTGCGGTACATCTAGTTTATATACGTATGATCCCCAGAATCAATATAAATCCCAAAGCATATCATCTGGTAGCCATTCTAACTTTTCAATGTGAATCAATATATAATTTTTCTAAAAACGTCTCTATCGAGAATCCCATTTATTTCGTCCAGTGTTAGAAAATAAACCAGTAGGGGGCGATGAGATTACTTTCCCCCCTATGTAGGTGAGGTTATGAGATTTAGTTAAGTAATAAGCCCCTAGAGGCCGTAGGTTACACTGATTCTACAACAGCTAAGGGGCGTTGTTCGGCACGACTCGCTAGTGGAGTGCCTAAAACCCCCCTTAGCTGTTGTAGAATCAGCGTAACCTATGGACTCGAGTGGCTTATTGCTTTTCTAAAACTGTTACTATGAATACCTGACATAGTTTCATAAAGTAAAGGTACAGCAACTAGAAATATAACGAGTTATTCCTAGATAATCATTCTTCTGCCAAGAAATATATTTCCTCTATCAGAATGGTTGCCCAGCAACATCGAGACGCAGCTACTTTAACTTTTGTAGCCAATCACAATCAAGGACCGGAACTATCAGTTTTAGAACTTGCTACAAACAATCATATGGTTATTAGACAACAGTTCAGTACAATAAGTCAGTTTGGGGATACTTCTGTTAGTAAATTTGAAAACAGCAAAAACAATGAATTGAATCCCTGATAAAGACAAACATAACTCACTCAAACTATGTCTGGTGCCTTTTATGGGTAAGGCTATTTGTACCCCTGGTACAACTAGCAGTGTATGCTATTCGTACCTTGGTGCAATTAGACCTGTAACCGGAGGGTTGCCGGTTCGAACCCCGACCAGTAGGCACGGCTGAAGTGCCCTTGAGCAAAGCACCTGACCCCTCACTGCTCCCCGAGTGCCGCTGTTGATGCAGGCAGCCTCACTGCGCCGGGATTAGTGTGTGCTTCACCACACTGTGTGTGTTTCACTAATTCACGGATTGGGATAAATGCAGAGACCAAAAGAGTATATATACTTATACTTATTCCACAATGTGAATCTGTTATTTAAAAACTACTGTGTTGTTTTAAAGATTTAAGTTTTTAACTTATTAAGGTTTTTTCTCTGCCCATGTAGGCCCAACATCTTGGTTTCTATTGAATCACAGCCACCCGTTCAATCTGAAAAGGGGTGTGTTTGCCAAAGTGATGTGACGTCCTGGTCTATAAAAGTGAGTGGACACAGTCGCCGTCACCAGGTGGTTTGTATGATGTGTGGACTTCTCCTCTTTCTCAGGCTTGTGGCAACAGCAGTGAATTTCACCGTTGTTACTGTAAGCCCTTTTGATTTCTTGTCTGATTTTTTCTCCACAGTATCAGAGTGTTTCATGTGGTGGCTTTTAATATTTCAGCTTAATCCATATGTGTTATTCTTAATGCTGTTTTCTACTTTGTACTGCATTCTACTTTTTTCTAATTTGTTATACTGTTGTATCAAAATGTATCCATAATGCAATGTCTCTGTTTCTCCTCTCGGTATAGGGATTACACTGTAAGGTATACGAGCAGGAAAGAGAACTTGAAAAACTGAGAATATATTATTTACAAAAGATCTTTCTCTGTATCTCTCCCAACCACACCACTTGTATGTCACTAAGATGTTATAAAATGTTATTCATGTCTATTTGAGATCAATTTTATCTACGTGGTATAGATTCTGTTTGTATAGCACATGATGGCCATGACTAACCAGTCCAGTGAAGGCTCTTCCATGGTACATCAGCAGATGTTTAAGGTGGAACTGAATGAAGGGCCGCTGTCTAAACTTGTTGTGGCCATTCTCATGTCCCTGCTTTTCACCTGCATCAACAGCATCATGTTTCACACTCTCATGAGTAAGCCTGTGTTTAGAGAGCTGCCTCGCTATATCCTCTTTGCCCACATGCTTTGTAACGACACAGCTCAGTTGCTGGTCTCTCTGTTGCTCTATGTTTTGTCTATGAATGTACAGCTGATTCCGAAGGCTGTATGTGCGCTTATCTTACTTCTGACAGTGACAACTTTCCGCAATGCTGCATTGAATCTGGCTGTGATGTCGCTTGAGCGCTATGTGGCTATTTGTTTTCCACTAAGACACAGTGAGATGGTGACCCAGAGAGCGGCAGGCATTTCTATTGTGTTTATCTGGCTCTTCAGTTTAATAAATTTTGCGATAGATATTATTTATGCACTGATAATCGATCCACCGTCTTTTAAAGATCCCATGTTCTGTACTCGAGAGAGGTTTTTTTTGTCATCATGGCAAAATGATGTGTTTCAGGGCTTCAATTATTTTTTCTTTGTGACTGTTACAGCCATTTTATTTTTCACCTACATTAATGTTGTGGTTGCAGCTCGATCTGCTTCAGCTGAAAAAGAATCTGCTAAGAAGGCTCATAAGACCATACTGCTCCATCTTGTTCAGTTAGTGCTCTGTGTTAACACATTTATTTATGGAACCATAGAAAGAGCCCTTGCCATGACCAGCAGCAGTCGTCTGTTCATGGACCTGCGCTACCTGAACTTTCTCTTTGTTCTCATTCTGCCTCGGTGCCTGAGCCCCCTGATCTACGGCCTGAGAGACGATGTTGTTCGGCCCTTATTCCTCTACTATGCCAGGTGTGGAACCCAAAAGGTTAAACCCTCTGTAACTGCACACTAGAACAGTGTTTCTCAACTGTGTGGACGTTCTGAAAGGGTCGTGGAAGGAGTTCCGATTAAACAAAACAAAACAAAAAACAAACAAAAAATCCTATAGCCCCCAGCTCTAACATTAAGATATGTCTGACCCTGGTTCTGCACATGATTAGCAACAGTCATTCAACCAATCAAAGCCTATCAGATATTTTAATTTCAAATGTATCAACATATCCAACTTCACTATGACAATGAGTGAGCTGTGCATGCTACACTGATCTCTCGCACAGATCTACTGCTCGTGTAATAAGCTACGATGGATACATTTCTTAGGAATACTGTTAAATCTCCCTGTACGCCAAGTATCAGCTCAGGAATTTGTTTTTCGAAAGACCCCCAAAAAATACAAATGGACGTACGACCCGGGTTTTCATAAATATGGATTTACTTACACAGCCAAACTTGATGAATGACCGCTGTTTATTTGCTATTGGGTAGCGACTGAGTTTGTTATGTTAAACTTTGGGTTGCGGAGCAAAACAGGTTGGGAACCACTGCACTAGAAGTAAGGATAGAGTATAACTGAGACAGACCTCATTCTTCTATCATCACTTTAAAAATGTTAACAGTACTTGATAAAGTTGGTGTGAACATGTTTAAATGAAATGTTTATCATATTGCAGCATATTTCTATTGGGTGAAATATTGTGTTAAGTTGTACATCTGGCGGTATAACTCCCAAAAGGTCAAACACTCTGTAACGGCACACTAATGAAAAATATGTGATTGAATACAGACATGTTAACATCATGTGTGAGTTTGTGAATATGATACCAAACATCAGAAACATGTTCAAGACTGCACCTTCATCCTACTCCACTTTTCACTCAACTGATATGAAATTCTAATGGCAGAGGAAGGAATTTTGGATTCGGGAATCTAATCTTAATTCTATAATGTCAAAGCAGTATTTTATACACTAATTTATTCTGGTTTATAAAACATTGTCTGTTAAAATGTGTAATGTGACCATAATGTGACTGCAGAAAAGGTTAATGCTATGGGTTTTTATTCAGAAAGCACTCTAGAGCTCCGAAAAACAAATACTTTTCGTTTATAATTTTCAGCTAAATTAATTCATTCATTAATTTCAGCAGGAAGGTGTTGGTAGGGACTGGTTACTGGATAGCGACTGTACCCACAGTCGAGCATGACATACAGGAAAAACTGCTTTGTTTACAGAAAAATACTGTAGGGCCTTGCATCCCTGGTGAGGGCGCCCACCAGTATACACTGGAGGTACTGAACCTGTACAATAATCCTTACAGAACTGCACCTCCAGGTAAATAAATATAAAAAATAACCCCTTAAATGATGACATCTGATGACTTTTATGGGAAGTATTGATACATTGAGATACATATATTTCAAACAATATAGCTTATTATAATACAGCCTAAAGAAAACTAATTTATAATAGAGCAAAGTAGCCTAGGTCTACACAATACTAAACCAAATATGGCTGAAATATATAGGCCATCATGATCATTTTGCCAAGAGTGACGTGCTAATGGAGAAAGGTAGTTTGGAGTTGAGGAGTTGAACAGCCATGGACATAAAGGTTGCCAGCCTCGTTGGCTGCTCCTCACCAACAGATCACAGAGGGTGCTGGTGAACCACACCTTGTCCGACACCCTCCTCACCTCCACTGGCTCTCCACCAGGCTGTGTCCTCTCCCCACTTCTCTTCGTCCTCTACACTGACGACTGCAGATCCACCCAGCCAAACTACCACTTTGTGAAAATTGAACTGAATTGAATTGAATTGGGTTGTATGGATTGCCAGTATCGCTGGAGACACAGCCCTTTCTGGCATCCTTGTACATGGTAGTGACATGTAGTGACATGGCACCCACAGAGCAAGCTGGATTATCTAGTTTCCATTAGATGGGGGGACTTGTTCCCGATCCCACCCCACCTCTCTGTGTCTGGTCATGGGGGCTCATACAGGGAGACGCTTTTGCTGATGGCCATGTAATAGAGTGCACAGCAACCCATATCAATGCAAAATACTTTTTCCAGGCCCATTGTGCTCCTTCTGAGCTAGACAGACAGTGTGAAAGACAGACACAGCCATTGGCCTTTCAGCGCACCTACCATGTGCTCAATGATGGATCTAGTGTGCGCATGGGCCCAGTTATAATTCTACTTCTGCAGGGTCCTCAGTTTGCCTAATGGAGTTATGAGCCGGTGGACAGCCCTGATGGCCTAAGGATGCAACATGCATGAGAGGGCGGGTTAAATTTACTTAACCCAGTGATAGTATTTAATGCATCCTGTAGGCAAACCCCCACAATGCTATATATTTGCAATTTCATAATTCTACCATTGGTTGTTGTGCATATTTACGCACATTTCAAAGAACAATTGGAAGGCTATCGGATGCCTCCATCAAACACAGATATGTGTGTTGATAAGTGAGGGCCCAGGACTGTCCATGATGGGTGTCCTCCCTTTATTTTGTTCTGCATCCCCTCGCATCAATTCCAACCTCCAGCATTTACACTGGCTCCCGATTCAATAGAAAATTAGTAAAAAAAGGACTACAAACCCCATGAAATGTATACCTGTGGCACGTGTACTGTAAATAAGATGTGTTGTGATGTATTGTAAGACTGCACTGGATAAAAGGAAATAAAAAGATTGGCCCCCCTGTCGAGTTCAAGGCAGCGCTGCTTGGAAGGCACTAGGTTAGGCAAGGGTTAGGGTTACAACTCGTGTCCATTAACACAGTAAAACCACCGCACTGCACATAGCTCATTCATTTCCTATGGAGAGCAGCAAAGTGTGGTTAGCACTTCCGCAATGCACCTTGGGAGGGCAGTGCGGTCATTCGAACAGAGGTGGTGCATCAAGAAGTTGGGCTCTGCAAATTAATCAGTTGAACATTCATCGTTCATTTTAATTGGTTATATCAGTTTTTGCAAATTAAGTTATCTTTGGCTGAAATATTAATTCAAATGCAGAGATCTTTCACGAAAAGGTACTATCTTATAGGAATACTATAGCATTTTGGAACATACTACAGAAGTACTATACAACCACTACAGGGACACTAGAGGGTAAGGATAGTGTAGAGGTATTACAGAATATCATAGAATTATTATACACTACCACAGAAAACATTGTATTACTGTACAAAGCAAAGTTTACAGAAAGTTAGAGACCCATCAGGGAACTCCATGCTGCAAGCAGGTCGAGTTGTACAATGCAGGGTGTTGAGCTGCATATAAGCCATTTCAAGGTCAAAAGGGATTTTTGTTTGTTTGTTTGTCATGAAAAAACATTTGAGGAATTTAGGGGTTAATCAATGGCTGGAGCAGGTCTTAAACATATCTAGTAGTAGCATAGTATATATACTCTTTTGATCCCGTGAGGGAAATTTGGTTCTTTGCATTTATCCCTAATCCGTAATTGGTGAAACACAACCAGCACACAGTGAGGTGAAACACACACTAACCCAGAGCAGTGAGCTGCCTGCTACAGCAGCGCTCGGGAGCAGTGAGGGGTTAGGTGCCTTGCTAAAGGGCACTTCAGCTCGGGGAGCAATGAGGGGTTAGGTGCCTTGCTAAAGGGCACTTCAGCCGTGGACGTGGGCATGGGAGAGCAGTGCTCAACCACTTCCCCCACCCACATTTTTCCTACTGGTCAGGGATCAAACAGGCAACCCTTCGGCTACAAGCCCGAAGCCCTAACCAGTAGGCCACGGCTGCCCATATCTAGTATATAAGTATAAGTATATATACTTTTTGGATCCCGTGGTCTCTGCATTTAACCCAATCGGTGAATTAGTGAAACACAAACAGCACACAGTGAACACACAGTGAGGTGAAGCACACACTAATCCCGGCGCAGTGAGCTGCCTGCTTCAACGGCGGCGCTCGGGGAGCAGTGAGGGGTTAGGTGCCTTGCTCAAGGGCACTTCAGCCGCGGCCCACTGGTCGGGGATCGATCCGGCAACCCTCCGGTTACAAGTCCAGAGTGCTAACCAGTGGGCCACGGCTGCCCTGGTTTTGGCATGAACTATGTGTGACCATGTGTGACCCCTTCTGATCTTTTGCATTTTTTTTTTCAGATTCAAAGCCAATTCATTAGCTACACATTAGTTGTAGCATATATACTTAATTTACCTGTGTGATAAAAATGTATATGCTAAATACCAGAAATCACCAAAAAACAGACTCAAGAAAATCACAAAAGATTATAATTTACCAACAATTACAATGATACTGACAAACTCTCATGTCATAAAGAAGAACTGTACAGACAGTTTATTAAAAAGATAGTTTAGAAACACAACATGTGGGTGCCGTCTTGGGAAAACAGTCATGTGACGGTTCAGCTCACAGGGCTCACGGGGCCCTTGTTATGCTACCGTGGTTGTGTTCATGGGGAAAAGTTCCTACTGAAACCAGTGCGAAATGGCTGCCGATACAAACATAATTGAAGCATGTTTAGAGTCGATTTTTGAAGAAATTGATGTTCGTAACAACATTTGCTTTAAACCTCTGCAGAAGTTATGTCTCATTTTTACTAAGACAAGGCTAGCCAGAGATGGCTACAAAGGCAAACTAAACGCCATTGTTTTGGTTATTAGTCCGTTGTCGGCGGTATTTTCATGAAACACCTAGTACATGTGCATATCGGTGAATATTCACAAGGTCTGCCACCTTGTGAAGCAAGCAAATGTGCATGAGTACATGGCGTCCTCATCAGCTTGGCCTGCCCATCTGCACCTTTAATTGATTAATTGTTAGAACACCTGGTGTCCAGGGTGTCTTTAAAAGGCACCCTGATGCATTGTGGGTTAGAGAGCGGGCGTAGGGCTGTTGGTGGCAGCGGCAGACCTGAGTCTGGGTTTTGTTAGGTTTTTGGTATTTCTTTTTTTAAATTTATTTAGCACCACTACATTACTCAGTGCATCCATACATTGCCTACACCACTGACTCTACTGACATATTCAGAGTTTCTAATTATTTTGGGTTGGTTATGTTAAACGCTCTCAATAAATTATTGTTAAATCTTCTCTGCGGTGTGGCGTGTGCCCATGTTTTTTTGTCTCGTCCTCGAGCCAGGACGTTACAGAGGAGCATACCACCTCCTAAGGCCTCCTCAAATGTGCATGGAGGAGCATACCACCTCCTTACGCCTCCTCAAATGTGCATGGAGCATACCACCTCCTTAAGGCTCTGGTATGGTCGTGCGTCACATTTGCGCGTGTCCAAGACGTGCGTAATTTTTGCCTTGGACGTGAAGCATACTCCAACTTCTGCTGTCCTGAATACGCATTAAATCGTTAAGGTTAGCGCCTGCGCACTACGGATTAACTGTGATACTCTGCCCCACCAACTGGGCGGGCGGTACGTCGAGCCTGAAAGTAGGACACAACCACCAAAGAAGCCTGAAACGCCTGAAGAAAAGAAGAACGTCGGATGTGAGAGCACTGAATGAAGGAAAAGCTGATGAAGGAAAAAGCACCACGAGTACGTTCGCCTATCTGCTGGGAAGTTTGATAAGCTGGCCCATCGCATCACTCCATTTATCATCCACCAGAACACACACACAGCACACCTGTTGGTATAGCTGAGAGACTAGTGGGGTATACTACAAATCTCGATTAGTGGGT
Source organism: Alosa pseudoharengus (assembly GCF_046254945.1). Taxonomy (NCBI): domain Eukaryota; kingdom Metazoa; phylum Chordata; class Actinopteri; order Clupeiformes; family Clupeidae; genus Alosa; species Alosa pseudoharengus. Next base: position 846,491 of record NW_027468709.1, on the reverse strand, counting down.
TAGCGAGGTATGTTGCGCTCAAAGTCAGGGTATGCTGTGACACGAAAGTGGATCTGTTTTAGTGTCGCTATATCACCATGGTATCTTATGCTGTCAACCAAACCTGGTCGGGAGGAGGTTATGTGCTAAGTTATAGCGCAAATCATGTAATCTACTGCACACTGACCAATCAATTGTCTTAAAAACGAAGTTATCTCACGTGTAGGACTCTGTCATAAATCTTACAGGTGGAACTCCGCCTATACTAACATTTTGGATCTCGAATGCGCTTTAATAGTGCTGTGCGTGGAAATATCCAACTATGGACATGCATACCATACAACAACTGATGAAAATTTATTTATTTGATGTTATAGGTTAGACACAAAAAATGACTGCAGTGTAGATTAAGCTATCGCTCATGAATGCGGCAGTAATTGTTTTTAAATAGATTGTGCGTCTCCACGTTTCACGATTGGCCAACGTCATCCCAACACCGAGAACGCGCACAGATCTGAGCTGAAAGCCTAGTTTGACAAATATATCACATAACTGCAATCGTAGTATCACTTAACGTATACCCCTGAGCAGTGTTGGGAGTAACGGCGTTTAAGTATAACGGCGTTACTAACGGCCTTAATTTGTCAATAATGGAGTAATCTAATTAATTACTTTTTACAACGTTACAACGCCGTTAACGTTACTGGACGTTAAATGCGGTGCGTTACTTACTTTGCATTGATTGAATAAACTGTGTAATCCGAACGCACCCCTGGCCCACAGCTAGTGAGGAGGTGGGTTAATAACGACGTAAGCGATTAGGATTGGCTAAGGCAGAGTCATGTTTCATGATAGCCAATCAGAGCCAGTGTTTTTACACACTTGCCAGCACACGCGCCACACACACGCAACAGCTAAAGTAGAGATTCGATGAAACAGCAGAGGTCAGGAGCCATCCGATGAAAAGCTGGCATTTTCAAGGTGGAGATATAAGCACTACTTCAAATTCATTGTGGTCAAAGGCAAGAACGTGCATGTAATGTGTACATTATGTCCAGGAGCGAAGACTTTGTCGACATCCGTTGTAAGCAACTCTAATTTAATGAGGCATCTCACACACGCTAGTGGCCGAAAACACCGATAGCCCCCCTCCACCAGAGATGATAGCTCGCCATCCACTAGCAAAGAAGGACTCGGAGCAATGTCCTCCAAGCAGCAAAATCTAGATCTTTCTGCCTCACAACAAAAACCTATGACACAGGCTGAAGTCAACCGTAGGTCTGTCGATGTACAATTTCCCCTTGGGGATCAATAATCTATCTATCTATCTATCTAATAAATATCGAAAGTTATGTAGCCTACAAACACCTGTCTGTTCTACTAATTTCAACTGGCTTTTCAAAACTGCTCAAAAAATCCAAATTATTTGACATATAGCAACTTTTTTTTTAACAGTAACGCAAATAGTTACTTTCCCTGGTAACGAGTTACTCTTATCATAGAGTAATTCAGTTACTAACTCAGTTACTTTTTGGAACAAGTAGTGAGTAACTATAACTAATTACTTTTTTAAAGTAACGTTCCCAACACTGCCCCTGAGTCAAGGCTTTGTCAAGCCTCGATATGTCTACATAGCCTAGATATGTCTAACATGCTTCGTAGTATACCCCATAGCTTAGCCTACTTGCTAATTAGGCTACTTAGCCTATAGCTAAGTGACTCGGTGCTGCGAGGGCAGCAATATTGGTGAGATACAAAGTAAAGTCATTTTTCTAAACACAGCATGGTAAGAAAGAGTTGTGCGTACTTAGGGTTGCCACCTGTCCAGGATTTTCCTGATTGTCCAGGATTTTCATGGTCTGTCCAGGAAAATAAAAATAAAAATCCTGGACACTGAATGTCCCAGATTTTTGTACATGATGCGCAAAATGTGTATTTCAGTTTAATTGAAGCGTGCCTACGTCCATAAACGTATGCACAGCCTTATTGGTTACAAAAATGACGTAGCATAACATGGGTGGTGGTGGTGGGGGCACGCACTGTGGAGGTTCATTAGAAATGGTAAGGTGGAGATGGAGAGTGTGTGGGACAAGGAGATAGAGAAAGGAAAGTTTATTCCACATAAGCAAAAAAGCAGAACCTAATTATGTATTCCCCCTTTTTTCTCAATACTGCCCCCAGGTGTCCACAACTAAAAACTGTTGAAAATATAACAATTAACTAAACAAATAACTAGAAATTGTCATTCTTACTAATTTTAGCTATACAATTGTCACTTAGAATGCCGGTTTTTATCTTGGGTTAGATGTGCGAAAGGCGCCGTTGCTTACAAACAAAAAGGTCGATGGGATGGTCAAAATGTCCAGGATTTTTGTCAGACACAGGTGGCAACCCTAGTACAGATGTCCTCAATTAAATTTGTATTGAGTCTTCACACCTGCCTCATACCAAAAAGTATGAACCAAAAACCTGTAAATATGACGTGTCAATAAAAGTTTTGAAGTAACTATTTGTGTTCATAATGTATAATGTCTCACTGTGATAATGGGTGTATTTAGAGCGAGAGGTAGCCTAGGTTATTCCTTCAATTATTATGATAATGCATTATCCGGTGTTGACAGGCGAGTTTCGAGATTTGAGTTCAGCATTGTTCAGGAGTAGACTAGGTGATAATGATTGCACCTGGGAGAGGTAGGCTACATTCCCTTTATTATTATAATCACTATTGATAACGCATTATATACGGAACAGGCGAGAATGCATCTCGATCAACAAGTGTTACTGGGTTTCGCCTGAGCGTTGTAGATAGATACCTTTATATGGCTCTGGGTTTCGCGATTTGATTTCAGCATTGTTCAGTAATAGGTGCTAGGCATAGATATATACACTAGATGTCGCCTTGACTACTGCTGTTCATTGGAACGAATGCGTCAATCGAGACGCCATCTTGCTTCAGTGATCCACTCCTCTATAATGCATTAGCGTCAATCTGGGCAAAGATCTAGCGAAAATAAAATCACCATAAATCGTCAAAATCTCAAGCATTATCTAATTTTTTGGGTTGTTCCAACTGACAGGCATGTATTTATGGTTGAGTCTACAGAAAACTAAGCTTAAGACGATAATAAAGATACATTTTACCCGTCTAGCCCCATAGACTCCCATTCATTCTGCACTAGCTAGCGGCGGCCCCTAGAGGAACAATGAGTAAACTGCAACCAGGTTCGATACAATGAAAGTAAACAGGCTCTTCGTAGACAGGCTCTGGTTGAGGCCACATACCCCTCGTCTCGTTTACTCATGTAAGTTGTAATCTCACCAGAAGTTGCTGTAGATCTGTAGAACATTTACCTCTGCTACTACATAGGCTACGCCAGTCGTTACTTTTATAATCATGGGTCAGTGCCATGGGCAAACGAGATGTAGCTGAATTCATAAATGACAAAGCCATGAGAAAGGTGATTTTCTTACGTTTCAACAACAAAGAAGCCGATCTGCCATCATTGTGAGAAGTTCCCAAATGTGTCGCTAATCGCTAAAAAGGTTTTCTATCGCTGGGGATGGCCAAACGTCGCTAAATAGGTAACGCTGACAATACAGGAGAACTAGTTTAGCGATTCAGATCCCTGTACAAAGATGGCGGCGGTGTTGACGCATGCTGAGAAGCAGAAGGCGACATCTAGTGTATATATCTATGGGTGCTAGGCTACGCTCATTTTTAAAAGATGCATTTAATCAATTAGTTTTATTTTATTGTTTGCCATCTCATTCAGTGCTATATGATCCAAGGCTCATGACCAAATCAAGCCAATATACTGTAATAGCCAGTAGCCACAATGAACCCATGCAGCCACTCTGTTTTGACAATCAAAGGTGACGCACAGAACGGCCAGCAGACAGATAATTACGTCCCCAACTCATCTAAAATGTGGTGTCTTGAAATACTTTGGGTTCTACACCATAGATGGTAAAGTGAACGTTAAATATAATGTTAAAGAATGTATCTGTGGATTGTGGCTTTAATCGGTCGAAGTTGACTCCATGTCGTGGTGTCTCACGTAACTCAAAGCCAGGCAAGCTGAGGAGAGGCGCTCTCCCTGTCTCCCTGCTCCATCGTCGTTATGGTAACCAAACAAGTCTTCTTCTGTCTAGGTTTGTTTCTAGGTTACAGTGTTGTTCTTCTATGTGGTCCACCTACTGGAGGGGAGTGTTTACAGCAGTTACGTTTCACACACGCGGTCTTAAATTTCGGTCGACTCAAAGACGCGACGCATGCTGTAAAAATGACGCAATTCTCGACCAGTGCCGCGGGAGCTTACCATAGGCTTTAGTACGGTGGCCCTGACGGCTCAGCGAAATACAAACCCTACAACACTTGCAAGTAAGTGTTCACAACACATGCAAATAAGTGTTCACAACACATGCAAATAAGTGTTCGCAACACTTGCAAATAAGTGTTCACAACGGATATGAACCCACAACGGAAGTGAGCAGTTGTAGCTTGGAGGAGTTACACGAAAGAACTACATGTATTAGAAATACTGTCCATCCCTGGCAACATGGTAAAAAGATGGAAATGACTTAATTTTACTTTCAATTCCTTTTACATTCTCCAAGGTATTAACATTAAATTGTTTCGTAACTCCATGTAGGATGTTTCTGTACATAAATGTAAGCACTGTGGCAGTAGTAATGCAATATTTAGAAATAAATGGCCCATATGGCCTTCTCGACTCACGTTGCCCTTCCGAGGGGAAAATAAATAAATAAATAAATTGTACAATGGATGCAGAATTTCACGAAGGCCTAGATAAAAAAATCGCAAAGCCTCATTCACTTCCATTCGGGCACCGAAATGAAAGTCAGTAGGCTAGGGGAAGGGCAAACTCTGTTTAAGTGGCTGCAGCCCTGCACGCGACCGACACCTGAGCTGAGCCTGCATGAGCGGCCTTAGAAAGAGATAGACCTAGTCGCGAAACCACGTTGTCGGAAAAAGTGAGTTTGTGATGTAGCCTATAACAAACGAACGATCATCAAGTTTTATGAAATGAATTCAAATCTTCGTAAATCCAGGCTGAGTTTCCCACGTTTAGCCTAAATAGCTCGCAGACAAGCAGCCCGTTACCACCCGTTACCAGTTTTGGTAGGCATTAGACCAGGGGTAGGCAAACTGCGGCCCGCGCACCAAGCACTTTCATCCGGCCCGCCGAGCATTTAATTTGGTTATCAGGCTGCTCGCTATTTTTTCCTGTGACAGAGACGACATTGGTTAGCTTTACCGCAAACTGCTTTTCACTCTTAGAGAACGTTTACAATGTCAAAACATCATGTTAAATAGAGATGATAGGCCTACTCTTAGTTATCTCCTTTGCAGCAGAACTTGAACATTATGCTACTAGCCTACTGTGCGGCCCGCCGGCCAATTTTCAAAACCCAATGTGGCCCTTGAGCCAAAATGTTTGCCCACCCCTGCATTAGGCAAACTAAGCTACATGTATGCTGATAGTTCTCACATTTTGTTTTAGCAAGTAGAATTAATGATGGAAGTAATGCATCACATTAATTATTTTATTCTAAATGGTTAAATGCCTAAATCCTATACACTATTTTGGGTATTGTTTGAAGCCAAGATGCCCACTGAAAAGAGGCGGATTCAGGAGAGGGACAGACAATTCAGGGAGGCAGCAAAGGGCAGCACATCACTGCAGGGTTGGCTGCGAAAAAGCCAACCAGCAGGTGAGACAGAAACTTTCTGTGATGAAGATGACATGACACTGTGTAAGCGAATTGATTAATTAATCAGACTCATATTTTAGCCTACTAATGGCAATGTTTCATAATTACATTACATTTAAGATGAGGAGCAGTCACAAGCCTCCAGAACATGTGAGGAAAATGTGGACCAGGAGGAGGCACATACAGTAGGGCAGGTAGGCCTAAGTAATGATCACTAAATATGAGATGAGAGGACCATGCTAGAAAGTACAGGGTTAAAGAGCTGCATGCTAAATAATTGTAATCTAAAAAAACATAGGCTATCATTTCAAAGATCTTGCCTAAGCAGAACATAAATACCACTAGTGATAATGGCAATAACAATAATATGCAATTGGTCAGATGATGAGCCCACATTTGGAGAAACCTATCAGTGACTTGATAGGATATTGATAGGGATATTGATGTTGGTGATTTTCATGACTCAAGTCATGTTTTTCTGTGTTATTAGTTAAGGTGATTGAGTGCTGTATTTGTGTTTTACTTCTATATAATTAATATTATAATAATTTAATAAAGACTCTGTTATTCTCAGTCCTTCATAATATAGCCCGTGAGTTTTTTTTTTTTTTTTTTTTTTTTCAGGTCAGAGCAACTGCCCCTCAAAATTCCTGTGCATGTCCCTGCTTAGCAAAGTGTATCTGTACTTTTAAGTAATGAAGCTGTTTACTCTGTCCGCCTCTGGTCATTACTGATTAAAACAGACGATAGACGCGAGTACAGTGTAAAATCTCATTTGTACTCTTGACCAGTGTTGGGAACGTTACTTTAAAAAAGTAATTAGTTATAGTTACTTACTACTTGTTCCAAAAAGTAACTGACTGAGTTAGTAACTGAATTACTCTATGATAAGAGTAACTCGTTACCAGGGAAAGTAACTATTTGCGTTACTGTTAAAAAAAAAGTTGCTATATGTCAAATAATTTGGATTTTTTGAGCAGTTTTGAAAAGCCAGTTGAAATTAGTAGAACAGACAGGTGTTTGTAGGCTACATAACTTTCGATATTTATTAGATAGATAGATAGATAGATTATTGATCCCCAAGGGGAAATTGTACATCGACAGACCTACGGTTGACTTCAGCCTGTGTCATAGGTTTTTGTTGTGAGGCAGAAAGATCTAGATTTTGCTGCTTGGAGGACATTGCTCCGAGTCCTTCTTTGCTAGTGGATGGCGAGCTATCATCTCTGGTGGAGGGGGGCTATTGGTGTTTTTGGCCACTAGCGTGTGTGAGATGCCTCATTAAATTAGAGTTGCTTACAACGGATGTCGACAAAGTCTTCGCTCCTGGACATAATGTACACATTACATGCACGTTCTTGCCTTTGACCACAATGAATTTGAAGTAGTGCTTATATCTCCACCTTGAAAATGCCAACTTTTCATCGGATGGCTCCTGACCTCTGCTGTTTCATCGAATCTCTACTTTAGCTGTTGCGTGTGTGTGGCGCGTGTGCTGGCAAGTGTGTAAAAACACTGGCTCTGATTGGCTATCATGAAACATGACTCTGCCTTAGCCAATCCTAATCGCTTACGTCGTTATTAACCCACCTCCTCACTAGCTGTGGGCCAGGGGTGCGTTCGGATTACACAGTTTATTCAATCAATGCAAAGTAAGTAACGCACCGCATTTAAAGTCCAGTAACGTTAACGGCGTTGTAACGTTGTAAAAAGTAATTAATTAGATTACTCCATTATTGACAAATTAACGCCGTTAGTAACGCCGTTATACTTAAACGCCGTTACTCCCAACACTGCTCTTGACCACTAGTTGGCAGACACCCAGAGCTTCGATTCAAGCTCAACCTTTTTTTTCAAAGTTTTCAGGAAGCATGTGAAAAACACGCGAGAAACACACGAAGAAGACGTTCATTTCCTCCATAACGCTGAAGCGATGCGGGCCATAGTTTTGCACAAATTGAAGCAGAAATACACCAAATGTTGAAAAAAACATTAACGTGTGATGAAGTCTTGGATCTGTTAATCACCTATTCTGATTCTGAAGGAGAATATCTGCCTTTTGGAGAATATGATCGATCGTCTATTGACTGATAGTCACGGTGCGTCTGTAAATGGAGGTACGTCTTTGTGACAGTGTCCACTAAGCATACCAAGCTTATTTCGACCCTCTGCCCAACATAGCTGGAGGTGCCAGTGGCAATAGTGATGATAGTGTCCGTAATGGACGTGGTATAGACAGGGGTTGTAAAAATAGGGCTCTGAAGAACTACAAAGTCACCCGCGATATGGAACTGATTTGACCAGGCTACTTTATTGTATAGTATCATAGGGTTTGTGATTATAGTAATAGTTTACTATTGTTGGTTTACATGTGACTGTATTCCTGTTCATTTGTTATGTCGGTGAAATTACAAAAAAAGAAAGTAAAACTGCTCAAATATGTTCAACATCTAGTATTTACTGAAATGTGCATAATTCACGGTGGTTACCATCCAGTGACGTCATAATATGCAAATTAGATGAGTACATTTACCCCCTTCATAAACTTCTGTTCATACTAAATGATTTTCACATTTAAAGTAGGACTTTATCTCTGACCACTTGCAAGCCATGGCCTTTTGAAATTTTGATGTACAAATCCAATTTATTCTTTTTAAACCCTGGCGGCTAAAGGGTTATGCCTCCCCATTTTTCAATTTCAATTTAGCGCCAAAACATTACACATGTCTCAAGCCGCTTTACAGAATGTTAAACAATTAGAGAAAAGAAGGCCCATAAGTAACAGGGGCGAGGAAAAACTACCTAGAATTGGAGATACATATAGGAAGAAACCTCGAGCAGATCACGACTCAAGGGCCTGACCCATCTGCCTAGGGTCAGTTACAGAACAGTAAGGTTTGTATATGATAAATGCATAAGTTAGTTTATGGTTTCTCAACGGGGGCGGTACCGCCCCCTGGGGGCGTTCGTACAACCTAGGGGGGCGCTGGCCTTAACAGCAATCTGTAGAAAGAAAGCTCTGAATTTTAGTTAAATCTTTTCGTACAGTCTATCGCAGCTCTGTCCCATTTTGATCTTTGCAGGAGATTGAAATGTAACACTGCCACTTAATTCCTCTTTTTGCCACTCGGTGATAGTAACCACGATATATTAATGCATGACTAATGCATTTCCTCACTAACATTAAATCTTGGTAATTGATTGCAATCACTGCACTCGACTCAGAGTAAGAATAGTAACTAGCATGCTAGCTGTCCAAGCCAGTAGGAATAACATTAGGTGACCTACAGGCTTAACCGCTCAAATTTAAAACTTGATTTACTTGGTTTACAAACTTAAACTGAGGAATTTGCAACTTTTCACAATCAGACATTTATTGTCATCATTTGCATGCATTGTTTACACTCAATCACTGCACTTGCCTCAGAATAAGAATAGTAATCCATTCCGAGAATACCATGCTAGGTAACTTAATTTTATAAGGAGAGGCTTAGTGATCCTACCCGATAGCCAGAGTTACATAGTGTCATAGCAGGCGATGTGGGCTTGCTCACGCTAGGGCAGGAAAGCCCAGTGAAGAGTGTATGTAGCATGAAAATGACTATGGAAACTATTTTATGGAAGATTACACTTCCATTTTATTCTTCACTTTTATGACCACCTGTTTGTCAGTATTATTTTAATGGTTGGTAAGTTACAATCTTTGACACAGTGATTATCTTCTGTATTTTGGTGTTTTCAGGTATTCAGCATCTACGTTTTTAATCACACAAGTAAATTATAATGCCAGAAAGAATATTTTTACCATTGTAAGTGTAATCTTACATTTAATTCAGACAAACGGAAATGGCTGTATTTAATAACAATGGTATATTTGTCATAAGTGTTCAGTTACAGAGGGTTTGACCTTTTGGGTTCCACACCTGACATAGTAGAGGAATAAGGGCCGAACAGCATCGTCTCTCAGGCCGTAGATCAGGGGGCTCAGACACCGAGGCAGAATAAGAACAAATAGAAAGTTCAGGTAGCACAGGTCCATGAACAGACGAGTGCTGCTGGTCATAGCCAAGGCCCTCTCTATGGTTCCATAGATAAATGTGTTGACACAGAGCACTAACTGAACAAGATGGAGCAGTATGGTCTTATGAGCCTTCTTGGCAGACTCTTTTTCAGCTGAGGCAGATCGAGCTGCAACCACAACATTAATGTAGGTAAAGATTAAAATGGCTGTTACGGTCACAAAGAAAAATATGTTGAAACCCTGAAACACATCAATTTGCCATGGTGACAAAAAAAACCTCTGTCGAGTACAGAACATGGGATCTTTAAAAGACACTGGACTCACTATCAGGCCATAAATAAGATCTATTGAAATACTTATTAAACTGAAGAGCCAGATGAACACAATAGAAACACCTGCTGTTTTTCGAGTCACCATCTCACTGTGTCTTAATGGAAAACAAATAGCAACATAGCGCTCAAGTGACATCACAGCCAGATTCAAAGCAGCATTGAAAAATGTTGTCACTCCCACCAATACGATCCCTGCACAAGTAGCCTTAGGAATCAGCTGTACATTCAAGGACAAAAGATAGAGCAACATGGAGACTATTAACTGAACACTATCATTACAGAGCATGTGGGCAAACAGGATATAGCGAGGCAGCTCTCTAAACACAGGCTTACTCATGAGTGTGTGAAACATGATGCTGTTGATGCAGGTGAAAAACAGGGACATGAGAATGGCCACAACAAGTTTAGACAGCGGACCTTCATTCAGTTCCACCTTAAACATCTGCTGATGCACCAGGGCAGAGGTTTCACTGGACTGGTTAGCCATAGCCATCATGTGCTAAACATGTAGTATTTAGAAATGACCAAGTAGTTGAACATATAGTGTAGAAACATTTTGGTAATAAACAAGTGGAGAGGTTATTGCTTCAGCTCTCTGGCATAAAGTAAAGTGGATTAAAGGAAATTAATTAGGGAAACGCATCAAAATATTGAACACACTTAAACAAGAAAATGCACACTCAGACCAACGCCAGACTACAGTATGTTTACGATCAATATACAGATTCAAATTGTCCCACCCTAAATTATGTGTAACACTATTCACTGAGATTTTCAGAGATTAATATATCATCCTACATATTTTACACAGTTTTTCTAAACATCTAAAGATAACAGCCAATAGCAGTAACACGTTTGACAAGCAAATGAGCATCAGTCTGTTTTGCTGTGGGTTTGTGTTCGTGCTGAGGAGGCGAATTCGATAGTTCAGAGAAGTGATGTCATTTGGTGGACATGCCTCTGATGAGCTGGTCCCCGATCCACGACAACAAGAGAACACAAGTCATCCCTTCAATGAAGTGAGCCTCGAGGATTTGAGTTGCTGTGTTCCAGTCGTTGTTATAACTTATAAGCATCTGTGATGTAAGGGCTGGTGTCACAATTCCAGCCTTCAAGGTCACATGGTCAGGTTCTCAACCCTCCCTCAGAGTCAAGCAAAAATGTAAAACAAAATAAAGGGAGAACACCCATCATGGTGTTTGACAGTCCTGGGGCCTCAAGTTCTGATATAAAGATTTGATCTTAGAGAGTGTGTACAGAAATATCCATGTTAAAGCTCTGATTTATATAAAAACGTTGACTTGGAAAAGTACATTAATCTCTTATGTCAGGTTTCAACTTGGCGTACAAACCTTTCCTTGTGGTAATGTTGTACAGCAGAGAGTCTGAAATGTATGAGCAATGAATTTTCAGAAATCCAACACCGCCAACCATATTTCTTTCTTTGAATTAGGCCTGTGTGTTATAATACAGGGCTGCCAACTCTCATGCATTGGCGAGACACACACATTTGATTAGTTTCACACACTCACACGCCACACCCGCGATTTTTCACGCTGAAGTGTTAACCTAGTAGGTCAAATACCTGGCAGATGAGGTTCAAATAAACTAAACCTATACAGATATCACACATCATGTGAACGGAATTGTAAGGAGTCCTAATGTTTCTATACTGATCAAACTCCTGATCATGTGAACTGTTGATTAATTACCACATACAGTACATTTTTGTAAATTGCTCAGTCATAGATTATCCCACTACCATGGTTCTTATATTGCCAGGTTCCAACCCCACTTACACAGATAAATGAATATATTTCTATTGGCATGCTTCCTAATGACATTAATGCAAAAATATGACGAAAATCAAATAATGAGACACAAATATTTTTTTTCTTGATATAAAGCTTGACATAAGCCATATGCAAACATTCACATCATACGTTCCTAGATGGCCATTACAATGACCAATATCTTACTTAAATGAACTAGCTGAATAACACAGGTGACCACTTCTGCATAATTTCATGGAGTGCTGAAATGTACACAAATGTTTGACCATTTCTGAACAGTGAAATGTAGCATATATGTTTTGTGGTTGTGAACTTATTGCAATATCACCATAACTATTCCACCTGTGTGTGCATGGTTATAATTCTGAATTGCAAAATAGTTTAGGCTACAGCACTATTTCCATAACAATAAGCAAGTCTGACCTCTGAATTTATTTTGAAAGTGCTCCCGATTGATGCATTTAGAAGTTAAAATATACAAACATTTCTTAAATTCTTACAAAACACGAGGTCCTAGTAGTAGATCCCTTTGATACCAATGTTAATTTAACTCTGGGACCCTGGTCCCTAGGCTACACCTGAGAACCACTGATGTACGTTTTTTTTATTTATTTGCTGTACGGTAATAATGCTGAAGGAGCCAAACAAAATTTTCCTATGTAGCCTACGCAGAAAAGTTTTGGTTGGCCCCACCAAATCTCACTCCAAGGTTTTTTGAAAAGTAGGCAGCCCTGTTAGAAATATCCGTAAAGGCCACTGCAATTTTGTTTTATGGGTTCAGCAATGAAAGGTTGCCCACATAATAAAGTGAAATGACTTGGGTCCATATTCAATTAATCTGAAATTCACTTTAAACTGTGGAATTAGCCAATGCTCCTGGCTAAGAAATATAGTATTACTCCTGATATTTCCAACTTTCCAAGAATTTTACATGCAATTTGAACCTACTATAGTATTTTTTTAAATCACTTCACCACTAAGGGACAGTGGTTATTCTCTGAAAGCAGGGCCTTGCATCTTCATATCCAGAGCCGGACAGTAACGGAGTACATTGAGTACAATTCTGAGGGATCTGAGTATCATTTTTGGGGAGTACTCATGACTTTACTCAAGTGCATTTGAGAGGAAAATATTGTATTCTTTACTCCACTACATTTCTATCCATAACCGTGAGTACCCGTTACTTCTTCTTCTAAAAAAAAAAGGAAAAATGAAAAATCTCGGAAACCCTCATTTTGTTGTTTCCCTCTCAAACGTGATTGGATTGTGCAGACACCACTGATTGGGACAGCCTATCAGCAATCACCTTCAGCTTTCCGCCAAAGTCAACTCCATGGTCAGATTTAGATAAGAGACGAAACCATGGACGAAACAATGGATGAAGACGCAGCAGGTTACTGGATGCCGGGAATTTGCCAACCCGTGGCCCCACCTCGCCAGAATATTTCAATTTGCTGAACAAGTTAATGATAGTTTTCGCTTCAAGTGTTTCAATTACAAAATAGTATTTTGTATTTGAAATACATGTATTAGAAATACTGCCCATCCCTGGCAACATGGTACAAATATGGAAATGACTTGATTTTACTTTCAATTCCTTTTACATTCTCCAAGGTCATTAACATTTTTCATAACTCCATGTAGGACGTTTCTGTACATAAATGTAAGCACTCTGGCAGTAGTAATGCAATATTTAGAAAATGTACTCTTGTACTCTTGATACTCAAGTACTTTTAAAAACAAGTACTTCAGTACTTTTACTTAAGTAGACATCTGACTGTTGTACTTTTACTTGTACTTGAGTAAAATAAAAGTTAGTTTATGGTTTCTCAACGGGGGCGGTACCGCCCCCTGGGGGCGTTCGTACAACCTAGGGAGGCGCTGGGAACGGTGAGAGTTTTTTTTTTTTACATTTTAAACTTTCATGGTTTTCACATATTTTTGGAAATAGGCTACTTGAAATAAATAGGCTATTTTCATTCATGGGTTTCTAACCCCTCTACTGTCCCAGCTACATTTTACTGTTTATCTATGCTCAGTGGTCATACAGTGCATTTCGGGCCTGCACACGCCTGAACTTGATCAGCTCTGGTGCTCTCAGATTGAAATTGACCTCTCAATGTCAAGACGCTGGCAGCGAGCCATCAACCACAGGGGGGAGGATCAAAGTAAGGTCAGGGGGGGCGTTTGCTCAAAAAAGGTTGAGAACCACTGAGTTAGTTAGATGTAGAGAATAGAACATGGTGTTTAAAACCACCTGAGGAGTATGTTACAAGAGGTGGGATGGTTACATATCCAGTATGATAATACATGAATAATTTACTGTCAGAAAGTTAAAATAGTCCAGTGTAGGAGATTCAATTGTCCAGGGGGATTAGGAGTTGTCATAGGGCAAGTAGTGGTTCACTAGGCTGCACGGGCCAGGAATCCGGGCAGGGGGACAGCAATAGGCAATGATAGGGCAGTCGTAGGGATGGGACTTAAAGTGGGATGAGTGAGATGAGGTCAAACACAAGGATGGCTGATGACTAGTAATGGTTATACCTCACAAGTGAGGTAAGGGGGGAAGAAAGAGAGATATAGTGTGGGTTAGTATTACTATAAATTAAAATGGTTAATATCAATAAGTATATCAATGGTACTATATTGTAATGATCTGAGCCTAGCTGTTCATGACTGTGCTCCCATGATGCTGTGCAGTGTGTGTATGTGTGTAATGTTCATGTTCTAAAGCAGGTGGGTTGACAACGTTGTATGTCCTGTCTGTTGTGTTTATGTTTGCAGCTGGTTACATTGTTCATAACTAGGTTTGATTGGTATGTGTTTTAGATACAGCCTAAGATAGATGTTTAGTGCTGGAACATAAGGGCCAGGTCTGGCCCGGAATTATGTGTTCGTGTGTTTTGGTGCATAACCAATAAAAACCATTCTGAGACAACCTTGCAGTTTGTTACAATATAGTGTTATATCATAGTGAGAATAGGCAAGAGAGGGAGAGTTGAGAGAGAGAGCGGGAAGGGGAGAGAGGGGAGGTTGTACGGTGTGACACATGAAAAGTCCATGACAGCACTATGCTATAGCAGCAAAACTAAGGCATGGTGAAGGGTAGTCAACACCAGCGCAGGTATGGTCAGTGACCACCATCGCATGCATGACTGGGGTGCCAGTCACACAAGGACACAGCAGGGTGGTCCATTCCAAAAACCCTGAGGTGGTTGAAGTTCCACACTGCACCATACCTAACTACTGTATGGGAGGCACTAAAGAGGCACCCATATAGGCTACAAATGTGCATGGATGGGCATACCACCTCCTTAAGCCTCCTCAAATGTGCATGGTGGAGCATACCACCTCCTCAAATGTACATGGTGGAGCATACCACCTCCTCAAATGTACATGGTGGAGCATACCACCTTAAGCCTCCTCTAATATGAATGGAGAAGCATATCACCTGCTCAAGCCTTCCCATATAGGCTACAGCGCCACATATGTGCATTTGTTGCGACTGTGGAGGTTGAGCGTGTCCCTTGGTGGGTGTTACTTGCCACTTTTGATTGCTGGAATAAAAAGACCAATTCAGTATGTTCCTAATTCCCAACCCCACAGCAGAACATGCTTTGCACAGTGTGACAAAGTATAAACAGAACTCGCCTTAACAGCAATCTGTAGAAAGAAAGCTCTGAATTTTAGTTAAATCTTTTTGTACAGTCTATCGCAGCTCTTTCCCATTTTGATCTTTGCAGGAGATTGAAATTTAACACTGCCACTTAATTCCTCTTTTTGCCACTCGGTGATAGTAACCACGATATATTAATGCATGACTAATGCATTTCCTCACTAACATTAAATCTTGGTCATTGATTGCAATCACTGCACTCGACTCAGAGTAAGAATAGTAACTAGCATGCTAGCTGTCCAAGCCAGGCATAACATTAGCTGACCTACAGGCTTAACCGCTCAAATTTAAAACTTGATTTACTTGGTTTACAAACTTAAACTGAGGAATTTGCAACTTTTCACAATCAGACATTTATTGTCATCATTTGCATGCATTGTTTACACTCAATCACTGCACTTGCCTCAGAATAAGAATAGTAATCCATTCTGAGAATACCATGCTAGGTAACTTAATTTTATAAGGAGGGGCTTAGTGATCCTACCCGATAGCCAGAGTTACATAATGTCATAGCAGGCGATATGGGCTTGCTCACGCTAGGGCAGGAAAGCCCAGTGAAGAGTGTATGTAGCATGAAAATGACTATGGAAACTATTTTATGGTAAAAACATCCTTTCTTGCATTATAATTTACTTGTGTGATTAAAACGTAGATGCTGAATACCTGAAAAATACAGAAGATAATCACTGTGTCAAAGATTGTAACTTACCAACCATTAAAATAATACTGACAAACAGGTGGTCATAAAAGTGAAGAATAAAATGGAAGTGTAATCTTACATTGTAAGTGGAATCTTACATTTAATTCAGACAAACGGAAATGGCTGTATTTAATAACAATGATATATTTGTCATAAGTGTTCAGTTACAGAGGGTTTGACCTTTTGGGTTCCACACCTGACATAGTAGAGGAATAAGGGCCGAACAGCATCGTCTCTCAGGCCGTAGATCAGGGGGCTCAGGCACCGAGGCAGAATGAGAACAAAGAGATAATTCAGGTAGCGCAGGTCCATGAACAGACGAGTGCTGCTGGTCATAGCCAAGGCCCTCTCTATGGTTCCATAAATAAATGTGTTGACACAGAGCACTAACTGAACAAGATGGAGCAGTATGGTCTTATGAGCCTTCTTGGCAGACTCTTTTTCAGCTGAGGCAGATCGAGCTGCAACCACAACATTAATGTAGGTAAAGATTAAAATGGCTGTTACGGTCACAAAAAAAAATATGTTGAAACCCTGAAACACATCATTTTGCCATGGTGACAAAAAAAACCTCTGTCGAGTACAGAACATGGGATCTTTAAAAGACACTGGACTCACTATCAGGCCATAAATAAGATCTATTGAAATACTTATTAAACTGAAGAGCCAGATGAACACAATAGAAACACCTGCTGTTTTTCGGGTCACCATCTCACTGTGTCTTAATGGAAAACAGATAGCAACATAGCGCTCAAGTGACATCACAGCCAGATTCAAAGCAGCATTGCAAAATGTTGTCACTCCCACCAATAAGATCCCTGCACAAGTAGCCTTAGGAATCAGCTGTACTTTCAAGGACAAAAGATAGAGCAACATGGAGACTATTAACTGAACACTATCATTACAGAGCATGTGGGCAAACAGGATATAGCGAGGCAGCTCTCTAAACACAGGCTTACTCATGAGTGTGTGAAACATGATGCTGTTGATGCAGGTGAAAAACAGGGACATGAGAATGGCCACAACAAGTTTAGACAGCGGCCCCTCATTCAGTTCCACCTTAAACATTTGCTGATGCACTAGGGCAGAGGTTTCACTGGACTGGTTAGCCATAGCCATCATGTGCTAAACATGTAGTATTTAGAAATGACCAAGTAGTTGAACATATACTGTAGAAACATTTTGGTAATAAAGTGAAGTGGATTAAAGGAAATTAATTAGGGAAACGCATCAAAATATTGAACACACTTAAACAAGAAAATGCACACTCAGACCAACGCCAGACTACAGTATGTTTACGATCAATATATAGATTCAAATTTTCCCACCCTAAATTATGTGTAACACTATTCACTGAGATTTTCAGAGATTAATATATCATACATCCTACATATTTTACACAGTTTTTCTAAACATCTAAAGATAACAGCCAATAGCAGTAACACGTTTGACAAGCAAATGAGCATCAGTCTGTTTTGCTGTGGGTTTGTGTTCGTGCTGAGGAGGCGAATTCGATAGTTCAGAGAAGTGATGTCATTTGGTGGACATGCCTCTGATGAGCTGGTCCCCGATCCACGACAACAAGAGAACACAAGTCATCCCTTCAATGAAGTGAGCCTCCAGGATTTGAGTTGCTGTGTTCCAGTCGTTGTTATAACTTATAAGCATCTGTGATGTAAGGGCTGGTGACACAATTCCAGCCTTCAAGGTCACATGGTCAGGTTCTCAACCCTCCCTCAGAGTCAAGCAAAAATGTAAAACAAAATAAAGGGAGAACACCCATCATGGTGTTTGACAGTCCTGGGGCCTCACGTTCTAATATAAAGATTTGATCTTAGAGAGTGTGTACAGAAAAATCCATGTTAAAGCTCTGATTTATATAAAAACGTTGACTTGGAAAAGTACATTCATCTCTTATGTCAGGTTTCAACTTGGCGTACAAACCTTTCCTTGTGGTAATGTTGTATAGCAGAGAGTCTGAAATGTATGAGCAATGCATTTTCAGAAATCCAACACCGCCAACCATATTTCTTTCTTTGAAATAGGCCTGTGTGTTATAATACAGGGCTGCCAACTCTCACGCATTGGCGAGACACACACATTTGATTAGTTTCACACACTCACACTCCACACCCCCGATTTTTCACGCTGAAGTGTCAACCTAGTAGGTTAAATACCTGGCAGATGAGGTTCAAATAAACTAAACCTATACAGATATCACACATCATGTGAACGTAATTGTAAGGAGTCCTAATGTTTCTATACTGATCAAACTCCTGATCATGTGAACTGTTGATTAATTACCACATGATGGTATGACCTCATGGTGGGCCCATTGTCACATATTGCTGCTACAACAACTTTTGATTATATCTCTAACCTTTGCCTTTTTCACAGGAGAAACTAACTAGGAAGCAGGAAATGTAATTAATGTGTACATTGTCATGTCTTGATTAATGCACTCTCACTACAACAATGTTCTCAAGTCTCATCAAAGTACTTCTCATGTGACCCAAAATCAGCTGACCTCCAATCATGTGATGCATTTCAATGTAACCAACCACAAACTAGGTAAACTATTTAAGTGAGGTTCACAGAGCATTCTAGGAGCCATTCTGTAGTCAGAATCTCCCGCACCACTAAGGTGTGTAGTCATCATCCTCTGAGCTGGTATGTTCATTCTCTGATTGCTTCATATGGTTTCCTTAATGTTCCTTTAACCTGTTTTCGTAGCTTTCACATTATTCATTTAGATGTACCTTCTATAATGTATTGGATTAATAGCTTGTATCTGACAAATAAATTGTTATGCTTTGACCCGCATAGTTTTCTAGAATTTCTTTAGATATCCCTCAAAGTTTAAGATGTGCCAGGGAGAACGGCTAGGATTAGTCCCTAGGGCCGTGGGGCTAAATCAGTGAAAGTAGGCATGCTACCAGGAGAACGGGCCATCGTATTGTACTGTGGTGAGTCACTGATTTTATTAGTAGTCTGGAATTAGACAGCTAACCTTAGCACACCCTGAACCCTCTGTAGCTTCGGTAAGATGTTCTGTCCAGATGAGTATAGTGGTCCAGGCCAGCACTATAGCCTCTGACCCACTTTCACACTAGGATCATTACTCAGTAAATGGTGCCTCCCGAATTAGTCGTCCGAGGAAGGCCTTGCACACTATTCTTGGGGAAGTTGAGTCTAATTAAATAGCTAGAAGGCATTCTTGTAACAGTATCATGGGTAGGCCTACATCGGCCTGCTATGGATAGTAATATTACTTTGACTCAAACTTCTCCATATCTAGCGGGGTCAGAATCATTAGGTTAACAGGGGTTCTATAATCAATTGTTATTTCCAACAGCGCGCGGAAGCTTCACAATTTCCTTCGACCACTCCCAGTTCCCTCATTGGTCCTGACGAGTGACGTCTTATAGAATCTAAGCTTTCCGATGATATCAGCGGCAAGTTGTTGTGATAAATGGTTCGCGAGAAAATTAACATTGAACTAACATGCAATTTAATCATATTTGCATTTTGCACACAGTGCACACCCATTACTCTCGGTTAAATATCTCACTAACCCTTCACACAACACATGGCAAACCCAATATCACAATAAACAGCAAACGGTACGAATACGAGGATATAAAGCATGCTTCTGTGCAATAAGGGGTTCCTGAGTAATCAGGTTTTGAAATTGCAACACATTTCTACATAGTCTCATTGGGGCGAAATTATAATGTATTCTAATGTAAACTATTTTTCAGTACATACAGTACATTTTTGTAAATTGCTCAGCCATAGATTATCCCACTACCATGGTTCTTATATTGCCAGGTTCCAGCCAACCCCACTTACACAGATAAATGAATATATTTCTATTGGCATGCTTCCTAATGACATTAATGCAAAAATATGACGAAAATCAAATAATGAGACACAAATATTTTTTTTCTTGATATAAAGCCTGACATAAGCCATATGCAAACATTCACATCATACGTTCCTAGATGGCCATTACAATGACCAATATCTTACTTAAATGAACTAGCTGAATAACACAGGTGACCACTTCTGCATAATTTCATGGAGTGCTGAAATGTACACACATTTTTGACCATTTCTGAACAGTGAAATGTAGCATATATGTTTTGTGGTTGTGATTATTGCAATATCACCATAACTATTCCACCTGTGTGTGCATGGTTATAATTCTGAAGTGCAAAATAGTTTAGGCTACAGTACTATTTCCATAACAATAAGCAAGTCTGACCTCTGAATTTATTTTGAAAGTGCTCCCGATTGATGCATTTAGAAGTTAAAATATACAAACATTTCTTAAATTCTTACAAAACACGAGGTCCTAGTAGTAGATCCCTTTGATACCAATGTTAATTTAACTCTGGGACCCTGGTCCCTAGGCTACACCTGAGAACCACTGATGTACGTTTTTTTTTTTTATTTGCTGTACGGTAATAATGCTGAAGGAGCCAAACAAAATTTTCCTATGTAGCCTACGCAGAAAAGTTTTTGGTTGGCCCCACCAAATCTCACTGCAAGGTTTTTTGAAAAGTTGGCAGCCCTGTTAGAAATATCCGTAAAGGCCACTGCAATTTTGTTTTGTGGGTTCAGCAATGAAAGGTTGCCCACATAATAAAGTGAAATGACCATATTCAATTAATCTGAAATTCACTTTAAACTGTGGAATTAGCCAATGCTACTGGCAAAGAAATATAGTATTACTCCTGATATTTCCAACTTCCCAAGAATTTTTAAATGCAATTTGAACCTACCAGAGGTGGGACCAAGTCACTGTTTGGCAAGTCCCAAGTAAGTCCCAAGTCTTAGCAGTCAAGTCCAAGTCAAGTCCCAAGTAAAAGCAGAGAAGGGCAAGTCGAGTCCAAGTCCAAGTCACATCAAAGCCAAGTTGAGTCCAAGTCCAAGTCCCAATCTCTTTCAAGTCCTGAACAAGTCATCAGGTACTCTTCACTTAATAATGCCATTATTAGACTATCGATCATAATTTTAGCACTTCCATCTAATCCACAGTATTTTTTTTATAAATACAAATTAAAATATGTTCAATGTTTCTGTCTTGTAATCTTTTACGACATATGACATACGACATACCTGTGTAATATACACATGTGCATACCTGAGTAATCTGTACAAAACGGATAGCTACATGACACTCAGCACAGCTGCAAATATATATATATATTGTTTTTCCAAATTGCGGAGCCCACTGTAAGGATGAGTAATAATTTGACTGATGGCAGTTCACTGCGCTAGGATTTTCCTGCAAACAATTTATTAGGCTGTCTGCCAGTGGCGACTCATAAGCGAAGCAAAGGTCAACACTTCTATATTATTTAAGTAAAAGATAATAATGACAGTAATTTTGTTTTAAAGTATTAATTTCTTAAGAAATGCTACACATTTGATGCTATTTATCTCCTTCAATTTGTTGTTTCCCTCTCAAACGTGATTGGATTGTGCAGACACCACTGATTGGGACAGCCTATCAGCAATCACCTTCAGCTTTCCGCCAAAGTCAACTCCATGGTCAGATTTAGATAAGAGACGAAACCATGGACGAAACAATGGATGAAGACGCAGCAGGTTACTGGATGCCGGGAATTTGCCAACCCGTGGCCCCACCTCGCCAGACTATTTCAATTTGCTGAACAAGTTAATGATAGTTTTCGCTTCAAGTGTTTCAATTACAAAATAGTATTTTGTATTTGAAATACATGTATTAGAAATACTGCCCATCCCTGGCAACATGGTACAAATATGGAAATGACTTGATTTTACTTTCAATTCCTTTTACATTCTCCAAGGTCATTAACATTTTTCATAACTCCATGTAGGACGTTTCTGTACATAAATGTAAGCACTCTGGCAGTAGTAATGCAATAATTAGAAAATGTACTCTTGTACTCTTGATACTCAAGTACTTTTAAAAACAAGTACTTCAGTACTTTTACTTAAGTAGACATCTGACTGTTGTACTTTTACTCAAGTAATGAAGCTGTGTACTCTGTCCGCCTCTGTTCATATCTGACCTGCAGAGTTGCAGAGTGAACAATTATTTGCTTTTGTTTTACGTTTTAGCAATGGTGGCAGTGCCAGATGCTAGGGTTGCATGATTGGGATAATGCAGGATAAAGATGAGTATATATAAAGGTAAAGGGTATAGGTAATGGGAAAGCATAATGTTTAGGCCACTGGCCATTGTTAAAAAACAAAAATACAATCCTGAAGAAATAGTAGCCTGAATCCTTACGTTTCAAATGAAGGAAAAGTGACCAGCTAACTACAGGCTAGATAACTCACGTCTAACTGTACGTACATACCGCCGCCGACTTGAGCTTCCAAAGCTTCAGGAAGTCATTAATTTTCAATGGAAGCCGGCTTCTCTCAGCTGCCAGAAGCGGCAAATCCGTCGGCGTCGCGTTTTGGGTGTCTTGAGCGTCAAGCAGAAAGTTGAAAGTCAGTCAACTTTATGGTAGTGAGCTATGACGCGGTTCAGCGACCAACGACCAGCAACCAATCGAATAGAATAAAGTATTAAGATAGAACATGATCGAATGTAAAATGCTGTCACGTCAGAGCGGCCAAAGCGTCTCTATACTTTTTTGACAAGCGTCCTTGACAGGGCGACCAGAAGCTAGTCTAAGAAAGCATCATTCCAAGCAGTCAATTGCCTACGTAATGCCCACTGAATTATTCAATATATTGTGTTTTTGACATAGACTTAAAGGAACACGCCACCCAAAATCAGTAGTGATATATGTTCTTACCGTAACTTTCACGAGTTGAGTCGTACCTCTCCCGCGTCGGTAGGTGCACTCAAACGCTCTGTCGCGCGGCGCGAATGTGTTAGCATGTTGCTATGCTAGCGGGCTCTGCCGTGGCCGTAGAGAGAGGCACATAGCAGTATTCAAACACCTCCACGTTTTACCTACTTAAATACAGTTGCACAAGTAGTTGATGAAAAATGTTAGGGCACACAACATGAAACGTGACGATTTTCCAAGCGAATAAACATGAGAACTACGATGTGTGGCGCAATAGCACTTGGGAGTACTTCGACCTAGCGTGGTAATATTATTAACACCTAATTGTAGATCCTATCCACCACAGAGTTTAGAATCCATGCTGGATCGACCCTCAGCCTCTCCCTCCCCTCTGAGCGAGAGAGGCACACACACTAGAGGTGGTGGCTGGTTGTTTTAATGTAGGCTATATGGGTGATGCAGCGCTGCTGACGTGAGGCTAGAAAGCCCTTGCCTGTTCTAGAAAGACTGATCTAATGCAGCAAATATATTAAAAGGCAAAAGTCGTACATTGGCTAGGCCTATCCCCAGAATATCAGCAGCAAACTCAGTCTCTGTCGCGCAAAACAGTCTCCAAATAAAACGCACATCGGCCTGTTGCCTATTCTGCCAGCTTGTGACAATATATCGTCCAAAATGCTTGATTGCATTGCATTCTCCACATTTTTAGCTACATTTTCATGTACCACATCAGCATTTTTGTTCAGTGAATCTTTTGTAAATTGCTTTACAATTACCGTCGGGCCCTTGTCAGCAGACTTCGGCTTACCTCTTGCCATATTCACTCCTTGTCTTCCGATGTCATTTCTGAGTCATCTACAGATGTTCACCTCCCTAAATAGAACCAACTTCAACCTGTGTTATATCCTAGATGAGACTGCCTGGGTTATTTTGTTTAGATATTAGCCTATATATAAAACACATAATTGTAGCCTACCATTCAGGGAATAGGCATTTAAAAGAGAGACAGAGAGTGATATGACTAAGAAATGACATCGGGCGATGGCAGTGCGAGATGTTCAGAACGTAAGAGCTAAAACTTCTACAAACTCACTAACATCCACAGCGGAAAAAGAAGGTAAGAAAAATAGTCGGAAAACTTAGATGTGTAAGGCAAGCAAGCAAGTTTGGCGGTTGTTACTAAAAATGTGAACATGCACGTTGCATTGTTGTGTGGTGGACTTTCAGAATGAATGGAGTCGGAGTTTCTTTAATATCGAGGCGTCATATTTGTCCGATGGCCTGCTATAAAATTAATTGCGATGTCTGTCTGAAAAAGACGCGCTCGTGCAGTCAAAATGAATGGGAGTCTTCAGAACAGGCTTGTCAGTCAACCTGACATAACAGTGTGTAAAGTAGCCTATAATGTGAATGACTTGTTATTTTATCAAGGATTTCTTTCTTTTTGCAAAAAATAAAGTACAATAGGCATTAATTAGTTGGCCAGGAGCATGCTGAAATTATGTGGCAAATTGCGTTTTTTATTACAATGATAAAATTGTAAAAGGACGTGACCGAGGCTGAGGCAAGCCAGGCAATAGGCCTATAGGCCCGACGGTAATTGTAAAGCAATTTACAAAAGATTCACTGAACAAAAATGCTGATGTGGTACATGAAAATGTAGCTAAATATGTGGAGAATGCAATGCAATCAAGCATTTTGGACGATATATTGTCACAAGCTGGCAGAATAGGCAAGAGGCCGATGTGCGTTTTATTTGGAGACTGTTTTGCGCGACAGCGACTGAGTTTGCTGCTGATATTCTGGGGATAGGCCTAGCCAATGTACGACTTTTGCCTTTTAATATATTTGCTGCATTAGATCAGTCTTTCTAGAACAGGCAAGGGCTTTCTAGCCTCACGTCAGCAGCGCTGCATCACCCATATAGCCTACATTAAAACAACCAGCCACCACCTCTAGTGTGTGTGCCTCTCTCGCTCAGAGGGGAGGGAGAGGCTGAGGGTCGATCCAGCATGGATTCTAAACTCTGTGGTGGATAGGATCTACAATTAGGTGTTAATAATATTACCACGCTAGGTCGAAGTACTCCCAAGTGCTATTGCGCCACACATTGTAGTTCTCATGTTTATTCGCTTGGAAAATCGTCACGTTTCATGTTGTGTGCCCTAACATTTTTCATCAACTACTCCTGCAACTGTATTTAAGTAGGTAAAACGTGGAGGTGTTTGAATACTGCTATGTGCCTCTCTCTACGGCCACGGCAGAGCCCGCTAGCATAGCAACATGCTAACACATTCGCGCCGCGCGACAGAGCGTTTGAGTGCACCTACCGACGCGGGAGAGGTACGACTCAACTCGTGAAAGTTACGGTAAGAACATATATCACTACTGATTTTGGGTGGCGTGTTCCTTTAAGCATCTACATGGTCAGTTAGGCTAATTTCTGCCAATCAGACGCGCAAGTACTACTCTTTTTAGTTATTACAGCTCTCTGCTCATATGCCTCGAGGAGAACTTGCTACTCCACCTCTGAAAAATACGGTGCCCTTTGTTTCGCCGTTTTCACTCATAGTTTCGGCTCTCAATAGATGATGTAGGGTCTGGGAACTCACCATTGGCAGTGTTTGTAAGCAGAGGGGCGGGATAAACGATTGTCTTTCAAACTACCTCTGGAAACAATAGGATAGCTCTCCAACTCATGAGCCCCATGCATTTTCCCAGCAGAGCTAGTTGGCTAGTTGATAAAACGTTTAAATCGAGTCATTCTGTTTGCCAGCAGCAGCATCCATCTTCTTTGTTTTCAAGTAGCAGGGAATTCATGCAGAACCGTCGCAACTCTGACGTCATTATGTTAAGCCCACCCACCAACTCTATATACAATGTGATTGGCCTGATCGAAGTTTGATTTTTCCAGCTCGCAAGCCAACGGAGAGTGGCTAGACAACCCTTGCTGCTGCTAGGGTGCGTCTAGATTTCTAGGCTAAAGTTCGCCATGAATTCGCACAACCCTAGGTTAACCAACACGGGTTTGATTTAACTAATTTGTAACCGGTGTTTTGGAACAAACAGCTCAGGTTTAGTCGTTACAGGATCAGACAACCTAGAGTTTAGAGTTTCTCAATTTGGGGTCATCCCTATGTGCCCCGGGTCCTATGTTACCAGCTCGGGGTTAGGGTCAGGGTCCTATGTTCCCCAGTCCCATACAAAAGTGGGGAACATAGGTAAGCTACCCTCAGTTTGTTAAACCTCCTTTCTGGAATACCCCACAAGCTCCGAAAACTGGAAAACAAAGTGGGGTCAGCCTGTCCCCTACACAAAAATGAGTCTGGAAATACTAATTAAAAATGAATTTAAATATGAACATGAACACAAACAAACGTCACTTCCTGCGCAATCGCAGAATAATGGAAGATGAGAGCTGCATAGCTAACAATGTCACAACATACAGTACTTAGGGGGCAGCCGTGGCCTACTGGTAGTAAGTAGTAACTAGCATGCTAGCTGTCCAAGCCAGTAGGCCTAATATTAGCTGACCAACTGGCTTAAAAGAATTATCCGGAGTAAAATGCACTTTAGATCAATTTACGGATGATTGGGAGTACATACGTTGAGTTGACATCAAAATCATGTCATTCGGATGTGTTTTGAGAAAGTTCGATTTTACCGTTTTTAGTCAAAACTCGTTAGCCTGGAAGTGACCAGGGCAAGTCATTTCGCCGCTACAAAACGCTATTTTTATACCTCCTCTACAGTTCCAAACAACATTACACTTACGTGGCAGTGAGTAGAGGGTCCCTAAAGCCAAACCGAAGTATCCCGAGGTCTTTATGTGGTCGGATAGAGAGTCCAGAATAAATTTCATCAAGCCAGTACCTTTCCGGAAATGTTGCTGCTGCAGCTGGCGTCTTTAGGGGAAAGTCCGTAGGAGTCGATTGCCGAGTGTGGAGTAACACGCTCTGGAAATTCACAATTTCGTCGCCATTTAAAAAAAAAAAAAAAACATAGTCCAGTCCATACAACTTCCTTTCAATTTCGAAAGAAATACTGGACTATGTTTTTTTTTTTTTTTTTTAACGGCGATGAAATTGTGAATTTCCAGAGCGTGTTACTCCACACTCGGCAATGTCAACTCAACGTATGTACTCCCAATCATCCGTAAATTGATCTAAAGTGCATTTTACTTCGGATAATTCCTTTAACCGCTTGACAATGAATGTCTTACAAACGTAAACTGAGTAATCTGCAACTTTTGACAATCAGACATTTATTGCCATCATTTGCACTCAACAATGCACAGTTACCATGCAAGATAACTAGCCTGGGTGTTCCCATGCTGCCTTGCGCGCGATTTGATTCACGCTGCTAAGGCAGCCTGGAGACCATGGAGCTCCACCTACGAGGGTTTAGTGATCCTACCCGATAGCCAGAGTTACATAGACCTCTAAAGTTTGCCTACAAAAACATACCATCTTAGCCCAAATAAGGAGATCCGGTATCTTGAGATTTTTTGTATGGAAAAATAACATGGGGATTTTGAATTATTGCACCTGTTAAACTCTCGTGAGGACGAAGAAATCGGAAATACTGTGATCTTCGGTACGTGAAGACGGCACACTTTGATCTTTGCTACCCCAGAGCTAACTTACAATGCAACTTGCCATAGGTAGTTACAGTATAGCTTCAATTCAATCTCCTTATGGTCAAAGATGGCAGCTTTGGTTCCTTTTTGCAGGCGAACTTCAGAGGTCTATTGCAGGAGATGTGGGCCAGCTAACACTAACACAGAAAAGACCTGTTAAGAATTGATGTACCCTTTTGGAAACACAACTTTACAGTAAAAATACTCTTTTGTGGCACTTTGATAAAAACTTAGATGCTGAATGCCTGAAATCACCAAAATTACATAGTCAAAGATTATAATTTACCAACTATTAAAATGATAACGACAAACTCTCATGTCATAAATGTTAAAAGCAGAATAAAACAGAAGTGTAGTCTTTAATCTATATTGCTGATGTTTAGCATCATATTCACATATAATGCACATACATTTCATTCTAACAAACTTAAATCACTGTACTCAATCACAATGCTATATTTGTCATATGTGTTCAGTTACTGAGGGCTTGACCTTTTGGGTTCCACACCTGACATAGTAGAGGAATAAGGGCCGAACAGCATCGTCTCTCAGGCCGTAGATCAGGGGGCTCAGGCAACGAGGCAGAATGAGAACAAAGAGAAAGTTCAGGTAGCGCAGGTCCCTGAACAGACTGTTGCTACTGGCCATAGCCAGGGCTCTCTCTATAGTTCCATAAATAAATGTGTTAACACAGAGAACTAACTGAACAAAATGGAGCAGTATGGTCTTATGAGCCTTCTTGGCAGACTCTTTTTCAGCTGAGGCAGATTGAGCTGCAACCATAACATTAATGTAGGTGAAAATTAAAATGGCAGTTACCGTCACAAAGGAAAATATGTTGAAGCCTTGAAACACATTAACTTGCCATGGTGACAAAAGAAAACTCTCTCGAGTACAGAACATGGGATCTTTAAAAGATGCCGGATTCACTATCAGGCCATAAATAATATCTATCGAAATATTTATCAAACTGAAGTGCCAGATGAACACAATAGAAATACCTGCTGTTTTTCGGGTCACCATCTCACTGTGTCTTAATGGAAAACAAATAGCAATGTAGCGCTCAAGCGACATCACAGCCAGATTCAATGCAGCGTTGCAAAATGTTGCCACTCCCACCAACGAGATCAGTGCACAGACGGCCTTAGGAAACAGTTGTACAGTAAAGGCCAAAATATAGAGCAACATTGAGACCATTAACTGAACGCTATCATTACAGATCATGTGGGCAAACAGGATATAGCGAGGCAGCTCTCTGAACACAGGTTTACTCAAGAGAGTGTGAAACATGATGCTGTTGATGCAGGTGAAAAACAGGGACATGAGATTGGCCACAAGAAGTTTAGACAGCGGACCTTCATTCATTTCCACCTTGAACATTTGCTGATGCACCAGGGAAGAGCCTTCACTGGACTGGTTAGTCATGGCCATCATGTGCTATACATATATTATTTAGAATTTAACAATATTTTGGTAATAACCATGTGTAGAGGTTGTTGCTTCAGCTGTCTGGCTTATAGTTGATAAAATTCTGGAAATGCATCAAAATAATTAACACACTTCAACAAAAAAATGAACACTCAGACCAAGGTCAAACTACAGTATGCTGACACTCACTTGATAAATATACAGGTTCAATATATATCGTTTTTAAACTATATGTAACACTATTCACAGAGATATACTAAAATGCAAATATCTTAGAGATTAATAATATATCACACAGCCAGCATATTTTAAACACTGTTTTTTCTAAAAGATAACAGCCAATTGCAGTAACACGCTTGACAAGCAAATGAGCATCAGTCTGTTTTGCTGTGGGTTTGTGTTTGTACTAAGGAGGCGAATTTGATGGTTCAGAGAAGTGATGTCATTTGGTGGACATGCCTCTTATGAGCTGGGCTATCCCCAATCCACGACAAGAAGAGAACACCAGTCATCCCTTCAGTGAGGTGAACCTCCAGGATTTGAGTTGCTGTGTTCCAGTCTTTGTTATAACTTATAAGCATCTGTGATGTAAGGGCTGGTGTCACAATTCCAGCCCTCATGGTCACGTGGTCAGGTTCTCAACTCCCCCTCAGAGTCAAGCAGAAATGTACAACAAAATAAAGGGAGAACACCCATCATGGGGCCTCACATTCTAATACAAATCAAGCAGAGATGTACAACAAAATAAAGGGAGAACACCCATCATGGGGCCTCACGTTCTAATACAAATAAAAGATTTGATCTTACGAGTGTGTACGCACAAATCCATGCCAAATTTCAGATTTATACAAAAAACATTGACGTGGAAGAGTGTACTCATCTTTATGTCAGGTTTTAACTTGCCGTACAAACCTTTCCTTGTGGTAATGTTGTGCAGCAGAGAGTCTGAATTCTAAGAGTAATGAATTTTCAGAAATCCAAAGCCAACCACACTTCTTTCTTTGAAATAAGCCTGTCTGTTATAAATATCAGTAAAGGCTCCTGTAATTTATTTTTAAATCAGCATGTACACTGCTTACTGGTTCAGCAATGAAAGGTTGCTCACATAAAGTGAAATGACTTGGGCCTATAGTCAAGGGTTATTTCATATAGCAAAATATTTCAACACAGTAGAGTGGATACATTAAAAGGAAATCTTACAGGTAACCTGGTTAGTCTATATTTTGTGTTCCCATATT
This sequence comes from Alosa pseudoharengus, assembly GCF_046254945.1. NCBI lineage: Eukaryota > Metazoa > Chordata > Actinopteri > Clupeiformes > Clupeidae > Alosa > Alosa pseudoharengus. The sequence goes on along the minus strand of NW_027468709.1, from coordinate 816,152 downwards.
TATAAAATATTTATAAAACATTTCGGTCTATCTGATATTCACTCTAAACAGTTTAATTAGCCAATGCTAAATGGCTAAGGAACATGGCATTTGCCCTCCTGATCATTTCCAACTATCCAAGAATTGTTTAATGTTATTTTAACCTGCTATTTTTTAATCACTAGACCACTAAGGGATTGATGTTATCCTCTGAAAGCAGGACATCTTCATATCTAGCCCTTAGCTGCAGACTGCTCAATTATTTGCTTTTGTTTTATGTTTCATCAATCATAAAGTAAGCTAGTGCCAGCCAAAACATACCTAAAAAAATGTAAATGTCTTGCCTAGAATTTTATCCATTTTAATGTAAATCTAAACCCTTTCAATTGTAGTATAATGTTGTCCGATCTGTTTACAGTTGAACAATCGTACGCAACTTCAAGCCCATGACTAGTTCATACAGGAAACTCTGTGTGACGCTGCTAATTGGTCGTAACGCCAGTCCCGTTTCTTTTGCCAGGGTATATATTGTAACGTCAGTGTCTTCCGGACTGAGTGCTATGTTTCCAGAATGCAATATGTGTGAATGCTAGATTGTGTATGTGTGTTGTATGTGACTACCATGTTTGTGTATTGTGCTTGTTTTAGTGACTTCCCTTGTGTTTCCTGTGCATTGTTGTCTGAGTGTGTGATCCCTGCTTCTGCTGAATAAACCTTTGAGAGGACAACTGTGAGTCTCATCAATCGTTACAATATATATATACACTGCTCAAAAAAATGAAGGGAACACTTAATCATACACTGGATCGGTACTCTGACACTGTTTGGTTCTGAGCACAAGTAAAACTTTTGAGGCGAGTGTTTTATTTTGCAAGAACTGTCAGACATTCTGTGAATGTAGTTTGAGAATTGGAAAAAGGGTGGAAGGTTTCAAAAAATGTGTTTTAACAATTGTAGAAAACTGTAAGTGTTCCCCTTGAGCAGTATATATATATATATATATATATATATATATATATATATATATATATATATATATATATTTCCGCGGTCAGATATCAGACTCACGCAGCTTCTTTGAGATGCGAGCGCTAAATTGCTTGGTATTTGCAGTTATACTTGCATTTCTTACCACGATGTCTGTGCATCAAGAAGAAGCTTCAGAACTTGACGAGTCGGCCTCAGACAAGATCAGACGGAAACCAAGGATCCCAAATCTCGTCCATAGATTCTTCTCCTCCACACTGCCGGAGCCAGAGGATCCCCGGTAAAGACTCGCCGGAGCCAACGTCTGGCAAATCCAAGTATTTCTTTTCGGATAGGCCTGTGTCCAAAATTCTTGAGGATCTATTCCACCGAAACATTTCCCCTCCACCAGGTCTCTCTCATGAAGACTGTGACGACCCTCTGCTCCCCCTGCTGTCTGTGTAGAGGCCTATGCATCGACTGTGAGGTGGTTAATTGACTGATTGCACCTGGAGTGGGTGTGGTCTATATAAGCCTGAAGATCAGCCTCACTGAGGCTGGGACTTTTTCCGACATTCTGACTTTTGCACTCACACACACATCGAGACTTTTATTCACCACATCCAGACACTCAACATCCACAACATCCAGACACTCAACATCCACAACATCCAGACACTCAACATTCACCACATCCAGACACTCAACATCCACAACATCCACACTCAACATCCACAACATCCAGACACTCAACATCCACCACATCCAGACACTCAACATCCACAACATCCAGACACTCAACATTCACCACATCCAGACACTCAACATCCACAACATCCAGACACTCAACATCCACAACATCCAGACACTCAACATTCACCACATCCAGACACTCAACATCCACCACATCCAGACACTCAACATTCACCACATCCAGACACTCAACATCCACAACATCCAGACACTCAACATCCACTCATTTGCACACACGCTTTTCTCTTTTCCATGTGCTCACACATCCATTCTTTCAAACTCTACTCCGTCATTGCCGGCATTTCCATCTTTGCAACTGCAACCAGTAGCCCTATAATATCCCCTAGACACAGTTTACCTGTTAGTAAATAAACTTAAGTATTGAAATAGCATTTTCTTTTTTTTTTTGTGACTTGGATCTCAGGCACAGAGGGTCAGGACTGTATAGGTGATGAAGGGTGACCAAGGGGAGGGTGTATCCTGAGTATTCTTTTTTTATTCTTTTTTTTTTTTATTGAAATTGCATTTGGTGTTGGCCTCCATTTCATGTTTGCTGCCCACACGAGCCTGGGCCGTAACACAGACCTATTTTTATTCTTACACATAAGCCTCTTAACTGCGATGGCAGTGTATGAGAATGTTCACCACAAGTGTCCAGTGGTGACTGTCACAAACAGGTCCAATGAGGACATCATAGACCATGGGGTTGAGCTGAAAAGATGAGCACATGAGCACCTGTGCATTGCAATCACCTAGCCTGGGTTTTCCCCATGCTGCCTTGCACGCGATTTTATTCACGCTGCTAGGGAGCTGGGATTCCATGGATTTCGTTTTCACCTCAACAAAGGAACCAATCACAGAACGGAGGGGGGACAGCAAGACGATGACGACACACCGAAGCGGTTATGAGCTACGTACAGACGCATTTGATAGACATTTGTAGCACCCAAAAAACGGCTCTGGGCATTTGTAAACCACGTTTCAAATAAGAGAAAATGAATGTGTAGTTCCCAGACCCCATCTCGATGAGATGAGGTCTGACGTTAGCCAGGCTAGCAATCACCCATTTATTCTAACATATTTTGACAATACTGACCTTATTTAGTCCCCCTGTATGACCCTTGCCCTACAGCAGTCATTCGGAACGAGTCCACATAGAAGACTTTCTTGTCCAGTTGGCCTCTGACCTTCTCCGAAGAGCACTGGATGAAAGCGTTCATCACCTTAAAGAACACATGTGTGGAATTACATTTTCACATCAGCAATATGTAAGCATTCAAGGACATTTGACACATGCATTTACCTCACTTTCAACCTCCTTTCCTGGGGCCAGATTGCTCAGATCCCTGGAGAAGATTTTATAAGGCCCCACCTTGCTCCACAGCACACCTTGCCGTTTCCCAGACCAGATCTCGTCTATCACTGACATTTAGAAGGGGTAAGGCATTTGGCATGGAGAAAAAACACAAATTAGAATACAACTAATATATACTTACATTCCTCTGGGGAGACACCAAGGGCTGAGAGGCACTGAGGAATGGCAGATGGAGGGGTCATTGGGGTGTGGTCAGGCTGAGGACTGGGAGACAAGGGGGCTGTGGACCAGCGGACGGGAGGGACTGAGGACTGGCAGATGGAAGGATGTGGTCAGGCTGAGGACTGGCAGATGAAAGGATGTGGTCAGGCTGAGGACTGGGAGACAAGGGGGCTGTGGACCAGCGGACGGGAGGCACTGAGGACTGGCAGATGGAGGGGTCATTGGGGTGTGGTCAGGCTGAGGACTGGGAGACAAGGGGGCTGTGGACCAGCGGACGGGAGGGACTGAGGACTGGCAGATGGAAGGATGTGGTCAGGCTGAGGACTGGCAGATGAAAGGATGTGGTCAGGCTGAGGACTGGGAGACAAGGGGGCTGTGGACCAGCGGACGGGAGGCACTGAGGACTGGCAGATGGAGGGGTCATTGGGGTGTGGTCAGGCTGAGGACTGGGAGACAAGGGGGCTGTGGACCAGCGGACGGGAGGGACTGAGGACTGGCAGATGGAAGGATGTGGTCAGGCTGTGGACTGGAGACAGGCTGTGGACTGGTAGACAAGGGGTAGTGAGGACTGGCGGATGGAGGGATGGGCTCAGGCTGTGGACTGGAGACTGACTTACGGGGGATCTGTGGCTGGGGCTCAATAAACTTTTTGAGTTGGTCCAGATTTATTTTTTTTATTTCTCTCCCATTGGAGGCCAGCAGGTCTACACTTTTGCCCTCAATACCGGTGACTGTGTATGGCCCCAGGAGCTCACTCTCCATCTTCCCTCCCTTCCGCTGCTCTTCACAGATGTTCTTCCGGAGGACTTTGTCCCCAACCTGAAATTGGTCATCCATTCCCACAGACAATTTCCTCTTCCTCACGCGGTCTTGGGAAGCCTTTCTATTTGCCCTCATCTTAGGATAGACCTCCCTTTGCACAGCTGCAATGTGAGGACATAGTTTCTCCGTAGCCACTAGGGCCTCCAATTTTTCGTGGCTTATCTGCAAAAGTATGACAATAACTTTGTGAAAAACAAACTGGTTACTGGTTGCCAAATCTATTCCAAGTGCAAGAGAAAAAAACGCTCCTACATGTCACTTGTACATGCCACTAGCCTCCCTCCTGTATAGTGAATAAAATGGGGCGTATTTTGTTGTGCACTGCTTTTTGGTGCAAAGCCCAACAACTGTGGGCTTGATATATAGTAAAGGTCCCAATTATGTGGATGATCCTTCACCATTTTCCTCAAGGCTCTGAAATAGAAAACAATTGTTATGAAACACATTATGACATGATATAACATGAAATAAGTCCATAAGTCCATATTCACCCTTGAATGGTTCCATTCACCGTCTCCACCAAGCCATTTGTGTGTGGGTGGTATGGTGAACACAGACCCCTATTTATCTCAAGCTGCTCACACAAGCTAAAGTTGATCTAGGAACATTCATTGAATGAGACAAAGTAGTGTCTCTTCTGGAAAATGTTGGCCAAAATACAGTCATACACAATGTTCACAACTTACTTTATTGACAAACTCTTTCCCCCTGTCTGTGAGGATGCGTTTGGGTGCACCATGGCGGTAAAAAAAATCCATGATGTACTCCGCCACCAACTCTGCCTTTCTTGCCTGAATAGGGTACCTCAACCCATTTGGTCATGTAGTCTATCATGACACATGGGGCCCTGAATGGGGTACACCTCAACCCATTTAGTCATGTAGTCTATCATGACACTCATGTGGGTGTGGCCCCGGTTTGTGGCTGCCAGCTTTCCATGGTCCATTCTCACCACTTCAAATGGTTCGGACACCTGAATTGTAAAGCACAGATCATCAATAACATTTTGTTTTATTGAAAATTGCTTATAGTCTGAGCGAATTAGGGTTGAAGGTGGAAGTAAATACAGCAAAAGGATATTTGGTATCAATCGAACCGTAATTTCATGTAGATTAAGAATTTCCGGTGCCTACAGCGCAGATTTGTACCAGAAAAAAGATATACAGCTTTGAATGGACCATGGTATAATGATTATTGGGCCAAAATATATATCTATATTATCACATATAGATATTAGCTGATATCTCCCATACTGGTAAAAGGATCTTTACCAAACTTGATGTACTTACTCACCATAAGTTCTTGATGAAATTAGTAGGTGTTTAATGTCTTGGGGTCAAAGGTCAAGGTCACCTGAGGTCATACTTGACATGCAATGTTTGTTTTATACCTCTCAAGCAGATTGAAGGATCCTCATTAAACCCAACACAGTTAATTAAGCCTAAATTAACTGATAAGGCATTAAAGATCATGGGGTCACAGGTAGAGGTTAAAGGTCATGAGGCTATAGGTGGCTGAGGCATAGAATCCGCTTAATTGACATTAAAAAAGATTAAGACATTTATTAAAGCAAAACAAACTTTATTTTCTGTATAAAAACAGTTGTTTCAAAATCCACATCTTATTTTAGTATTGTAGTAGTAGCCTCTCTGAAACCAGGGGACATTTTCTAGCCTGGAAAATCCAGTTCCCTGTTAATCTAGATGGATTAAGGGTCTGGCCACGAACAATGTAATGGCCCAACTCGAGGGGCGGCACCAAGCATGCATTTGAAAATCTCACTGCATGCAATTGGATAACACTGTGACCAATGTTTACTGACCTCCAACGTTGCAGCGCTGTCGTCATCAGTTTAGTTCGCCTCTGGCCCGCATATATCAGATACGCCGATTTGATTGGTTCCCCGGGATGCAAGGGGTAAAAGTAACCTGCATCATTGCTCATTCCATTGTGCTCTCGCGAGAACTCTGGATTTCCAGGGTAGACATTTTCCACGACAGTATTCTGATTGGAGTGCGCTTCTCTGTTTACTTTTCGACGCAGTACTACTAACCACTGCTAAGAAACTACTCCCTCAAAATGTTATGCAATCATTGAAATGCAAGGATAGAATAATGTTAGAAATATAAAACTATCAACACAGACATTTACATCGACAGTCTGCCGTTATAATTTATTTGTCTGCCGTTATAATTTATTTGCCTGGGTGTACTGTGGAGTGGGTGAGACTGTTTTTAGTGGCAGGCTAACATACTGATTACTTGCGCTAGCTTAGCACCTGCAAACTCTGCAACTAGAAGGACTGGATGAAACGTGTTGAAAACGGTCTCCACTGATAAATATCACACATGCTAACTTGGAAATTAGGTCCTTTGTCCAATATCCTGAACCACCCTTTAAAAATGTGTTGTTGCCTATAGCAATGCTATCGTAAATCAGCTTTTGCAAGCCAGTGCTACAAGATGATAGCTCACCTTGGCAGATAACGCAAAGATCTGCGCATATGCCAAGTTCCTCTTCAAGTGCTGTCTCATCATCCATTGCAGTGAAATGGAAAATAATGAATCAAGACAGTACTGAGCACAACTAAATACTGATATTCATCCCAGGGGAAAATATTGCTTCTTACAACAGTCTCATCTTTCAGAAACAAAATTTAGAAAATGAACTTCTATCTTAATACTTTGTGTCCCTTAATGTGCTTTGTAAAAAATTATAAGGTGGCTTGTAACTAATTAATTAAATCCCATTTTTTAAGAGATTGACAAATTCGTATTTAATTATATTATTGATATCTACCGTCAAAATCTTCCAAAATATTTACATATTATTTTTTGCCCACCCGTAACTTCAACTGAACAGATAACAACGGACATGCCACATTACTAACATAAAAACCTTTAAGACAATGCTAGTCTTCAGGGTTACAGAAATTGCCAGGAGAAAGTGGACACCTTGTCCATGAAGGGAAAAATAGCAAGGGCCACAGTTAACAGTCATACTAACTTATGGAAAGTCACCACAGCACAGAAAGCTATAATTTACAGCTGGAAGTAGCACTGCTTGTACTGTGGAAAGGACTGCATGGGCAATTTTGAAAGAGATATTGGTCAGGTCATGACTATGCTAGTGGAAGTATTTCACTGCTATGTAACTGCTAAGCACATTTGCCTACACTAATTGCAATCAGAATGTTGATTCTTATATACAAAGGAGGGGTATTGAACTCATTGTGCTGTAGATAGGCACTCCCCATGACAAAAACAACCAAGTCTATGTTGTGCAACATAAAAAAAATGCTATATTTACAGTAATTGAATTGAACATGGCATGTTGATAAGCATGTCTCCACCGTCTATAACCTTGTATGTCAGGGGATGAAACTGACCTTAACCTTTGACCCCATGGCCCTGAGTCCCTAAGTTCATCTAACTTGTATAGACAATAAATGTACTAGAGTTAATAAAGATCCATCAGTCTGCTTTGGAGATATGAACCAAATACTGCATGCGAGTTATTTGTGTGACCCCTTGTAACCTTGACCTTTGACCTCAAGACCTAAATTGTCTTGCCAGCTCTTTGACAACTTATAGTGGGTAAGTAGACCAAGTTTGATGAATATCTTTCAATTGGCTTAAGAGATATCACCTAATATCAAGATGTACTAACATACGTTTTTGGCCCAAAACTCATTGTGCCATGCTCCATTCAAAGCCCTATATATTTTTTTCGGTACAAATCTGCGCTGTAGGCACCACAAATTCTTAATCTACAGAAAATTACGATTCAAATGATACCAAATATGCTTTTGCTGTATTTACTTCCACCTTTGACCCTTTTCTAGGCTTATTCGCTCAGACTATTAAGGATGTGAGCATTCACCTTTATCGGATTATACTGCGTTTTGTCCTTTATGGTGTAGGCCCTCTTCATTTGACACTCCTCACACTGGGCAGTCTAACAAAGACATGAAGTCAGCGTCACATGGACATAACATTCACAGACATCTGGACCAATAGACCTCTGAAGTTTGCCTACAAAAAAGAACCAAATCGGCCATCTTTGCCCATATAAGGAGATCCATGTTAATTGAAGCTACTGTACCTATGGCAAGTGTCACGACTACCTGGCTCTCAGTAGCAATGACATAGGGGAGACCACACCGTTTGTTAGTTAAATCAAAAATAATTTATTAAAACATTAAGTTATACGATGAAAACATAATTTGATTAAATAAGTGTATCAAGTCAGTCAATGAAAAGCAAGAGAAAGCTAATCAAAAGCGTAGTGCAGATCAGTAAAGTGTAGGCTATGTGTAATGCAAAAAGGATGGTGCTGCCGCCAGCATGGATGCCAGAGCAAAGCCCAGTGGAGCAGAGCCGACGCACTGTGCATGGCAGTGAGCAAACAACTGGCAGGAGATGTCTTTAAACAGTCCCGCCAATCAGCTGCTGTCTAGACCAGATGGACTGAACATAGACAACTCCCCCTTCAGACTGGGGGGAGAGAGAGCGCCCAAACATTATATCAAAGGTGGAGTGAGCACACCCAGCACGGCAAAGCCGGGCGTGACATCAGTTGCATTGCAAGTTAGCTCTGGGGTAGCAAAAATCTAAGTGTGCCGCCTTCACGTACCGGAGATCTCACTCAAAGGCAGTGGACAAAAGTGTGTTCAAGAAAACGTCTGCATTTCAGACTTTTTCATCCCAGCGAGAGTTTAACAGGTGCGATAATTCAAAATCCCCATGTTATTTTCCCATAGGAAAAATCGCCAGATACCGGATGTCAAAGACGGCATCTTTTTTGTAGGCGAACTTCAGAGGTCTATAACACTCACCCATTTGGAAATGTTCTCTTTCATGCCAGGCCACCAAAATCTTTGCAGGATTGCATGGAGAGTGCGGTCCACACCCCAGTGAGCCCCATGACCACTGGCATGGAAATGGATGAATGGGCTGTTTGCCTCTTCTGGGCTGCAAAGAACTTTTGCATAATGGTGCTGCTGCTCACCCGGTTTCCTCCTACAGAAGTAAAACAGTTCCCCATCTAAGGTGTGCACTGCATTATCATTGGAAATAGCATTTCAAACATTGACATAATGAAATAAAGTGCTGTTTGACTTGCCTCGTACTTCATAGCTTTTCGTTCTCCGCTTCAGGACATACCGTTGTTCCTTGGTGAAACCAGGAGTGTATACGTTCTTCAGCTTGAAGATAAGAATTTCTTCTGCTTTTTTAGGGATCCATTTCTCTGTGTACTTCTGAATTTAACACTCAATTTCTATGAATAGCCACTCGCTACACACCTTCATGGTTTCTGGCCCATTTTATACATGCTGCCTTGTGTGTGATGTACGTAACGACGTAATTGATTGCCTGCTCACGTGGTTAGGAACGTGTAGTGATTTAGTGATGAGAGACACCTGGAGAGGAAGAAGTTTAAAAACAGTGCATGGTGCTTGGAGGGGGAGAGGGCAGACGACGGAAGACGGGCAGAGATGGTGTGTTGGCGTGGACATAGTTAGGACCAATCCCCATTTCTCCCCCCTTAAAACTTCCACTTGGTTTTGATTGCCCTCAACATTAAAGCCCCCTCGACAAGGGAAGTGGAGGTGAAGATGTTTCCCTATGAATTGGGACGCCACTATATGCAAATTAGCGTAGCGAACGTGCTCACCTACGTCACACGCAGCACTGACGTGTCTACCGGTAGTAGCCTCCTACTATTTTCATTCAGGAACATGCCCGTTCCAGCAGTCATTGTTGTGTGGGCTGTGCTGGTATGTCTGGTTAATCAACAAAGATATTCGTGTTCATGTGAACGCCAGAACACACACCTTAAATATTGACGAACTACCCAGATCAGATATATAACGTTATTTGATGGGCAGCCTCGCTCAAAGCACTCAGCAGACATCATGAACATCGTCAGATAGCTTTGTGAGATATTTTCTAACATTAGTGTTCAAAACTCAACAGTCCATCAGATGTGCATCAAACTAACATATTCCAACATATTTCATACATTTTAATATGCTTATTTGCGAAAATATATGAAAAATTTGGCCGGCTCGCTGAGCTCGCACGGTATCCTGGGTAATTTCATCTCCCACTTCGTTTTAAGCCTGCATCGGTCCTGGCTATGTTTTGAGGGTTGATTTTAAGGGGAAAATAACACTTCCCCTTGCTCCCTAAAGTAATGGGACACCCTAGCCCTACACGTGCACGCACAAAAACAAGGGTTAGGGCAAAAATCTAGGGGTAGGGAAGGTATTGGGACGGGCCCTTAGTGTGCTCCTATGGACAGGACATTTGAAGTGATGCCATTGAACTGAATCAGAAGACAAGATTCGACGTGGGACGCTATATTTTTTGGTGACTTTTTTGTGGGTATCTGGGACGCCGGTGCCCACGGACTGAACGTGCCATACGGGAGGGTCTTGAAGGCTGCCGGACAAGGGAAATGTCGATAGGGGAGGGTCTCGAAGGCTGCCGGACAAGGGAAGTGAGGGAAGTGTCGATACGGGAGGGTCTCGAAGGCTGCCGGACAAGGGAAGTGTCGATACGGGAGGGTCTCGAAGGCTGCCGGAGAAGGGAAGTGTCGATACGGGAGGGTCTCGAAGGCTGCCGGACAAGGGAAGAGTCGATACGGGAGGGTCTCGAAGGCTGCCGGACAAGGGAAGTGTCGATTGTTTTAACCGTGTTTCATGAATTGTGTGTGTGTGGGAGGGACGGGACAACTACTATGATTGAGTATTGGAAATCGCGGGTGGTTCTTTGTGGATGTTTCAGAATGTGTTGATTATTTAGATGTAGGCATTTGAGCCATGGCATTAGAAAATATTGCTTCTTTTCATAAATCCAAGGAACTTATTATAGCTGTTTGACAGAGAGATCATGCGTTTTCAGGCCAGGGTAACCAGTGGATTTAGACCCATTGATTCAGAATCCGTGCGCTGCCTGGTGAAATTTATGACAAATCCTTGCAACCGGATAGGGCAGAGGTGTATCTACCGTAAAACTTCAAATAATCGCCGAGTCCCTAAGAGACGCCTGTCTCTTTTAAACGCCTGGCGTGGCTACAGGTTTGGGTTAAAGGCCGGTCTCCAGTAGAAGCCTGGTCTGTTTTTTAGTTTCGGGTTGTATTTAATGTTCTAAAACCCGTCAGATTGTCTGTTTAAAGATTCGCAATGACACGAAACCGTTACAGAAAGGAGGTTACAGCAGTGTGAATCAGATGTTGCATGTCGTTACAAGCCGTCGCAAGGCATTCACATGTCTGGTCACAGTTGCAAGGTTTTAGAATGTTGCATCAAGTTGCTGCTCATCTCGTTGCGAATCTTGGGTGTGATTTGGGCTTAAGTATGGCGCAGACTGCCCACGTTATGATTACCCCACTAACACAAAACGTCAAGGGAACGTACGGGAACGTTAGTGTATGGTTCCCTAAAGGGTAGTTCGAACCAAACCAAAAACTAACGGTTAGGGAACGTTACCTAAGGGTTTCTTAACGTTCCTAAACGTTAAGGGAACCAACCAACCAAAACGTTCTCCTGTGGTTGCACAGTACCTTCACACAACGTTCCCGTTTAGTTGTTATTGGTTGTTTTTGGTTGTTCTGAGTGCACCCCCACGCCAGTAGGGGGAAGACGCCTGGTCTGCATTCAGAACCGATTGCAGTTTCACGTTGGATTAAACAAACAATAATACTTCGGTAAATAAAATATAACATATTTTTATAATAGTTTTCTGCTATCACTAGAATACATTCAGAACATGTTTCATTTGTTCCTGTAGCCTACCATTACCATTTTACATTCACACATTTTACATTATTTGCATTCGAGGCTTCTGATTAGGTGGCAATGACGTCAATGGTAATGCGTCTCTATTCATTCCAATTCCATGCCGTGTTAAATGTGTTATATGGCATTGTGTGATTGATTGCGCCTCTATCAGCTTTAGAAACTGGAGACAATAACAGCTATAGTCGATACTAACACAAGCTCCATTTCAGTTTTTGAAGTAACATACAAAATGTTTGCAGTCACTTGATTTAGATCCACTCAAATGATTGGTCTTATAAAATCTAAGTAAGGTAAACATCATATCAAGATAATATTTATTTTAGGCTAATATCAATTTTACTAAATAAAAAATATATACTTTTGTGCTTTTTTTTACGTATTAGGTGAACTTTAAACAAAAATCTATCAATAGAACACTTTTCACAACTAAGAAAATTCACTTCTTTCATTTCACAATTCACTTCAGTTCAATCAGACAGGCTCTCCCTTACACGTAGGCCTACCCCCACGCCAGTAGGGGGAAGACAGCGCCTCTGCTTTCAGGTGATCGATTGAAGTCTTGTCCTGACTTCCGTAAACGGGCTCTGTTTGAATTCCGTGATTCTTGAACGCCGCTGGAAGAAGTCTTGGAATGGATTACACTCGTCTTGAATTCGATCTCACGAAAGTAAGTGAAATATGTTACAGTTTCATGATGTAGGCCTAGTGGTTGTAATGCAAGAGTTTGAGGTTTAACCTTAAGTCCTTTCACTTGTAGGGCTTTGTTATATTCCGATTCTGCCAAGTTTGTAATTTACCAGAGCACATTGCTCGTTCGTCTTTGTTTGAGCTGTTCTCAACGTGTTATGTTTTGCAGCATTCTATGTTTTGTGTCATCGTGTTAACCTGCTCGCGTTGATGTTACAAATAATAGCACTAGGCTACCGTTTCTTTTAATTAGTTTTAGTGTACAGTCAGTCCTTTTAGGCAAGTCACTCGGCAGCAATGGTGTAGGCTAGTGGATATAGGCCTACTGTAAGTAGCTGGATCTAGGCTACTGTGATGTAGGCTAGTTAGCTGTAGTGGGTAGGCTATATTGTGATCGATCAACCCCAAATTAATCCTAGTCTATTTTAAGTGGGTATACTGAGATGGTGATGCTTTTTAAGTTGGTATAACCTACTGAACAGTCCTGCATATGTAGGCTACACTAGAGCCATAGAGATGGCTATAGATAATGTCAGAGAATGTCTAATAATCTGACTCTGATAATGTATAGGCTACACTGTCGGCGGCCATTTTGTAACACAGTTGATCGGATAGACGATTCAAGTGAATAGACCTCTGAATTTTGCCTTCAAAAAGCTGAGATCCGGTAGCCTATCTTGCAATTTTTGCTATGGGAAAATAACATGGGGAGAGAATTATTGCACTCTCCCGGGGACGAAGAAGTCTGAAATGCAGACATTTTGCTCAACACACGTTTGTCCTCTGCCTTCGAGTGGTAGGCTAACTGTGATCTTCAACAGGCCTACGTTAAGACCTAACTTGCAATGTAACTTGTCATAGGTAGTTAGGTTAAATTAACACCCTGATCTCCTTATAGGCAAAGATGGCAGTTTTGGTTCCTTTTTGTAGGCGAACTTCAGAGGTCTGTTGGGAAGCATACAGGAAGGGGTGGAATGTGTGTAGTAGGCTGTACACAGCTGCCATACTGGCTTTACAAACTAAGCCCATGCATTTCTATGGATGCTGTGTCTCCCCATTAGAAATTCTCTGGGCTACAATACAAAAATCAAGTCAAAAGCTGGGCCAAATATCCAGTCAAGAAAATCTGGTTGTGTACAGATGACTGATTGCTGCAATACTATCAATAATAGTTTTCTCTATATGGAAATACTGCTTTGCTCTACTACTGGCTCACAAAAACGTTGTTCTCTTAACGTAGATTCATACACCAAAGCTATGGAAAAATGTCAGCGGCTGATGGACACTTCTAGCATTGAGGCGGAAGAAGATGCGAGCGTCCACAAAAGGCAGTGCATGGTCACGTGATGGTAAGACCTCTTAAATACAGACTACATTATTTGCACAATTCAAATATTCTTTTTGCAATCAGTGCAGATTGTATGGTCTTTTATTTCAGATGAATCCGTTCCGCAAGCAAGAAAGCATTCCAGGATGGTGCGTGTGCCTGGAAGCCCTGTCTGTAAGTTAACATTTATACATGTATTATTAAAGAAAACCAGTTGAGTCATATTTCCTACCATGGAACTACTGACATTCATGTTTATTAACCTAGTGCATATCATGTTACTGTTCTGATGTATTTGTCTCTTCCTGCCTTTTATTAGGTCAGCAGATGTCACTGCCTCCACCACCTGCATGTGAGTTTTTCTTTTTAGCGATTGTTTAATGTAACAGCATAGGTTTATCTTTTGCAAATGTCATGTGCAAGAAACCTACCATAAATTAACTGACCAATATTCATATTTACTTTCTTTTTAGATGAGTCAACACCACACAGGCAACCAGCTCATTGCCCAGAGCTGGATGGGTCTATTATAACGCCTGCCACTTCATCTTGGGACCCAGTTGAAGGTACAGTGTCTTTGAATTTTCCATTTCCAAGTAAATACAATTTCATGACAAGGAACTTGAGAGTAAGTAACTTTTTTTTTGTTGTAAACAGCACAAGTGACTCATCACACAGAGGGAGGTGGCTTGGCCATGGAGACGGAAATAAGAGGTAAGAACACTCACTTAATTTGTTCACATATGCAGGTATATAATGTATTTAACAACTAAAACTAACACCATCCATTTTCCATAGCAATAAGGACAACCATTACCGCATGGCACAGCGAATGGACGCATTTGAGAAGATGGATGAGCTGCTCGTGCTCTTAAGGAGCTCCCAGTCACCTCCCTCTGCTCCAGTCGATGACATATTGCTGTCATCCTGCTCGACAGTCACTGAGCTGCAGGAGAGGAGGAATAAAATGCCCTCCCTCCAGGACTTGTACTCTGGGACCTAAGCGGGCAGAGACCATCACCAAAGACTCCACATATCCTGCACACACACTCTTTAACTTCCTCCCCTCTGGCAGGCGCTACAGATCCCTGCACACAAAAACAACCAGACACAAGAACAACTCTTTTCCCACTGCCGTCACTCTCCTGAACTGCAGATAAGTGGGGTCATCCCCACTTTGACCGTTTACCTGCCCATTACATACTTTATCATTCCAATATACGTCTTGCACTCTACATTTGCACTATTACTTTGCACTCAACAGCCCACTCCATGTGTACTTGTATTGGTATTATGTCTTTGTATATTGTGTTGGTATCTGCCACAATGTATATTGTTGTCTATTGTACAGTGTGTCTATTTGTTGAATGTAGCACCTACCAAAGTCAAATGCCTTATGTTAATATACTTAGCTAACACTAAGTCTAATTTTTATATATATATATATATATACAGTGAGGCCTTTTATATTGTTTTTTTTGTCTTTTGATAATTTTATATTAAAGTTATAAGTTCCATCGATTTTGCCTGTTCATTCTTTCCTGCTAATATATAATAATGCATTCCTGCTCGTGCTGTTTAAAGTAATTGGTATGCAAAGGTTGCAATGTTAGGGGAGGGTTCCCTAAAGGTTGCAATATTTAGGCAAGGGAACGTTCCCTAAATGTTAGGGAACGTTATGGGAACAGTTAGGGAACGTTAGGGGAAGGTTTCTAAAGTTTGCAACGGTTAGGGAACGTTAGGGGAAGGTTTTTTAAAGTTTGCAACGGTTGGGGAACGTTAGGGGAAGGTTCTGTAAAGTTTGCAACCTTTAGATAACGTTAGGGGAACGTTCAGGGAACGTTTTATATAACCAAGCACTAACGTTTCCGGAACGTTCAGCAAACTTTCCATGGGAACCAAAACTTGCTCAAAAACTAACCTTAGGGTAACGTTTGGGAACCAAAAACTAACGTTTCCGAAACCAAAAACTATGGTTCCCAGAACGTTTTGGAAACCATAAATTGTTAGCTGGGTAGATGCCATTAAAAGACTGCGGTGGGGAAAAGCTAGAGTTCCAAATTGTATAACGTTTTTTCCAATATGAACTATGCCTATATGTCCGACTTCGTCATCGTTCAATTCATCCCTTGTGTTCATTTGCGGATAGGCCGATGGTAAGCTTGTTTTTATGCTGGCAACAAAACCAGAATGGTTCGCGAACGTTATTCTTTATTCTAAATGCCATGGCGATAAAGAGAAAGAAGTCAGAAAAGGAATTTACCTTAGACTAGGCTATATCAGAGCCCGTCTACGGACATTCTCTGGCTATATAACCTACTGAAATAGATTAATGATGTAAAGTCAAGTGCGCTTATGGGACTGGTGTGTGCGCGCACAGTTTTTATTGATGAGTCGGAGTGGCCAGTGCTGCGCATAGTTGCAGTGGAATGTGGCTGCCCAGGGCATTATAAAACTTCTCACTCTTAGACCTACTCATACACGGCGGTGAAATGGCGTATTTAGCTGTCTAAATTCGAATCATATGCTGGGGGAGAAATCGTCGGAAATCCATGATTATTTTGTTATTCAGCACCCCTGGTCAAAAATATGTTCCTGTGCGCCTGGAAGTAGGCTATGATTTGAATGTAGACTGTTGTCAAATTTGGCAAATACAAAACGGGAGAAACAGTATGGTTCATGCTCTCTCATGCTGTTTCATTCCTGCCGAAAAGGAGGGAGAATGAAACATTAAGCACGTTCCACTTTTGCATAAATAATTCCTGAATGGTTTTGGTCAGGGCTGATAATGCAACTGTATCTGACAAAGGACCGATATAGGCTATTTGCTTGTGACAAAATATGAGCTTTCAGTGTGATACGATCTCTTTGTTGATTACGTTTAATTAAAACGTGTTTCATCTGTTCTGGCTATCCCAGCTATTTGGATCTTACTGTATCTCACTCAATGAACAACATCTCAACACTAATGATCCGTAATTGTCATCAGATAGCCTAGTAATATAGGTAGACATTCAGTGTGTTTGAAATAATTAATTCGATAATATTTTCCATCTTTGCAGAGGAAAAGTTTTGTGTAAAGGGAATTAAAGGCCTGTCTCTAATACTAGCCGATGCAGTTTGGCGATTTGGGAAAATAAAAGCCCGGGCTATTATTTGGAGTTTTACGGTATGCAGGTTTACGGCCCCTACACACAGTTGTGTGCGTTGCAGTGCTGGAGACGCATCCCATTCACTTTACATGGGCTCATGTCATCCGTTGCCGAACTGAATTGTGGGTCATTGCGTCGCGTTTCTCCCGTTGCTCGCGTTGAGAAGTTCAGCTGTTGCTGTACCGACAGACGACACCAACCAATCAAATTATGGTTATACTTCAAGTCATTTGCATAGCTACCGTTGGGAACACCCACTGGCATGCGTTGACGGAACGCAACTGTGTGTAGGAGCGGTTACTCAAGTGAGTTTGAAACATGATTCTGTTGATGCAGGTGAAAAGCAGAGACATTAGCCTGGCGAGCCAGA
This sequence comes from Alosa pseudoharengus, assembly GCF_046254945.1. NCBI lineage: Eukaryota > Metazoa > Chordata > Actinopteri > Clupeiformes > Clupeidae > Alosa > Alosa pseudoharengus. Next base: position 798,752 of record NW_027468709.1, on the reverse strand, counting down.
CCCACATTAGCATGTAGGGTCTGGACACTCACCGTTCGCAGTGCTCAGTCCGAGGGTCGGGATAATCAGTTGTCTTTCAAATTCCCTCTGCACGCAATAGGACGCAATAGGATATTTGTTTTCAAGTAGCAGGGAATTCAAGCCAAACCGTTGCAACGTTGCCATCAATCATTATGTTAAGCCCAACAAACGACTCTATACACGATTTCAATGCCAGATTTAGTTTCGATTTCTAGAGCTCACAAGTCAACGGAGAGTTGCTAGACTAGCCCTGGCAGCAAATGTAATTTGCTGCCGCTAGGGGTGCGTCTAGATTTCTAGGCTACAGAGACATGAGAATGGCCACAACAAGTTTAGACAGCGGCCCCTCATTCAGTTCCACCTTAAACATCTGCTGATGCACCTGGGCAGAGCCTTCACTGGACTGATTGGTCACAGCCATGTGCTAAACATATAGCATTTAGAATTTACCAAGTAGTTGAACGTATAGCAACCTTTTGGTAATAATGAAGTTGATAGGTTGTTGCTTCAGCCGTCTGGCATACAATAAATGGTTAAAGGAAATTCATTCTGTAAATATATTAAACACACTAAACAAGAAAAAAACACTCAGACCAAAGTCCGACTGCAGTATGTTTAGTCACTTGATCAATATACAGATTCAATATGTGTTTTTCTAAATGGTGTGAAACACATACAGATACAGATATACTTAATTTAACACACAACAAGGCTGGTGGTAAATGTTGCTACTGAAAGAAGTAGCTCAATCCATAACAAAACAACCAAAAATGAACAAAACATGAACAAAAATGTGAATATCTCAGAGGTTAATATATCATACAGCCAATACATTATACATGCATTTCCCCCAAAGATAACAGTCAATAGCAGTAGCACATTTGACAAGCAAATGAGCTAGTTTGCTGTGGGGTATGTGTTGAGGAGGAGAATTCAATAGTCATTTGGAAGACATATGCCTCTGATGAGCTGAGCTGTCCCCAGTCCAGGACAAGAAGAGACCACCAGATTTAATTTCAGTGAAGTGAACCTCCAGGATTTGGGTTGCTGTGTCATCACTGCACATCACATTCAATGATGGCACAAAACAGTAGTGCGACAACCAATATTCACGTTTGAAGTGCATTTTTACTTCACAGCACATCGCTTCACCATTTCACCATCAGTAGCCAGGCCCCACCCCCCTAGATCTTCTTTTAGGGAGATCTAGTCTGGAACACCATAGTTCATAACCATTTCCCTCAGACAAGAAAACGACAAGAGGGGAGGACAAAACCAAAACTTTTTGTGATAAACACAAGTAGTAACACCTGCAAACGTCAAAAATGCAATTGGAAAAATGCTGAAATTCATTTACAGCAAAGGTAGACCCACATACATTGTTCCCTGATGATGATGTTGACGCTGTTTATTGTCAGTCTGTAAAGTTTAGGCGAAGTAGGAAGTAATGTTAGGAATTTCTGATCTATCACTTTGTGAAAGAGTCTGGATATTTCCAGGTTAGCAAACTAGCCCAAAATCTAAAAAATGGCCAGTGCATGAAAAAAACCTTTTTCAACTACCATGTCTTGACTTAAATTGTAATGAGATTACTTTACTACCCAGCAAACACACAACATTCCGGGAACGTTTGCTAAAAGTTCCCTAAAGGTCACACAAAAATAGATTTTGAAACGTGTTAAAGATCAAGAGCAGTAGCTTAACATGTGATGCATCTGTCTCTCACAGTCTCCCTATACCACCTATGTACATCATTTTGTGCTTCATGCTGGAATGAAAACACACACAGTCTTAACACTTTGAGTGCCAAAACTGCAATATTGCGTTTTTAGCTTTTTTTAAATTATGAAAATAGACACTCTAACACACCTTACTGTATGTGCAGTTTTGGAAACTCTATGATGAATAGAACTGAAATAGATGACGATCGAAAGCTCATGGAAACACACAATCTGGACATTTTATCATAACTCGGCTTTTGATCGTTGCCGCTTTAGGTCGAATCAGTGACGCATGCACGTCAGGTCAAAACTAGGCTATTTATTTTCGTGGGTTTATCACTTAGGTCTTGCCAGGTCTCACTAGGTCACTTCCCGGAAACTTTACAGGCAACACTTCATATTTCATAAAAGACGCTATACTGTATCTCCATTTCTAGAAAAAAAAACAGGGATTTTGATGAAAACTAGCCACTGTTTAGCTAGTTTATTACAAAAACGAAGTTCACCCAAGGGTAGGCTACTTACAATTTTAACAGCAACAAAGCCAAGTCGCAGTCCGTTTTTGCAGTCTTCTTAGAAACTACAATCTGATTCCATTTTCGAGGCGTGATTGGATACTTCCGCCGAGTTACATCCGGATGTGTTCGGACCGCGACCAGAAAGTTGCATATTCGTTTTTTCCGCGGAGAAGCACTAGAGGGAGAGGAAGCACCCACGAAACGACCCAAAAAGTGCCATCAGAACGACTCTCAACCTGCATAATTAAGGTATTTTTTGCTAAAATTGTTGCATAGGGCTTCTTTAAACAACACAGTTATTGCAGATAATGTAGATGGTAGGGAGTAGTAGGAATGTAGTTAAAGCTTAATGTCAAATCATGACATATGATAGATGAATGATGTTTATTATTAAGACCATCCACTAATAGTCCAATACTAGTAACTTCTGATAGGGGTGGGATAGAGAACATGTGACCTTACAGGCTGGGATTATGACACCAGCATTTACATCACAGTTGCTTATAACAATAACTGGGACAAAGCAACCCAAATCTGGAGGTTCACTTCATTGAAAGGATGACTGGTGTTTTCTACTTGTCGTTGATTAGGAACAGCACAGATCATCAGAAGCATATGTCTTCAAAATGACTTTGCTTTTCTGAATGATTTTTGTGTTTTTGTTTATGTCTCTGTGTAAAGTCTGATTGTTTGTTTTCTTGGGTACATAAAACAACCTTTACAGCACAAGTATGTCTGTGATATATGTTTAACTTTTAATTCTCAATGATACATATGTATAGCACATTATGGCCATGACTAACCAGTCCAGTGAAACCACTGCCCTGGTGCATCAGCAAATGTTTAAGGTGGAACTGAATGAGGGCCCACTGACTAAACATGTTGTCCTTGTTTTTCACCTGCATCAACAGCATCATGTTTCACACTCTCATAAGTAAGCCTGTGTTTAGAGAGCTGCCTCGCTATATCCTGTTTGCCCACATGCTCTGTAATGATAGTGTTCAGTTAATGATCTCCATGTTGTTCTATCTTCTGTCTATAAATGTACAACTGGTTCCAAAAGCCGTATGTGCACTTCTGTTAGTGTTGGCGAACACAACTTTCCGCAATGCTGCATTGAACCTGGCTGTGATGCCACTTGAACGCTACGTGGCTATTTGTTTTCCACTACGCCATGGTGAGATGGTGACTCGAACAGCAGGTATTTCTATTGCGCTCATCTGGTTCTTCAGTTCGACAAACCTTTTGATAGATATAATTTATGCACTGGTAGTCGATCCAGTGTCTTTTAAAGATCCCATGTTCTGTACTCGACAGAGATTTTTTATGTCAGCATGGCAAGTCGATGTGTATCAGGGCTTCAGTTACTTTTTCTTTGTTACTGTAACGGGAATCTTGTTTTTTACTTATGTCAATGTTGTGATTGCAGCTCGATCTGCCTCAGCTAAAAAAGAGTCTGCCAAGAAGGCTCATAAGACCATACTGCTCCAAATTGTTCAGTTAGTGTTCTGTGTCAACACATTTGTTTATATAAGCATAGAAAGAGCCTTGGCCATGACGTCTGTTCATGGACCTGCACTACCTGAACTTTCTCTTTGTTGTCATTCTGCCTCGGTGCCTGAGCCCCCTGATCTACGGCCTGAGAGACGATGCTGTTCGGCCCTTATTCCTCTACTATGTCAGGTGTGGAACCCAAAAGGTCAAACCCTCTGTAACTAAACACTGAGAAAACCAGGCAGAATTGTACAGAAAATAGCCCCAGAAAATAAAAGCAGATTAGTATCATGTTTTAAAATGAAAATTTTTGTTATACTGTATTTTTTTATAACTTGAAATTTTATGGAATGGTTGTACTGAATTTGTTGTGTTTGTGCATGCTTGGGTATCCAATGATGTATGTAGTCAATGATGAATGAGCATAAACACTGTAAAGCAGCACTGCTTGTGTCTTTGCAATTAACCAAATATATCCATAAAACAAGGAATATCCATATGTATGTCTGTGTTCTTCACATGTCTCCACATCTGACTGTTTTGGCAGGTGTTCGGAAGACACAAGTGAGTGTAGTGTTAAATATGGCGTTGTTTAAATGTGAAATGCAATAAATTACGATTCAGTTCTATTTATTCAGCGCCACTCTGTAAAATCCATTGTTCATTCATGTAGTGTTTGCCAGTTAAAAATGGTAGCGCTGATGTGCGTGGCAAGTGACTGTGCACTCGTGCCGGCCCCGGTGTCGGCTCAGTCGACATGGAATTAAAATATCACCGAAGCACTTCAAGTTTAGGCTATAAGCTAATCTACAAGCTATACATTGTTTACACCTACAGTTACACAAGAACTGAACATATACCATGGATGTGCCGTCAGAAAGGTTGGGAATAGGCCCCCACCAGCCCAGCACTAAACTCAGAGCATGGTAAACAAAATCGGATATTTCAGGCAGTAAAAGCCCCGGTAAGAACCAAACTAGATTTTGTTCAAATCTACACACCTATAGCTACTGAAAAATGTAAGGTTAATTTATCAAATGTTATTTTGAAGTATTAAAAAACGTTGTTTTAGAATTTTCGAACAAAATGGTTGGTAATTAGCATGTTTACGATACCAAGTAAAAATGGTGCGTATTAGTATATGTACACATCTTAACATTAAATATTTAAATATACATTTAAAAAGTACATAATTTCTGATAGATATAATAACCTCTTTTCCTTTTTGTTTAAAAATGAACTGGATTGATTAATGACCAAATGTGCATTTTTTTATTGTTAATTTCTGTCATCCATTATGACATTATGAAATCCATATTTGGCAGCCGTTTTCATTTTTTTTTAAAACATATCTTATATTTTAATGTTTAAAGACCTTCTTTTTGAAAGTGTGCTCATATTTACATGTATTTATGGTGAAATATGTTTAGAATTTTCCCATTACGAAATCTATATTTGGTAGCCATTTTGAAAAATGGCCGCCATGGCCCCCAGGGGTCAAATTTCGAGTGCCTACGGTCCTAAATCTGATCAGACCCCCTTTGTGAGCCATCATACCAAATTTCATGCTTGTATCGCTAAGTGATCGATTCTTTTTTTTGTGATCAACTTTTTATTAAGAAAAGTCATGACGTGACAAAATCACATGACAAAATCTCATGACAGAAACTATTTACACATAGCCAGAGCCTTGTGAGTTATGTACACATATTTACACATATAATACTGATAATAATAATAAAAATACAGTAGAAGTAATATTAATAATAAAATTAAATAATAATAAAATATACATTTACATACACACATACATATACATACAAAACAATGCTGATGTAATACAAAAACATACATATGAAGATTACATTTGGACCAACAGGCCAGAATTCGGGAGGTTAGTTAGAGATAAGATGAGTGTACCCCATTCACTGACTGTAGAGGCTCGAGCTTTATTTATTACTGCCAAGGACCTCTCTATACTGGCAAAGCTTCTGTAGTGGCCTAGCCATTCTTTTATTGATGGGGCAGCTGGAGTGAACCATGAATGTATAATAGTTTTTTTTGCTGCAGTAAAGCCAGTGAAGATTAGTTTTTTATGTATAAGTCTAAAATCTAGGGAAGAGTCATTATTAAACAGATATAAGCTGGCAAGTTTTGGAACTGGGAATCCTAGGACCTGTTCTAAGAATAAAGACACCCGAGACCAAAACTGGGACACCGCTAGACATTCCCAGGATATATGTATATTATGTAGCAGTAGCCAGAGGGGGTCAGCAGGTTTAAATTAATGCAGTCACCGGGTTGTTGCCAGGTCTCTGAGAGACAAAACAGGTCACATTTTTTGTCAATTATCAGATCGTTTATTAAGGCCGTTTTGTTTGTGATTGGCCACTTAAATGCGCGCTCAATGTTAAAGTTCTGACGTGATGACGAGGCAGGAAGAGGCAGCCTAGGAGGGCGACGGAGGTTGTCAAAGTGTTCCTTGGCTGGGGTCGTCGACGGTCGGGCGTGTATACAGTTGGGATTTGGGCATCGTGTCCATAGATGAGAGTCGGTCCTTTTCTGAAGCGATGAGCATAGCGTGGACGACGAGTAATTCCAAGCAAGCAGCAGAGTTTATACAGCGTCGGGTCCAGGGGGGTGTGGCAGCGAAAAAGTTTCGCTGGCCAGGCTATGAAGCTTCTCCTCAAAGAACAAACTGAAGACATCGAATCCAAGCCATTACACTCAGTTGCAACTCTTCTTGATGGAAGATATAAAGGCAGGTATGTGTGTCTCTTTGCCTTGAGTGGGGCCACCAATTATAATTTAGACTAGCTTTGCCTCTGTATATATCATGCAAACACACAAATGCTGCTTGATAGTGTACACAAACACATTCCACAACATGCCTTCCAAAGCATCTCATGCTGTGATGCAGTTCTCCTTCAGAACCTCATTAGCAACATCCCAGATGAAGACGAGAACACAGAAACAACGTGGCATTCATGGGAATCTGAAGGGGGGTTTCAGGTGACGCTGATGAGGAGTGGAGTATTGGAGGATGTGCTTGCATCACTGTTGGCTTAAGCTACTCAATTTCTTAAAGGAACACGCCACCCAAAATCAGTAGTGATATATGTTCTTACCGTAACTTTCACGAGTTGAGTCGTACCTCTCCCGCGTCGGTAGGTGCACTCAAACGCTCTGTCGCGCTGCGCGAATGTGTTAGCATGTTGCTATGCTAGCGGGCTCTGCCGTGGCCATAGAGAGAGGCACATAGCAGTATTCAAACACCTCCACGTTTTACCTACTTAAATACAGTTGGACGAGTAGTTGATGAAAAATGTTAGGGCACACAACATGAAACGTGACGATTTTCCAAGCGAATAAACATGAGAACTACAATGTGTGGCGCAATAGCACTTGGGAGTACTTCGACCTAGCGTGGTAATATTATTAACACCTAATTGTAGATCCTATCCACCACAGAGTTTAGAATCCATGCTGGATCGACCCTCAGCCTCTCCCTCCCCTCTGAGCGAGAGAGGCACACACACTAGAGATGCGCTGATGGGCTATTATTTCAACCATAACTGCATAGCAAAACTTATCATCCATCAGCCATCCATCAGCACCAAAGTTTGTTGACCAATTTTCAAAACGGCACCTGCCCACCATCCGCTGGTTGTTTTAATGTAGGCTATATGGGTGATGCAGCGCTGCTGACGTGAGGCTAGAAAGCCCTTGCCTGTTCTAGAAAGACTGATCTAATGCAGCAAATATATTAAAAGGCAAAAGTCGTATATTGGCTAGGCCTATCCCCAGAATATCAGCAGCAAACTCAGTCTCTGTCGCGCAAAACAGTCTCCAAATAAAACGCACATCGGCCTGTTGCCTATTCTGCCAGCTTGTGACAATATATCGTCCAAAATGCTTGATTGCATTGCATTCTCCACATTTTTAGCTACATTTTCATGTACCACATCAGCATTTTTGTTCAGTGAATCTTTTGTAAATTGCTTTACAATTATGTAAACACAGTATGTGTTAGCCTGCCACTAAAAACAGTCTTACTCACTCCACAGTACACCCGAGGCAAATCAATTATAACGCCAGACTATCAATGTAAATTTCAGAGTTATACTCACTCTACAATCAGTCAACCAGGAACGCCAGATTGCTTAGAGAAGCTATGCTTTGCTTACTGGTTAAATAAAGACAGTTTTACTTTTCTTTGTATAACTCTATAACACCAAACCATTGCTAAACTGGAGCATACTGTTTAGTGTAATGGTTGGGATCAGATGTCACTATGCCACTGCTGCATCTGTTAAAGGTGCTCTAAGTGATGCCATGCGTTTTTTAGGCTAAAACATTCTACTGTATGTCACTTACTGCAAACATCACCTAACCAACCGCTAGCTGTCTGTGTCCTGAATACAGTGGGTCCCAGTTAAAATTTGACACTTCATTCCCGATCAAGGTGATTCACGCAGCTGGGTGAAATGTAAGTACAACTGCAGCCGCTTGGGGGCAGCATAGTCTGCTGTGGCGTTCCACGGTTGAACCGGACGGCGCATTTGACAGCAAGGGCTGTGATTGGCCGAGTTTTCAGTGCGTTTCTCTGTGTTTTTAGCAGCCCCTGCAACATGCTCGTCCACTGTAGCCTAAGCTTTGTACATAATGTTAAACATAGTTTTGGATTCAGTGGCAAGATTTCTTGATTGTACAGTGCCTGTCTCTCAGTAATGTTTTAAAATGAGAGCTTCGTCAGCTGGCAGTAGGCTACTTTGTCGGTAGTCATGAGAAGTTCGCTTGCTAACAGAACATAAATATGCTGCCCAGAAACCTTGTGAATAGTTCTGATTTTTTTTACTACACTAACAAGGTTGAAATATAGCCTTTGCCTACAGCATCTCCTTAACAGTAATGTTAACAAAATGACAGCATTCATATGTCAAAGGAAAACGAATTCGGTCACTCAAGACTGTGCCACAGCAACCAGTGTAGGCTACAGTCCTACCCAATAGGCCTACTCGAAGCAGATAGCGTTGTCTGACGGTCGAGTGGGGTAATGCACGTATTTCCAGAACAGGTCTGCAACTTTCAGGCAGTTCTAAGTTCGAATCTAGGCAGGAGCACAGCCATATAAAGGCCTAGGCCTATTGTTATCATTTTTTGCAAGGTGTTGCTCCTGGCAATACTTGTTTATAAGACGTTTGGTGATTAATTGATAGCTGTTTTTGGGACACGTTAAACGTTCTTTATAATGAGCGCATACGGGGAGTAAAACGACTTTATATAGCCTTTGCCTACAGCATCTCCTTAACAGTAATGTTAACAAAATGACAGCATTCATATGACAAAGGAAAACGAATTCGGTCACTCAAGACTGTGCCACAGCAACCAGTGTATTCCTGTACACTGTACTACTACACTGTACACTGTAAAAAAAACGCGATCTCTGTGGACAGCCCAGGCTCCAAAACAACAACAAAAACAACCTGGGCAAATTTAGCCCATAAAAACATAACAAACTGTTCCAGCAAATCACAGAAGAGATGCGCGTTTAGGAGAGTTTCAATTGCACGGGAGAAGTGACGTTACCCAGCATTGCTTAGAGCACCTTTAAGTTGTGATTTTTTCAGGATTCCTAGCAATGAATACTCTCCTGCACTCAAAATCAGCTTGGATCTAATTACAGGGTTGTGAAAATTAGCGCTGTAATGGCATTCACATTATTCAACATAACACAAATGACATGGTGTCAAAATCCAGCAAGAAAATCAATTTGAAAACAATTATTACATTATAATTTTAAGGGAAATAAGATTCGGTATTGGCCATTTCTTATTTGTTTCCCATGGCCGAAAACGTATCCCACACATTATGCCACTGCCAATGGTGCTCTCACATGGTTCTGTGCATTTTCGCTTGCTGGTGGGTTATGCTGATGTTCAGGGGTGTGTATGCGTTGAAGCGAGATTGACAGGTCAACAACCAGTCACCACTGTTATGGCTTGGGTGGAGGCAACTTCCTTGCCTCTCGCCCTCGTCCATTAATTCCGTATAACAGGACACCTCGGCGGCCGTTATTCCTTACTTAGGTCAGGTGACTACCCACCCACTATTTCATATTCTAATTAGACTATATTTAAAGGCTATGTTAATTTGAGTAGTTTTGAGTAAGACAAAATAGCATATCGTACTTGAAGCCACTGACTAGGCTTAATATATCATTACACTGTTGTGGAGAAGGTCACTGTAGACAAAACTAACTACTGTATTTTTACTAGGGCTGTCCTGAGATTACTCACATATTTTATCACATTGTTAAAATTCTATCATTTTGCATCTCAGAACTTTCCAGAAATCCATATTAACAATGTAAAGCCATTGTTACCAGTGTATCTTGATAGGGAATTAACTGAATGCAAGTAAAGTTTATGAACTTAACTTTAAGACGTATTTGATTATTTCAAATCAAATTTCAAAAAAATGTGCAGCGGGCCTGAGGCAACACTTGTATTCTTCAGAAATATAGCTGATATAAACTCAAATGCTACAGCTGAAGCCGATCAAAATGCGGACGCCGATCAAAATGCCTCGGACGCAATAGGAGAGGCCAAAAACCAATCAGAGCAACGAAAGAGACAGAGTGACAGAAACACACAATTTGCAACACTGTCTGGTTGTAGGGAGAAGCAGGAAGAATTAACCACTATTCAATTATACGTAGGCTAATTTACAAAGACATCGTGCCACACTGAAAGCTAATAGCTAATAAAGCTAATTATGCCAGAATTGTTTCAAGGCAAACACTGAAGTGTAGCATTCGAGTTATGCTCGCATAGCACACCAATTTTTTTGTCGGCTACGTGTCCAGCTACTATAGTCCTATAAATGAACAGAATATAAAACCGTTTTCAGTAGCCTACCACTGTTGCAGATATCACATAGGTATCCCTTACATACATGTTTGTACAATGCATATTCCAACATAAGGAAGCAGTTAAGAAACTTCTAACTCCCTGTCTTAAACCAACGTGATATCAACTTCAAACAAGCGGCAGCAGCCATGTTGATGTTTTTTTGTTTTTTTAACCCCGGCTTCTTCAACAGGGTGCGCTATCGTCATCGTGTAAAGCCTGCCTCAAGGGTTCTGATTGGTGCCTCGATCTAGGAAAGTTGGAAATGGGCTAGAATGGGTTCTTGGCCAGACTAACTTTCAGAGCGAATCTCGAATTTGCTGGAAGTATGTCTGTTTTTTTTTTTACCAGGCTAGGGTTCCATGGGACACACAATTACAACCACATCCTTTGAATGCATGGGTGAACCCCTCAATACCTTCTGCAAGGCTAGTCTCAACAAAACAACAAAACTCTTGGGGTAATGAAATCCTGGAGTCATGACATTAAAACTCTAGGCTTAGAACTTGATTGGGACACCATCTGGACCAATGTCTTCATAACATCTAAAAATCCTGCACATCAGCTTATACATTACAAATTTATACAGAAGTGATATATATCGCCATACAGAAGATTTAAAATGAAGCTATCAAATAGTCCAGAATGTGGCAAATGTACGCAAAAATCTGTGGGAACGTACATATCCAAACCCAGATCTGTAGGGAGAGGTGTGCTTAGAGGCTTGCTGCCTCTATACAGGCCTCACCGCTGTCTGACCTGGACGAGCTCTCGTCCGCGGATAACCTGGTTGCTATGTACAATGACACCTTGACCAGCCTGCTTGATAGCTTAGCCCGTGTCAGGACTAGGCTTGTTCCAGCAAACCGTACATGCCCCTGGTTCACCCCTGAGCTGAGGCAACTAAAGGCCGCTGGCCGCCGTCTTGAACGGCTATACAAGAAAACTGGCCTTACAATTCACTCCATGCTCTACACCGAACATATTCAGACATATAGGGATGCACTTAATGCTGCCCGCTCAAACTACTACTCATCACTCATAACCTCCTCCGTGTCCAGGCCAAAAACCCTATTCAGGACTGTGGACAAACTCCTAAAACCCCCTGTCACTGCCTGTCCTAAGAACCCTGAGCAGTGCCAGGCCTTCTTACACTTCTTTGACGATAAAATTAGCCAAATCTACCACTCCTTTAACCCCAATGCTATCTCTCTCTCTTCTTCTCCTCCTTCTCTGGGCCCTCAGCTCTCTCATTTCACCGCTACTGACTCCCTCACCATCACTGACATCATTACTAACTCCTCATCGTGTCAGCTTGACCCTGCCCCCACCCCTCTACTTAAAGCCTGCTCCACATCCCTGTCTGAACCCATTACATTGATTGTTAACCCCTGCCTCAACTCTGGTGTGGTGCCTGCTGCCCTAAAGACTGCTGCAGTTACACCCATTCTCAAAAAACCTGACTCCGACCCCACATCACTAATAAACTACCGCCCTATCTCCAACCTCCCCTTCCTGGCCAAGGTACTGGAAAGAGTGGTGGCCTCACAACTACACACCTTTCTTAACCACCACGACCTGTATGAGCCCTTTCAATCTGGCTTCCGCTCATGTCACAGTACAGAGACTACCCTTCTACGCATAGTTAACGACCTCCTCCTGTCTGCTGACTATGGTTCACTTAACATTCTCATTCTCCTTGACCTTAGTGCTGCTTTCGATACCATCAACCACAATGTTCTAATCTCCCGTCTGTCTGCTATTGGTGTTCCTGGCACAGCCCTCAATTGGTTTCAGTCATACCTCACCAACAGAAAGCAGTTTGTAACACTTGGTCCACATCAGTCCCCCAAGTCCCCTGTCACTCGTGGTGTCCCCCAGGGTTCTGTACTTGGGCCCCTCCTCTTTCTCATATACATCCTCCCTCTTGGCCAGATTATTCGCAGCCACGGTCTCAACTTCCACTGCTATGCAGATGACATCCAACTCTATCTTACCACTCCCTCTCCCTCTGACCCCCCACCACGCTCCCTCACTGAATGCCTCTCTGACTTAAAATTATGGATGCAAAACAATTTTCTCAAGCTCAATACAGACAAAACCGAAATTCTGCTGATTGGCCCTAAAAGCATCCTCACCAAATCTCCCCATCTCACTCTCAACATTGATGGCTCATCTGTCCACTCCACCCCTGTTGTTAAAAACCTTGGCATTCAGCTTGACTCCACCCTTAGCTTTGATCCTCATATCAAATCACTCACTAAGATTGCTTTTTTCACCTCCGTAACATTGCACGCCTCCGACCCTTCCTCTCTGCTAGTGATGCACAGACTTTGGTTCACTCTTTCATTATGTCCCGTTTAGATTACTGCAACTCACTTTTCCTTGGTCTCCCCACTAAAACCCTTCAAAGACTACAATATATTCAAAACTCTGCAGCTAGGCTCCTCACCCATACCAGACGATCAGCACACATCACCCCCATTCTCCATCAACTCTATTAGCTACCAGTTCCCGGATCAAATACAAAGTACTACTACTCACCTTCAAAGCCCTCCACAACCTTGCTCCCCCCTACATCTGCGACACTCCTTCCCGCTCACTCAGATCCTCTGACCAAAACCTCTTGGCTATCCCCCGCTCCAGACTCTCCACCCTGGGTGGCAGGTCCTTCAGTGCCTTGGCCCCCAAACTCTGGAACTCCCTCCCCCAACCCCTTCGTGCCTGTCCTCTTCCTTTCTTCAAAGCACATCTCAAGATCTTTCTGTTTAATGATCACTTCTCCTCCACACCCAACACATAGTTCCTACAGATAACTTGTCTTTGTTGTATTGTTTTGTTTGTTTGTTATTGTATTTCCCTGCCTTTGTCTCTGTTGTATTGTGTTTGTTATTGTGTTTCCCTGCCTTCCTACTATGTAAAGCGACCTTGGGTTTGAGAAAGGCGCTATATAAAATAAACTTATTATTATTATTATTATTATTATTATTATTATAAACATTCTGTGATTTGGTAAGCGTTTAATGCATCAGCTTAATTTTACTGCTAGTTGTTGTAAGTCAACAAACCTTTTCTAGACCCACATACGCAGCTGAGGAGCTCGTCAATTCTTAAACCAGAGCCAGTGCTATGAGGGACTTCTCAAGTATTCCCCACTGGTTTGCTGTTAATGTTGCTGGCAGGTCATACTTGTCGCACAGAGGGTCCTTTTCTGTGAAATGAGGCTTTCTGTCATGTAGAAGGTTTTGTTCCACCTCATTCTAACGTCTTGCTGCAGGGTGGCTTATTGAGTTCAACTGGAAAGCGTGGAGGAGGCGAATGCTTGAAGTGACCGGCATATTTTCTCTTGATCGCCAGTGCGTTTTTTACACTGCACTGTGCTAACAGTCTCTAGTTCACGACTAGTTGAAGGGTATGCCACAAGCACACCTGAATAGGGGAGACAAAGCAGGAACAAACAGTACGCCTAGCAGGCCGTCACACACACACACACAGACAGGTGTTTCCTCACAACCAGGTAGGCCCCAGTATTCACAACCCTGTTATTAGAGCCAAGCTGCTCCTGATTGGAGAGTGTTGGAGAGCTGGAAAATATTCACTGCTATGAGTCCTGACAGACTAAAACCTGTTTCACCCTACAGTATAACAGATGTAGCAGTGTCACAGTGACATCTGATCCTCCTAAAAAATCCATCAGACAAGTTTGCTGCAGTTTAGCAATGGTTGAGTAATTTAGTTATGCAGAGAAAAATCAGACTATCTTTATTTAGCATGCCAGTAAGCGTAGATTTTGAAAAGTTTTAAAGACCAAGAGCAGAAGCTTAACATGTGATGCATCTGTCTCTCACAGTCTCCCTGTGCCACCTATGTGCATTACTTTATGCTTTAAAACAACATGAAAACACACACAGTCTTAAACAACACAGTTATTGCAAATAATGTAGATGGTAGGGAGGTGTAGGAATGTAGTTAAAATGTAATGTCAAATCATGACATGATAGATGAATGATGTTTATTGTTGCTCATTATTATGACCATCCACTAATAGCCCAATACTTCTGATAGGGGTGGGGTAGAGAACATGTGACCTTACAGGCTGGGATTATGACACCAGCACTTACATCACAGGTGCTTATAACAATAACTGGGACAAAGCAATCCGAAGTCTGGAGGTTCACTACATTAAATGGATGACTGGTGTTGACGTGGATTAGGAACAGCACAGCTCATCAGAAGCATATGTCTTCCAAATGACTTCGCTTTTCTGAATGATTTTTGTGTTTTTCTTTATGTCTCTGTGTAAAGTCTGTTTGTTTGTTTTCTCGGGTACATGCAACAACCTGTACCGCACATACTGTTTGTTTATGATATATGTGTACCTCTCAATTCTCAATGATATATATGTATAGCACATGATGGCCATGCCTAACCAGTCCAGTGAAGCCTCTTCTCTAGTACATCAGCAAATGTTTAAGGTGGAAATGAATGAAGGCCCGCTGTCTAAACTTCTTGTGGCCATTCTCATGTCCATGCTTTTCACCTGCATCAACAGCATCATGTTTCACACTCTCTTGAGTAAGCCTGTGTTTAGAGAGCTGCCTCGCTATATCCTCTTTGCCCACATGCTCTGTAATGATAGCGTTCAGTTAATGATCTCCATGTTGCTCTATGTTTTGTCTATGAATTTACAACTGGTTCCAAAAGCCGTATGTGCACTTCTGTTAGTGGTGACGGAGACAACTTTCCGCAACGCTGCATTGAACCTGGCTGTGATGTCACTTGAACGCTACGTGGCTATTTGTTTTCCACTACGGCATAGTGAGATGGTGACCCGAAAAACAGCAGGCATTTCTATTGTGTTCATCTGGTTCTTCAGTTCGACAAACCTTCTGATAGATATAATTTATGCACTGGTAGTCGATCCAGCATCTTTTAAAGATCCTATGTTCTGTACTCGACAGAGGTTTTTTCTGTCAGCATGGCAAGTCGATGTGTATCAGGGCTTCAGTTACTTCTTCTTTGTGGTTGTAACAGGCATCTTGTTTTTCACTTATGTCAATGTTGTGGTTGCAGCTCGATCTGCCTCAGCTGAAAAAGAGTCTGCTAAGAAGGCTCATAAGACCATACTGCTTCACCTTGTTCAGTTAGTTCTCTGTGTCAACACATTTGTTTATATAAGCATAGAAAGAGCCCTGGCTATGACCAGCAGCAGTCGTCTGTTCATGGACCTGCGCTACCTGAACTTTCTCTTTGTTCTCATTCTGCCTCGGTGTCTGAGCCCCCTGATCTACGGCCTGAGAGACGAAGCTATACGGCCCTTATTCTTCTATTATGTCAGGTGTGGAACCCAAAAGGTCAAGCCCTCTGTAACAGCACACTGAGAAAACCAGGCAGAATTGTACAGAAAACAACCCCAGAAAATAAAAGCGGATTAGTATCATTTTACTTGAAAACATCTCCTTGTTACAACGTGAACATGTCTCACAATGAAATATGAACATATCATAATAATATGTGAACATATTTTGAGACGTTATACCAAAAACACTTCTTGTCGTGAAATAATGTGAACATATCACAGAACGTGTAATATTGCACATTAACATTAATTCATGATAACATTTTTTATTTCATATTTCATGATCAGATGGCGTTTTATTTTAGCAATCATTTTTAGAATTTGGTTAAAATAGAACATTTTCAGCAGCTTGACATTTTCAAGAGCTTTTTCAGGTTTAATATTGACTTGATGGGGAATATGTAAGCTTTATGGATGGTTGTACTGAATTTTTTGTGTTTGTGCATACTTGGGTATCCAATGTAGCCTAGTCAATGATGAATGAGCATAAACACTGTAAAGCAGCACTGCTTGTGTCTGTGCAATTAACCAAATATATCCATAAAACAAGGAATATCCATATGTATGTCTGTGTTCTTCACATGTCTCCACATCTGACTGATTTGGCAGGTGTAGTTCAGAGGACACACGTGAGTGCAGTGTTAAATATGGCGTTGTTTGGATGTGAAATGCAATAATTACGTTTCAGTTCTTTTTAGTCAGCGCCACTCTGTAAAATTCATTGTTCATCCAGTGTTTGCCTGAATGCCAAAAATGTTGCCGTTGATGTGCGTGGCAAGTGACTGTGCACTCGTGCCGGCCCCGGCTCAGTCGACATGGAATTAAAATATCACGAAGCACTTCGCGTTTAGGCTATAAGCTAATCTACGAGCTATACATTGTTTACACTCCTACACTGTTACACGAGTACTGGACATAGTTAATGGAGATATGGACTAGGCTATTTCTGTTTGTTATGCACTTCATTTAAATGTGCTGTAGTAGGCCTAGGCTACATTTTGCACATGCACTTGTGTATATTTCTCAATATGAAAAGTTCCTTATTTTCAACTGAACTCAAAGATAATGAATATAGGCTATATGGATTTTTTTGTTTTTCATGCCCTTTATAGTTTGTTCCGAGACCATCAAATGGTTTGAAATGGTACAACATAACATACAAAGGCCTAGTGCTGGGCGGTATACTAGTTCACACCGTATACCGGTGTATATTTTCTAGGGCTGGGACAACGTGTCGACGTAATCGACGTCGTCGACGCAAAAAATACGTTGGCGCAAAATATGAACGTTGATTCGTCAAGCATAACGTGTGCTGCTAAATATTTTTAATTTTACACCTTCAGTGTTTTCCATATGTTGACTAATCTGTGGCTGGGCACCACAAAATCAAAACAGGCCACCACACATTGATGTTCTATGTTGTAGGCCTACTATTTATGTCATATAGGTTTAGTCAGATTTTTTTTTTTTTTTCGCATGTCCAAATTTCCGTCAAGGATTCCCGGGTCACTGTAAGACCGGGGTACACGAAACTTGGTGGGCATGTAACCCCACATGGATAGCATGGAACCTCCTCGTTTTGATCTGTAGCCCCCCCGCTGGACTGGACCCCCCGAAAGGAGGGTAGGGCAGACACAGTTTTCTGTGAATATCTCGAGAACCGTAGGGTTTAGGAGGACCATTTTTTTTGTATGTTGATCTCAAAGGGCCATGTCAACCCATTCCATAACCACTCATTTCATGTATAGCGCCACCTAGTTAAACACAAAAAAGTAAAAATGAGGTGTTGTAATCGCAGGTATCATAGTCAAAACTGCACGAAATTGGAAGTGTAGGATCATGATGACACCCTCTGAATGCACGCCAAGTTTCGTGGAATTCCGTTCATGGGGGGCCACACAATAAATTAATTTATGTTACTATACACCAACTGGCCTGTAGGTGGCCGGAGACAGTTTTCTGTGAATATCTCGAGAACCATAGGGCCTAGGAGATCCACCTTTTTTGTATGTTGGTCTTAAGGGGGCATGTCAACCTATCCCATTACCACTTATTTCATGTATAGCGCCACCTAGTTAAAAATTAAAAAGCAAAACATTAGGTGTTTTCATCACAATATCTCTGGCTGACATGGTCAAAACTGCACGAAATTGAAAGTGTAGGATCATTATGACACCCTCCGAATGCATGCCAAGTTTCGTGGACTTTCGTTCATGGGGGGCCTTACAATAAAATAATTTATGTGTACATTTAGTGACCGTACACCAACAAGGATTCCCGGGACACTGAAAGACCGGGGTACACGAATCTTGGTGGGCATGTAACCCCACATGGATAGCATGGAACCATCACTTTTCGTTTTGATCTGTAGCCCCCCCGCTGGACTGGACCCCCCGAAAGGAGGGTAGGGCAGACACAGTTTTCTGTGAATATCTCGAGAACCGTAGGGTTTAGGAGGACCATTTTTTTTGTATGTTGATCTCAAAGGGCCATGTCAACCCATTCCATAACCACTCATTTCATGTATAGCGCCACCTAGTTAAACACAAAAAAGTAAAAATGAGGTGTTGTAATCGCAGGTATCATAGTCAAAACTGCACGAAATTGGAAGTGTAGGATCATGATGACACCCTCTGAATGCACGCCAAGTTTCGTGGAATTCCGTTCATGGGGGGCCACACAATAAATTAATTTATGTTACTATACACCAACTGGCCTGTAGGTGGCCGGAGACAGTTTTCTGTGAATATCTCGAGAACCATAGGGCCTAGGAGATCCACCTTTTTTGTATGTTGGTCTTAAGGGGGCATGTCAACCTATCCCATTACCACTTATTTCATGTATAGCGCCACCTAGTTAAAAATTAAAAAGCAAAACATTAGGTGTTTTCATCACAATATCTCTGGCTGACATGGTCAAAACTGCACGAAATTGAAAGTGTAGGATCATTATGACACCCTCCGAATGCATGCCAAGTTTCGTGGACTTTCGTTCATGGGGGGCCTTACAATAAAATAATTTATGTGTACATTTAGTGACCGTACACCAACAAGGATTCCCGGGACACTGAAAGACCGGGGTACACGAATCTTGGTGGGCATGTAACCCCACATGGATAGCATGGAACCATCACTTTTCGTTTTGATCTGTAGCCCCTCCGCTGGACTGGACTCCCCGAAAGGAGGCTAGGGCAGACACAGTTTTCTGTGAATATCTTGAGAACCGTAGGGCCTAGGATGACCAATTTTTTGCGTATGTTTGCCTCCAGGGGTCATGTAAACCCATTCCATATGCACACATGTGCATGAACAGATACACACGCACACACATACATTCACAGTAATCCTACGTATGACACATACTCACACAGTAGACATACGCATGCATGCACATGCACACACATAGGCACATACACAGGCAAACACACACCCACCAACACACACACATAAACATAAACATGTACACACACACATGCACACAATTCAAGAATTTCTCAGAATTATGACCAGGCAAGATGGGGGTGGGGTTGTATAAAATGTATATTACATGTGAAATCTATGAACTAATCATGTTTTGGTACTTGTTGTCTAGCAGATACCAGTGAGAATTGAGTGTGCATAATGCAATTCAGTGAGACAGTTAGAATCATATATGCCTTTCAGCGTGACTTATTTTTGTGGAAAACATGTGCTGGACTGGGCGGCGGTCATATTTTGTACGTTAAATTAAAGATAAGATAAAATAATTTCATTGAGCTGCACTTTTTACTCACACAGCCTTTCCTCGCCCCGCCCGCTGCTCCTCCTCTGCATGTGCATTTAACAAAATATTCACGATTGTTGAAGGATTGTTGTTGCCACATAGAAGCACTGCATAGAACACAGTGGGCTAAATTGCTATTAAATCCGCTTAGCATCGTGACCATGCTGCGCAAATTTGCAGCATTAAAACTGCTGAATTAAAGTTAAAGTAAACTCTACTAAGGTCTTATCACAACATAGTACATTGAGGAGACTAAACAAAGTTAAGCTACAGTATGCAATCAAACAGTATCTCAAAGCTAACGTAAGAATACTTTTTGGGTGTCAAGTTTAGCATGCTTACTTGCAGCTGCTTATTCGTTATTCATGCAGGGCTATTGACTCTGAATGTTTGCAAAATCCCAATGTAAATGGAAAAGTGTTTTCCAAGACTCAAAAGTTCTTGTCCAAAGGAGAAGTACGAACCGTTATTTGAACTAACTACGTTATGAATTACATCCACACATCAGCAGCCTTTTAACTGTGTTAATGTTAATTGCAAGGATTCCCACATGAATGTCTTAAAACGACAGGCACTCAATTAGACATACACTACTGAACTTTATTGAATGCTACCTCTGACTAAGAATGCATTACTTTGCACTTGTATGGTCTTTTATTTTGGAATCTTAAGAGCAATAAACATATATTGCAATGTTAAAGAATTAATGTTTTTTTCATTCAGATGTGTAAATAAACATGTATGAGTTGCTATTAGTGAATTAATGGGGAGATAATCGAATCGAAATCGAATCGGACTGAAAAAATGAATCGTTAGATTAATCGATGCATCGAAAAAATAATCGCTAGATTAATCGTTTAAAAAATAATCGTTTATCCCAGCCCTAATATTTTCATTATGATATGAATTTTTAATATACCGCCATACCGGTGTATTTGATTACACAACGTTTGGAACGCTGCGCCGCGCGACAGTGTTTCAGACGGGACTTTTTTCACACGCACGCACGCATGGTGCCATAGTGAGGGTAAAACCAAAAGGGTTGATGCTAGAATGGATCAGCCGGACGGACAGGGGGCCGTAGTTCCGAACGTTCGATGCAGATGCCGATTGTTGCGTTGTTAAGCAACCGATGACGTTGCAGCGCGGCAAATCAGCAAAATGATGACTTTAAACTTTAACTGCCCTGACTTGCTCCTGTAACTGTTATCAAATCAAGTGTACTTTTCTACTGTAGCCTAAACCAACTGAAGTCACATAGCCTACGATAATGATATTGGCGGACGAAATGCACGTAGCCTATGATAGGCTACGTTTTGAGCTCCAACTCAAACAAAGCAATTTCACCTAATCAAACCATATATTTTCTGAAAGCTTCTGAAGGTTCATGCCCTTTCAATAATTAAATGCTTGTAGTTGTACGACAACAGTTTTCGTTAATATATCGTGGTAGCCAACTAACGTTAGTCCTTATTATAAATATTAGCCTGTGGAGTCGCTAACTTTAGTTGTCGTTTTGTTTTGGCTGGTGATGCAAGCGATAGTCTCTTATCTCTTATCTTCTGGGGTTTCATAGTTAAACAAAAGTATTATATTATATATAATATTAATATAAATCATAGCATAGCAAACTGACACCAATTTTACACTGCTCGGATGACATCGAATAGAATGTTAACTGAGGTGCAACGCAACAATTGGCATCTGCATCGAACGTTCGGAACTACCGCCCCCTGTCCGTCCGGCTGATCCATTCTAGCATCAACCAACACAAAACACCTGAAGTTTTTCCCTTGAAGTATGACCCTTAATCCTTAGATAAGGGGTTTATTTAAGGGTGTTGCACAGAATACCTTAAATTGTTTCTTTAGTTAAGGAAAAACGTTAAGGGATACTGCGAAAGGGATTTACCGTCACGAAAATTCTATTGAGATTGTTCAACAGCAACTAGCTGGCTAGTAGGTGATGTCATTAGTTAGCAACCCACCAAACACAGTGAAGTTTAATGAGCTTATCATTCATCTCACCTTAAGAATATTCGCTGAAATTATCCAGGTAGCAAGTAAAGCATGTTATAGACATGCACTGAGCAATACAAGCTGGCTAGTTAGAAATGATCCTGACTGTCATCAGTTCACCAAAACGAACTTTTTTGTTAATGTTTTGCCTAGCGAACCGAAACCGAAGCTCATGGCAGGCTAACATGACATCCACATTCACATGAAGTTAACGTTAGCCTACCACTAACGTCATGTAAACCACACAATAACAATAAGGCATGTTTCTGATAGGCCTATTTGACAGAGTAAGCATATTAGCAGAGAGGTTTCATTTTAAATTGTATAATTTTCAAAAAAGTATAAAGTTGCACAACTTTTTGTATTGGTTTTATAGGCTACAAGATGTTTGTTAAATTTGCACTGTACAGTTCTGTATTTTGACTGCAATTGTCTTTGCATTCTGATTAGATTCTTCATTAGAATCGTGAGTGGCTCTTTCTAAACAGCATAATTTTCTGGGGCCATGCAAAACTGCATTACCACTAGTGTGGAGTTATTCTGCATCATGACAGTAAAATAGACCATCCTTAGTCAATGTACTGCAGCAATTCCTCTCTCAACCTGTAGAAAATGCTGTGAACATCTGATTATGCATGGAAAAAAATAGTCATATACCGTAAAACCGTAAGAATTTAGAAAAATACTGTGATATACATTTTTGGTCATACCGCCCAGCACTATCCCAAAGAGCTAAGCGCAACGGCAATATATTTCACTCAGAACATTTATTTTAAAATACCGATGCAACCTGTGCAACAACAAACACACTTGGCAACGTTAATACACATACGCCTAAAACCAGAGGCGCACCTTGTCAACAGGCAAACCAGGCAACTGCTTGGAGCCCCGAGCCGCTAGGGGGCCCCGACCTGGTCTCAGCGCGTTTGCCGGTGGGTCAAGCGAGAATTTCGTCCATAGAGATTGAATGATGTATTTTGCGTGCTCCTGCCCTGTTGTACAAACAGTAGGCTACATCTGTACATAGGCCCTATGCTATGGCCTTATGAACAGCGGATCTGTGTTCAAAAAAGTTCAAAGAATCTGCACATATTTAGGCAACTGTGGTAAATGTCAGTTGAGGGTGCAGTGATGACGGATCAACATCGGATTTTGGCATTTAGCCTATGAAGCTATAGTAGGCTAATGTTAATTGGCAGAAAGATTGAACATGGTTTGCTACATCTATACGACAGTAAACTTCAGCTAGCTAGCGGCAGTTACAACTAGTGAGATGGTTAACGTTATGTTTGTATTAGGGCTGTCAGCCATAACATGTTGATCGCGATTTGTTAGATTGCCCGATTGACGCAAAGTGCGTCAAAAAACACACCCTTTCTTCTTTGTTACATTGCTCCGGAACTGTTCATTGCAGCGAGATAAAAACGTTTATTGTGTGACAGAGCAGAAGTGGGGCTTTCCAACGAGACACGCACGTGTCTGTACGATCAAGTATGAAAATAAAAGAAAATCATGAAATTAAATCAAATTGCATCATATTTACAGTCTATACTCCTCTGCGTTCACCTGCTCACCCATTACTATCGTTTGAATTACTCGCAAACCCGTGATCGCATAGATATGGCAAGCATATCAGATTAAAGAGGAGACACAGGGCTATCCACTACCATGAATATCGATCCTTTTGACTTATAAAAACAGACGAAGTAACTGCAAAATAATGTCATGTACACAAACCAACGCTGCACACCCATTACTCTTGTTTGAATTACTCGCGGACCCGTGATCGGATAGATATGCCACATACGTCAGATGAAAGAGGATCATTTGATATCAAGTACATCCTTCTGGGTTATAAAACAGACTAAGTGACGGCAAAATAACAAAATAACTTCATATAGCTGGACTTACCCCACGTTTACGTTTTTGTGGCAAAGCATGTTTATAATCCAACGCTATCGTGTGTTTCTCTATGGCAAAGCATGTTCATAATTCGTTTTTGAGATCCTAGCTAATTCCTGCATGACATCCAATTCAAGGCTCACATTGCATCCCAATTTGTTCAACAAAGAAACCCCTCTTTTGCCTCTACTTTGTTCATGGCAATGCAGTAAAAAGATGTTGTAGAGAATCATTATGAGTGCATACACCATGCACTCAAAATTATATTTTGTGAGATACATGTCAAAATATAATAATTTTTATAATACGCTTTTTGTATTTTTATTATTTAACATAATAACCTAATAGTAATATAACATAATGGTGATAACACTTGTCGGTAGGGCCCCCTTGGAATTTTTGCTTGGGGCCCCCACAGACCCTAGAATCGCCTCTGCCTAAAACTAAAGGGATCAATGGGATTAATTGCCTAAAGAATACAGGCTTAGCATCCCAGTTTTACTTTAGCCTTCTACTTGATATGAAGCATATTCAAATTGCTCACGTTTTTCTTTGCTCTCTGTAGCACACTCATGTTTCCGCGAAATGTGTCCTCTTAGGCTACATTTATACATGGCCGGCTATTTTCATAAACGGACATTTCACCTTCTCCGTTTTCAAAAATAACATCATGCACACCTGTCAGTTTTCAGAGAAGTTTCCCCGTGTATATATGCCGTCAAGAGCATGCCAAACCTGTCGGTGGCAGTGTAAGGAGAAGCTCAATCCCACGTTGGCCAATCAGAATCCCGAAATTAGCAACAACAGAAACAAATCACTTCCTATTTCTCTTTTGAATGATATTTGCCAATGCAAACAGGCCTAAAGCATTTGCACAAACGTAAAAATGTGTACCACCTTAATAGCATCCATAATCAGTAGCCAAACAAACTGTAAACATAGGGCACTCACATGACCTTAAGCATTTTCTGGCGCGTAATGTGACGTTTGAGAACCTAAAACCCCGTTTCTCCCAGTTGACACGACAACACATAACCGGCGTTATCATAAATCTGCACTTTGGCCGGAGTTTTTAGAAATAATCGTTTTCTGTGATAAAAACGGGGTTTTCGTGTAAATGAGAGGCCAAACCGCAGGGAAATATCTGCGTCTTCCCTTCGTGTAAACGGGGCCTTAGATTACAAAATGAATCTTTACTCACTAAAACTGTGTCACCACATGGTTATTCTTGCGCTACATTGTTAATATCTAGTTGTTTTGTAGGAATAGTAGCCTACACTTGTATGACTTATCAGTTTCCTTTTTAACAGTAGTGTAGCCAGAAATGTTCAAATGGGTGGGCACAGAAAAAACGGGTGGGAAAAAGCAAATTTGATTGAACATAAGAGAGGCCTAGACTACGTTTACACGAAGCAGGGTATTTTCCTAAACGAATATCTGGCCATCTACGTTTGCAAATAAAACTGCCTTTACACGAGGCAGTTTTTTTTTTTTAAATGTGTTTACACGAACCCGTGTACATACATGCTGTCATGAGCACGCCAAACCACAGTGGCAGTCTAACGATAAACTCAAGCTCACATTAACCAATCAGAACCCTGAAAAGTCGCACGTGAGAACATGTAAATGTAAACATTGGTCGCACATTTGGTGTACTTCAGTAGCATACTGTGACGTTGGCTGCACAAAACTCAGTTTACCACAGTTTAGAACCAAACGCATAAACGGAGTTTAAAAAAAAAAAACACTTTGGCCGGCGTCTAAATGAAAGGCTCAAACATAGGGAAATGTCTTCGTTTATAAAAATACACATGCTCGCGTAAACGGGGTACTAGATTATGTGGCAAAGCGGTAAAGGGAGGGGAGTGTAAGTCCCCAAAAGATAGTCGACTACGCCACCCCAGAGGATTATTATAAATTACCACCCAGGGACAGTATTACCATCACAAGTATTACCCACACAAGTTCAATGCACTGACATTAGACGTGAATTCCTTTAAACACATTTATTGGAAATAAAGTCAGGGGAAAGGGGAAATGCCTGTTGAGAGAACAGTCTGACGACTCCACCAGTTAGCAAAAATACAAGAAAATATTTATTTATTTTTTATAATGTACCAAATTAGTCAAGACATTAAAAGGTTCCTTAATTAGAATGGACTGAGGAACCACTTATGTGCAAGGATGAAAAGTACGGCTAGGTGGGGCTTACCTGAAGGTGCTAGTCCGTCCACCAATGTGGGCCTATCCCAAAACCACACCACTCGTGCACGCACACAGTAAGTGATCTCTGTGAGGGAGGCACTGCACACACAAACAAAAGCTCACACACACATACTGTATGCACACACTCCAAGAGAGGTACAGCCTCTATAATACAGCACACCATGCATGCAATATCTGGACCGCCACCAGGGGACTTCGGCCTCCCTTTTGGACCACCCACACCTGCCTAGAAACAAGAGCAGAAGAGAGTAAGAGACAGGACAAACTCGCATATAATACAGTAAGACAAACCAAAGCTCATGCAATCCACTGCACAGCAAAACGGACAAATTGTAGTTAGACATTCAATAACCAGACATAAAATAATAACAACATGCAGGCCATGCAATGCAGCGCACGAGCAAAACACAAAAGAAAGAAAAGGGCAAAAGCAATACCCAGCAGCACTAAGCAAGGCAAGCAGACACACATGCAACATGCACCAGTCACCACTCAGGCGACATGCAACAGGCACCATGTAGCGCAGCAAAGCTCCAGTGGGCCATGCATACAGACCGACAGTTGAGATGAGGCCGTGTCACAATCTAGACAAAACAGCAACGCCTATTGGAATGGACTCCTGCGGGATTATAGCATATCACCCACTCCGTATTGGCAGCACGATCTGAAATTCACGGCTGAGCAAGCAGGGAGAAATTTAACGCAAGGCAGGAGTTAGGAGGAGTCGAACGACAACCGTTCATGAATCCCTCTGAACCAGGAAGAGGGAGAGCCTACTACAGCAGCTAAGGAGGCCACAGAACCCAAACACTGCAACTTCGAAGCGCATAAAGACGAAAGCCACATCAACCGAAGGAGGAGGGGCACAACAAACACTGCCGTCACCCCCAGCCATGTAACCGGTGCTTTTTATACTTACCTGCCTAACAGCTGCCACTACTTCTAACGACTAATCTTTCGACTAATTTTTCGATTAGTCAACTAATCTAAACGACAATTTTTTTTAATTTAAGTGTTTGTTATTTTTTTGTGTATGTTTTATTTTGAACTCAACTAAAGGGAAAACATAAAATATATATCACCCTACTTTTGTTAGAAGCTGTATTACTGTAAGTAAACTGTTTAAAATGCTACCTTCAGATCTACAGTAATGTCAGACCTTTGATAGACTTTATTTGTATGCCAGTGTTGCCATTGACATAGACAACTTCTTTGACCTGAGGCCCACCTACATGAACCCACCCCCCATCAAATTATCATTATATCACATCACAATTATTAATGTTATGCTATATTGTTATACATGCACTTTTAAAGCAGCCAGTGTTTAAAGTGCTAACATTGTTCACAAAAAGTTTGAAAACATGCACATCAGAGGACTGCTTTACTAATGTAAAATATAATTAGAATAGTTCCATTGCTTTTGCATGGTTGCATGATAAATACTTCTCAAAACAACAGCAATTATATGGGTGTCATCGTTTTGGGATGTTTCCCTCATGCAAGCATCATATACTGGTAGGCAAATGGAAAGAATATTGACATATTTAATTATGCCGGGAATAATTTCACCCCTCGGCTCCGGACCAGCAATGTCCATGTTACGGCCGGTGCTGGTCCGCGCGGCCCATAGTTTGAGAAACGCTGGACTTTGAAAGGCGACAGGAGTTGAGGACTTTGCAAATGAGCCTAACATCAGCATGTTCAAAACAAGTAGGCTACAGGCACTTTGCGCGTCTTACCACATAGGTTACTTCACTTTATCAGTTGGCTTGAACGCTAAAAAAATATGCGTCGTGACTTATTGACCATGGGAAATGACGCGCACCTTGATTGTTGATATCACGGGCGGCGGCATGTTCGGTTTAACGTTATTTTGTATGAATGAATTACAGTAATGACATGCCGTTGCGTTGTCAACGTGAGACACTTCACTTCATTTATTTCAATTTCCACAATAGGCTACTATATTAGTCAGAGTCTGGACTAGCGTAACCTACTAGCTTAGCTCCCCCCACTTAGCAATAATGAATTGCGCTGAAAGCAGGCAGGCACGCAGCTTTGCTGCTGGCGTTAACACTTGCGTGCATAGTGGGGTTTAAAACATGCCAAAGTCTTAGTAGCCTGTTTAACATCCAAAGACAGTCATTGTAGGCTACTTTTCAAGAGTTAATAACATAGAGTTAATATAACATTACAGCCGTGTGAGACCAAAAATAAATAGGCGGTCAATAGTAAAACGACTCTTCGACTAAAAAAATTGCCGTCGACTAATTTTCATGGTCGATTAGGTCGACTAGGTCGACTAATCGCGGCAGCACTAGAAATCAGGAAGCCATACAAGCATTAATCATAGGCATGTTATATTTATGACATAAAAGAGGAATTTATTGAACGCATTTGATCACAGCTGACATTCGGCAGAAACATTTTCAACTGGACCAAAACAATGCATGAACGTAGCTTCTGCGCGTCACATGAAACACAATTGAGACAATAGATTGACCATATTGGACAACTGCAAAGCCTTATCATAGGAATGTTATATTCATGACATAAAAAGTGGAACTTATAGAACGAAAATGACAAATTACGCAATCGGCTAAACATTTTAAACTTGCGCAAAACTGATGAACCCAGCACCGGTGCGTCTCATAAATAAAACACGAATTGAAACAACTTGACCATTGGACAATCCTACCACAAAACCTTTCTATAGGCCTAAAACCTTTATGACATAAAAAGTGGAATATGAACGCATT
This sequence comes from Alosa pseudoharengus, assembly GCF_046254945.1. Taxonomy (NCBI): domain Eukaryota; kingdom Metazoa; phylum Chordata; class Actinopteri; order Clupeiformes; family Clupeidae; genus Alosa; species Alosa pseudoharengus. Next base: position 770,058 of record NW_027468709.1, on the reverse strand, counting down.
TCATCACACCTGACAATTAAACAGAGCTGTGGCTGTTCGTGATTTTGACTGATTCTTGAGAGCGAGGAGCGGGATATTTGCACCGCTTAGCTCCGTTCACTAGCTCTGATTCGGAGGCATATATCATGGGGGCGGTCCTTGTCTTGCAGGAGCCATGAATCCTGAATTTCCATGACCAATCAGGAAATTAAAAAATGGCCATTGAAAAAAACGGGTAGTAAAACTACAACTACTCACGCAAGTAGTAATGGGAAAAAAGCTACTGTAATTTATCAATATCTCATTAATTATGCACTAATTTGCATACATTTCAATTACAAATAAAAGAGACATCTGAATATTGGATAGTTAACATTGAATGTAGTCAGGTTCAGGTTTGCCTTCAGAACTTTTTCTGGATTCAGAGCCTTAAAAGAACGGCTTGTTCAAGCGCCAGTCCTAGGTTAAGCCGATTTCAGTCGTCCCTTTATCTTGCGGATACGGATGCATCCTACGGATGCAAGCCATGCAGGATTGGGGGCAGTTCTGTGACAGGAGAAGGATGGGTTACGGCGACCAATAGCCTTTGCTAGCCGGGGCTTGCGGCCAAGTGAGAGGAACATGTCAAATTATAGTGCCATGAAACTCAAACTCCTTGCAGTCAAGTGGGCAATCATGGGAAACAAATGCAAGTATCTCCTGGGCAACAAGTTCACCGTGTACACAGACAACAATCCCCTCCAATACCTGCAATCAGTGAAACTGGGCGCTCCGGAACAGTGCTGGGTTTTCAGCTTGCCCTCTTTGATTACAACATCAAATATCAGCTAATCACAATGCCGATGCCCTTTCTAGGCTTCCCACAACCCCACTAACACTTTGCGATATGTGTCACACGGCCTGGACGTCCCCCTGCCGATTGCCATAGCCAACATGTAAGCCTCAAGTGCACCTATCCAAGACTCTTGGATGACAGAATCTTGTATGGTGGACACCATCCCTGGTCGAACCAAAAGAGAACTGAAAGTCCTGCAAGGGACTGATCCCTGTATTTCCAGATACCTGTGGTTTTGGTGACAGGGACAACCACCTACCCATTAAGACAAGTGGAGTGAACCAAGGGAAGTCCAGCAGCTGATAAAGCAGTGTCCCAGATACAGGAAGTGGATGGGACCTTGTACCGAGCGATCCAGGCTCCTCTTTCCAGGGATCCAGTGCTGCAGCTTTTACTGCCCAAGGTGTTGCGAGTCGAAGTGCTCACTAGCCTACACAACAACCATGGCCATCTGGGGGTGGACAGGACCACAGATTTGATATGCCAGAGGTGCTACTGGCCCCAGATGTGGCATGAGGTGCAAAAGGTGAGTGTGAGCACTGTGTGCTTGCTAAAGCAAGACAACCCAAGCCAGAACCTTCTTGGGAAATCTGTTAGCCACTAAGCCTTTGTAGATAATCTCCATTGACTTTACTCTCTTGGATTGGGCTACTGTACCACAGGACAAGAGAATGTTCTGGTAGTCACAAATGTTTTCTCAAAGTTGACCCAGATCTTTCTCACCCATGATCAGAGAGCTTCCACCGTAGCTAAGATTCTAACTGAGAGATGGTTCTATGTGTATGGCATGCCAAGGAGAATCCACTCTGATCAGGGGCGCAGCTTTGAGGGGGAGCTATTGAAGCACCTGTGTGACATCTACAGCATAACAAAGAGTAGAACCACCACTTATCATCCAGAGAGGAAAGGTCAATGTGAACATTTCAACAGGACATGACTTGCTCAGGACCTTACCCCCTGAAAAGAAGCGTAAATGGCCCCAGTTGCTCCCTCAGCTCCTGTTCGCCTATAATACCACCATGTACCAGTCCACACAGCACTCCCCATATGAGCTGATGTTCGGTCAGAAGCCACAGTTACCAGGCGACCACCTACTTGGAAATACTGGAGGTGACCACAGGGACAGTCCACCGACTGATTGGGTGGTGCAACATCAAGAGTTCCTGACTTCTGTCTATGCTAGTGCTAGGAGACACTTAGAAGAGGCTACGGCATATCTTAGGCATGGTGGTCCTGACACCGTACCCATATTACCACCTGGAACTCTAGTCTTTTTCTTGTGGGCGGTGGTAGTGTAGTGGTTAAGGAGCTGGGCTAGCGTGCAGTAGCCTGAAAGTTGTCAAAAGTTGTTGATATTCAATTCCCGGCTTCCACTGTTATGCCCTTAAGCAAGGCACTTAACCCCAAGTTGCTCCGGGGACAATGTGATCCTTTGTAATATCGCTGACATACAGTATGTAAGTGACTTTGGTCAAGAAGTGTCTGCTAAATGTAATGTACATGTACACTCTTTTGCAAGAACCATTTTCACGGTCGCCACAAAATCCAGGATACATGGGTGTCCACCAAGTATGAAATTGTGGAGTGTCTGGATGGAATTGGCACACACTATAAGATTAGGCCGTATGGAGAGGAGGGCCCCCTTAAGACCATGCATCGCTCCGAGCTTAAACCTGTTCCTACCAGTCAAGATTCATCCAGCCCACCAGCACTGGCTGCTCCACAGCCTCATGGGGAGGGAGCCAGGCCTCGGTAACCCTGCAGTTGGAGACCCGTTGAGGGTAGCCATAGTCCACACCAAGACTAGTGCTTAGCATCACAGTGACCAAGATGGTGTTAACTTTAGCCTTGTCCAACTGTCCCAGGCTCATTTGGAGGGCGTACCAGTTAAAGAGAGCAAATGCATATGGTTTAGTGTCTGACCAATGTTTTCCCTTGAGTTATTTGTTCAAGCTGTGAAAGGGCCATCCGTGGTTTGTCTGTTTGTTTGTTTGTAACTTATATCCGTGGTTTGTCTGTTTGTGTGTACCTTACATTCTTTTGTTTGTTAATTTTGCCTACTGCTACTTAACTACCCATGCCTATGACATCTGGTGGTGTACTGTGTTGCCTGTACTATTATAGATTATTTCCAAGACAAATTTCTGTTAAGGTAGACAACAGAATGACATGGCAGGTTAAGGAAAGCATCAAGAAAAGCAAAGATTAAGAAATCATTTTTGACATAGGCAACAAGGGAGGAGGTGTTTTTACACTTTTCAGACACTCAAAGTTTGAAACTATGGATATTGTTTTAGAACCAACAACCTTTCTACATTATCTGTGGGTTTTGTGTGCAAAAAGTGGAATTAATTGTCAAAAAATTTGAAGAAAATGAAAATGAAAATCCCTTTTAGACTAGATATAATCGCTTATTTTAAAACATACAGATAAAAACACTAAAGATGGATCGTGAAAATTTGAAGACAAAAAAATATTGTTCCTTAGATCTTGTTCCTTCTATATTAGCAAAATATGCAATTTTTACATGAAAATCTAGCGGGAGCCTATTTTCCAAACAAAGCGTACTGTACTATGACCTTCTATGTCTGGAATAGACTTGCTGATGGTATTTTTGAAATTCCATGACCCGTGGGAACCCTGCTTTACTTTGGGGTCGGCTACGACAGCGGCTCTAGCGGCTCCGATGTAGCCTACTTTTAGTGATCTTCTTGCATGGTGTTGTAGTGTTGGCTTAAGTTCACGGCTGATTTAGTTTCTAATAATAGCCTACTAAACACATAAGTTTACTTTGAATTTTGTGTTAAGATCAGCTGTTTCTCACCTTGTCTACAATTCTGAGTTTTCTTTATAAACCGCTCTCTTGTACAGTTTCTCTTCCTCGCTCGCTGGCTGTAGTGAAGAAAGCTCGACTCCGCTGGATTTTTTATATATATAGGAAATGCCCCTATCGGTGGACCGTATCATTACAATAAGGATCCTGTTCAGATGTGGTAAAATATTTTAATGAAAAAAGAAAATGTCCGCAACACTGCTTTTGACTCCCAATATTTAATGCAACGTTTCGACCCTGCTGGGTCTTCTTCAGTCTTCTTCTTTTGCCTGAAGAAGACCCAGCAGGGTCGAAACGTTGCATTAAATATTGGGAGTCAAAAGCAGTGTTGCGGACATTATCTTTTTTCATTTGAGTATAGTTTCCTTTGTCCTGCACCTGCCAGAAGGTGGGATGTGCACACATTAACTGTTTGCTGAACGTCGTAAAATATTTTAATGACATTTCAAAATTGATCCGCGCCCCGCACTGAGTGAAGAGGAGGGCTGCATGCGGCCCGCCAGTTGCCCATCCCTGTGGTAGAGCATGCGTAGTATTGCACAAGAGAATTGCCAGAGGGAAGGTGTGATCAAACTCAATAAGTTTAGGTGACCGTTCAGGTGGAAGATGTGAATGTAGTTGATTTCCAGTCAGTCACATGTTTATCCATTGGCCTCCAGTGATTGTTGACAGTTTGTCCATGCACTGAATTCAAGCCACAATACACTGAAGACAGTAAAGCATGGTGGTGCACAATTCATGATATGGGGATGTTTCTCTCACTGTAGTGTTGGACCTATTTATCGCACACCAGAGGTCATGGATCAGATCAATACATGAAAATATTTGAAGAGGTCATGTTGTCTTATGCTGAAGAGGAATGCTTGAAATGCCTTTGAAATGGGTGTTTCAACAAGACAATGACCCAAAAAACACCAGTAAGTGAGCTTGGTTCCAGACTAACAAGATTGACGTTATGGAGTGGCCAGCCTGATTCCCAGACCTCAATCCTATGGAAAACGTGTGGGGTGACATCAAAAATGCTGTTTCTGAGGCAAAACCCAGAAATGCAGAGGAATTGTGGAATGTAGTTCAATCGTTCTAGGCTGGAATACCTGTTTCACAGGTGCCAGTAGTTGGTCGACTCCATGCAACGTAATGTATTGTATTGTTTTAAGTATATATTCAATGGAAGTAGGATTACACAATATTATCGGAACAACATTGGCAGATAACAGCTTTGTTTTGCATATATTTAATGAAAGGTTTTAATCATATTATGATTCAGGCCAGTATGCTATTCTACACTACAGTACAGCCAAGCCAGTTGAACAACTAATCAACATATTTTACCCACTAGAAATATGCGGTAATATGATACATGTTTCATTTAAACAGTCACACCAATTGTATCAAGTACTCTTAACATTTTTAAAGTTCCCAGAGATGACAGAAAAATGTAGTCATCCCAGTTATTCTCTATCCCGTCTCTCAGTGGGCAGTTACAGAGGGCTTGACCTTTTGAGTTCCACATCTGACATAGTAGAGGAATAAGGGCCGAACAGCATCGTCTCTCAGGCCGTAGATCAGGGGGCTCAGGCACCGAGGCAGAATGAGAACAACAAGAAAGTTCACAACACGGAGATTTATGAACAGACTACGGCTGTTGACCATAATAAGGGCTCTCTCAAAGGTTCCATACATCAGACTGTTTAGACAAAGTACTAACTGACCAAAGTGTAGAAGGACTGTTCTCCAAGCTTTCTTAGCAGATTCTTTATCAGCCGAAGCAGATCGAGCTGCCAATATAACACTGACATAAGTAAAAATGATAATAACTGTTACTGCCACAAAGAAAAACCCAGCGAGCCCTTGAAACACATCTCTTTGCCATTGTGAAAAAGTAAACATCTCTCGAGTACAGTACATGGGGTCTTTATAAGACAGTGGATCCACTATCAGTGCATATAGAATATCTATCACAACACTTATGCAACCTAAGAACCAGATTATTGCAATTGAAATACCCGTCATTCTCTGTGTGGCCATCTCACTGTGATGTAAAGGAAAACAAATAGCTACATAGCGCTCAAGTGACATCACACCAAGGTTTAAAGGAGAAATATTCGCTGTGGTTGCTGCCAAGAAAATCAAAAATGAACAAATAAACTTAGGAATCTTCTGCCAAAATTGAAATAACATGAAGAACACAGGGGACAACACCAACTGAACTGTGTCATTGCAGAGCATGTGGGCAAAGAGGATATAGCGAGGCAGCTCTCTAAACACAGGCTTACTCAAGAGAGTGTGAAACATGATACTGTTGATGCAGATGAAAATCAGGGACACAAGCATGGTCACAACAGTTTGAATTAGTCGCTCCTTGTTAACTATAACCTCAATGATTTGCTCAAATGCGAGTATAGTTCCTAAACTAGATTGATTAATGCTTCCCATCATTTATACACAAATACATACAGGATATACAACATACAAGAAGCTGACTTGGTCAATTAACGGAAATGATGAGTTGAGAAAGTTTGAATCCAGCCTTCATAAAGAACAAAAAACAACAGTTATAAGAAAAGTATGTGTTAGAAAACAAAACCTCTGTAGAACAGTCAATAATAGGTGAATAGCATTAAATAAAGTTTAAACATGACTTCCTAAGCTATTCATCCTCTGAGGGCAGTCACCCCCAGTGAGTCTGTGTTGCTGTGTCCAACTCATTTTTATAAGCAGCTGTGATGTCAGCATAGGTAAAATTCCAGCCTTGGTGCTCACATTTCTTTTGCTCACGAAAGGGGTGGCTCCTGACAAATCGGATACCATGAGACCGGTATTATTATGACCGCGACTAGCGAAGCGGTCATATAGGGATTGTCAAAGTTTTTTTTTCTTTTTTTCCCCCTGTCATCTACTTCCTGAATTTTTGGTCAAAGATACCCGGGACACCGAAACACCGGGGCACATGAAATTTGGTGGGTATGTAGCCCCAGTAGACTTTTACGGAAAAAAAATGTTTGGTCGCCTGGGGCCACTCCCCCGCGCTGGGCCCCCCGAAACCCAAAAAATGCAGTTTTTCCTAAATAACTACCTGAACCGTGGCACTGAAGATGAAGAATATTTTATGGTATATTGGTCTCAAGGGCCTACATCAACCTAGCCCATAATCACTCATTTGTGATTTGCACCCCCCCGGTAAAAATGAAAATGCAATATCATTCTGCTTTAATCGCCCCTATCTTCAGTTAAGATGTTCAAAACTGCACCAAATTTTATGTGTATGATTAACCTGACATTCTCTGGGGGTGCATGCACTCTTTCTCGCAAACACACACGTCTGTGTGTATGTGTGCGTGTGTGTGTTGATGTAAAGACAATTCTCTGCCCGCCCCTTGGATTAAGCGAGGTGAATGGTTCGATTCCAGACTATACATTTTAATGATTATAGGATGGCCCGCCAGGCTATAAAATTGCAAAAATTGAAAAAATACATGTGTTTATTGTAGCCTACAGAAAACTAGATGTACCGCATAGCGGTACAAAATATGACCGCCGCTCAGTCCTGTACATCCGTTCCACTAAAATAAATCACACTTCAATTTGTCTCCATATTTTACTCCATCCCCCACTCTTGAAACTTTTGTGTATGCTTGTTTGGCATGCCTGAGTGTGTGTGTGCGGCTGCACAGAGAGTAGCCTACTGGTGCTGAAAAGGTGAATAGATTGTAGAATAGCCAAAGAAGATGTAGCATTGTTATAAAACCTTCTCTAAACATCTCTAAACAATCACAAGTAGGGCAGTTCATCACAGTTCATCCATTGCAACTGGATTGATGAAAGGTCACTTACACCTGTAGGCTACATTGTATTTGGGAAAAGCAAAAGGTATCAGCATAATGTTATTTATTTATTTATTTATTTATAAACAAAAACATCTCTCGCCGTTTTCAACAGCTATCAAAAACAAAGGTCATTTTTGGATGGATGGACTTTTTGTGAATGTTTCTTCTTCTACATAAGATTTTAGTCATCTTTAGTTCATGTAATACTTTATTGTCAATGCACAAATTAAGTAACAGTAGTCTGAAACGTTATTGTTAATGCACAAATTAAGTAACAGTAGTCTGAAACGAAATGCTGTTTTACATCTAGTGGAAATAACTGACATGTCCAAATTGGCCTTGATGAAATGCGTCGCTAGACTGTTCATACACATTTTAACGGGCCAAAGTTGAAGAGCTGTTGTCCGTTATTGTTCGTGCAAATATAGGCTGATTTATGTTCCCTTGCATTGTGTAACTGAGGTCCATGGCTAGTCTGGCTTTCACCAGACCAACCTCAATCTTTTAAGAAATCAAAAAATAAATAGCGGGCAGATCAGGCTGGGTTCACCAAGCCTAGTCCATAGGCACCCGATATTGTTCACGCTCTGGCTATTCTAAATGCAAAAATGCATCAGGGAGTTATGACAAAACTGTAACTAACAAACTAGATCCTAATAGAAAGCTGTTAGCTTCCCTAAGCTCTACAGGTAGGCTTATAAGGTAGGCCTATTTACAACATAAATTGTCAATAGGCTATGCTGGCGACACAAATAAAATCTCCTTTGGAAACCAATGGCTTACGCCTTACAGTATCAAGCGGACTTAAACTGCCATATCGTGGCGAAAAGTTGTAATAAAATTCACGCTCCATGAGTCAAGGAAAGCGCGAATGAAGTAGCCACTTCTAAATGGGACCCACTACACAGTAGCTTAAGGTGTGTTGCTAAAGCAGCCATAATGAAATGAAGGTGTCATTGTTTGGATACTTCACACACACGTGCTTTTTAATTTCACAGACTACAACTACCAAGCTGGAATCAAAGCACATCGATTCCCCTCTCACACCCTGCACGCACTTATACACAAAATAAACAGGCGTCTCAGTCTCACGCATGTATAGGCAAAACTGTATCAGACCGGTGTAACGTTGGTAAATCTTCCATTGCACAGAATGATTTTTGTAGCACATGCAACAAATGACTAACCTGGCCCTAGCCAGATGAATTTCGCTCCGCCTAGCTCCACTCATACATCTGGAACCGATCCATTGAAGTGTTGCTTCAGAAGGCTGGACCTAATCAAAAAATGCTTGCATATGATTGAATAAGCCACTTGTCCGTCATCTATTGACGTGCTACTTCAACCACTCACATCGAAGCCAACCCGTGACGCTGATAACAGTCTCACAGTCGCTTCTACGCTATGTCACATCTATGAAACTCCCGCCCTGCGTCCTGATTGGCTAAACCATAAAGTTGGTTGGAGAAATCACTCTCAATGGAAGAGGTTCCAGATGGATGTGAGTGAAGCTAGGCGGAGCTAAGCGGAACGACATTCATCTGGCTAGGGCCAGGTTAACAAATGACAGTCGAAAGATACAATTACAATGCTGCTATCAATTTGCTTGGTATAACCGCATTTATAGTTTTCTACAAATGCAATCAATCAAATTGGCCTCCATCACTCAATCAACACTAACGGTAACATTACCTAGGTCCTTATTGATATTATAAGATTAACGTACCTGCAGTAAAAACCAAGCATGTCCGATAAACATCCTCAGATTTATTTCGGCTTCAAGAAGAAACGGGAATTACATTTCATGTGAACATCATCCTATCCTTATTAGACGTTCTCTGCGGTAAACTATAGTCCTTGTAGGAAGTGTCCATTGTTATTCCAACCCACGTTTAACTTCCAACAAAATTACGTCTCACTGCAACGATGCGCCATCTAGTGGACAAACGACTACTTATCGCCAATACTGGAAAATCAGCCATGATGATGAATATATATTTTGGCTTTCTTTTAATCCTACTGAATTTGTAATTATGTATCGGCCGTTCTAATACCGATAGTATGTGGGTGCCTGTGTGTGTGTGCATGTGTATATGTGTGCACCGCCATCTACAGGCCAATGAGTGTACAGTCACTAAATGTACACATAATCTATTTTTTTTAAGACCCCCCCATGGATGAAATTCTACGAAACTTGGCATACCCCCAGAGAATGCCAGGTCAATCATACAAATACAATTTGGTGCAGTTCTGAACATCTTAACTGAAGATAGGGGCGATTAAAGCAGAATAATATTGCATTTTCATTTTTTACCGGGGGGGTGCAAATCACAAATGAGTGATTATGGGCCAGATTGATGTGGGCCCTTGAAACCAAAATTTCTTCATCCTCGGTGCCACGGTTCAGGTAGTTATTTAGGAAAAATTGCTTTTTTTGCGGTTCGAGGGGCCCAGCACGGGGGGGGGGAGTGGACCCCGGGGACGAAACAAAATTTTTCCGTAAAAGTCTAGTGGGGCTACATACCCACCAAATTTCATGTGTCCCGGTGGTTCGGTGTCCCGGGTATCGTTAACCAAAAATTCAGGAAGTAGATGACGGGGAAAAAAAAAAAAAAAAAAAAACTTTGACAATCCCTATATGACCGCTTCGCTAGCTTCGCTAGCGGCGGTCATAATAAATAGCCTACTATCATGCTGTCAGTTAATTGGCTACAGTGCAGTGAAGAGTTTGGAGAGTGGCAAGTTGAAGTTTTATGAAAATAATTTATGAACCAGAACATATGGGCCATGACCATGAAGCTTCTATTTCTTGCAGCTGTTAAAACACCCGCTTTATCTAAAAGTAATCCTAAAGTAATCAGATTACGTTACATGTTTTTGGTAATCCGAGCAGGTTATGTTCTTGGTTAACCCGAGGTTTCCGTTAACCACAACCTTTATAAGTACCACCCATCCACTAACAATTCGAGACAATGTCGGCGTACCTGGATGATCCATACGACATTGGAGCGCAAATCGTGAGGGGCTCTCTTCGCAGGGCGAGGGGTTTTAGAGACCGCCATATATAGACTATATATATACCCGGACGATATTCTCTATGAAGATATAGATTGTCAGCCGAAGGAATTCGTTATCTTTGTCAGATGATCTAGGAAGAAGTCTCTAATGTCACCCGTCATAGCAATGCCCTTACATTCATGTATTCCATCTAATCGGTGATGCTGAACATCTGAGCAAGAATACTGCATGTCCGAAATTAAATCGGACATAGGCCTAGCCTACAGTATGCTGAACATCTGAGCAAGAATAGCCTACAGTAGGCCTAATAAATTAAAATCACAAGTTTAACAAACTTGTTGAATTGAATGTCATATTTGGGGCAGCCGTGGCCTACTGGTTAGCGCTTCGGACTTGTAACCGGAGGGTTGCCGGTTCAAACCCCAACCAGTAGGCTGAAGTGCCCTTGAGCAAGGCACCTAACCCCTGACTGCTCCCCGAGCACCGCTGTTGTTGCAGGTAGCTCACTGCGCCGGGATTAGTGTGTGCTTCACCTCACTGTGTGTTCACTGTGTGCTGAGTGTGTTTCACTATTCACGGATTGGGATAAATGCAGAGACCAAATTTCCCTCACGGGATCAAAAGAGTATATATACAAATATACATATATATACATTACTGTACCCTGCACATAAAGGCTACACATTTCCACAGCACCAGAATCCGACCGAATGCCTCCCTCAATCCCTTTCCATAATCGGCCTTCCACTATTATTTGCGATGGCCAACTCCTCTGCTACTGTAAAACACTCTGGTGCCTTACAGTAGTGTTCAAAGACACCTTTTTCTTGTTAGCTGTAAAACAGAGGCCAAGTGAAGGCTATAAGCATACTAGGCCTAGCCTACATGTTTTCATAATTAAGAAATGTTAATGCAAGCTATAACTATATAAACCTATATTCTGAATAATGTGTTTGTGTTTCATTTTCACCTGCTGCCATGTGCGTTTGGCAATGGTGTTGCATCTGAAATGTTCACAGGATTAGGCATACACTAAATCAGTCAATGGGGACTACTTAAACATTCAATTATCCTTATTACTGTAATACCCACTTACAGCCCACTTCTGAATTGTGTTGCATCTGTAGGCCTTTCTATGAACTCAAAATAGGCAATTTAATTATTTCAACTAATTTCAGACATTCCGCAAGCTATTATTCCTCCGTAACACATTATTTGACATTTTATTTGGAAATAAAACTTTACTTTTAGGCATTTAGGCTATCCGATCTGCAATACGTTGCCAACAGCCTTGTCTTGCTTTGTTTGCTGCCGACGTATATTTGATTTTTGTCGTAGAGTGAGTTTTAATTCCTTGTAACTTGTCATAATAATTGTACATTCCTTGTCCGTAAAATATAATTGAAAGTGGTGACTTGCGCTGCAACCCACCCCTTTTATGTGAACGCGCACAAACTCCAATTAGGTTAACTCCGGTTCAACAAATCAACTTCTTAATCAGCGTCGTAGTACCGATTAACACCACTTATGATAACCAGGTTTTGTCAACCCCGGTTTAACAAAGTAACCCTGGGTTACATCTGGGTAGGTTAAGCTCCCTTCGTAGTACAGGCCCCTGGACTGTTCACACATTGCAGTGCTTTACTTATATTAAGTAGCCTTAATCAATATGAGGGGCAGAGGGGGATAAATGTTGTCCCCCCTGGCGATGAAAATAAATAAGCAGAGGGGAAGATATCAAGACCAGAGGGGGGGAAATCCCCCCCATCCCCCCCCTACAAATCGCACCCTGTACACAGACAGAAACACACGCATGCACACACACATCCACAGACACGCAGGCACACACACAAACACACACACACACAGGCACGCACATACTATCGGTATCGGCAATTATAACGGCCGATACATAACTACAAATTCAGTAGGATTAAAGGAAAACCAAATATTCATCATCATTTATATTGTAACAAACTGCAAGATTGTCTCAGAATGGTTTTTATTGGTCTCATACCAAAACACACGAACCCCATTACACAGGTAACACAAGGGAGGTCAATTAAACAAGCACGATACACAAACAGGGTAGTCACATACAATACACGGGGTAAACACATGAGGTACAACATAAAGAAAGACTATACAAGCTAACACATACATGACAAGGTAAACGCAATTACTCTCACTAAAACTAACATTACACACACACATACACTGCACAGCACCATGGGAGCTCACATTCGTAACCAACTAGGCTCGGTTCACTACACAGCCCCCCAAGACTTAGTCTATGTCCCCTTGACTCAAGTCTTACCCTACGTCAGTCCATGAGCCTGGCTGGGACGCGACGCTGGCGTTGTGGGCGCCCCGCTTTTGTGGCGGTGACTTCCGGGGAAGGCTGCACGGTGACCGGTGTTAGAGCCGCAGCTCCATTGTCACCAAGTTCCACAGAAGCGTATCGTAAGCTCGCTTTTGCCGTATTCCAGCTTCACTCATAGCCTGCCGGGCCAACTCGTGTACTCATTTCAGTCTCTCGCGTAGCTGCTTGTAGCATTCCAGCCCTGGCTTACCTCCAATCTCCCCTTCCGGAGGCGAACCGAACACCAAGTCCCGCCCGAACATCAGAGCTTTGTGGATGCAGAGGTGTCGTTCTCGTTTTCCGGATGCCCATGCGCTGGCAAACCTCAGCAAACCTGAATTTCCTGAATTTCCCCTTGGGGATCAATAAAGTCTATCTATCTATCTATCTATCTATCTCAAACACCTCTGCCTCGAAATTCCGCCCTTGGTTGCTGTGGAGCTCTTCCGGTGCCCCGAACCGGCAGAACATCTTAGTGACCAGTCTGTCCGCTGTCGTCTGGGCGCTCTGATCTGGCACTGCATACGCCTCCGGCCACTTAGTGAAATAGTCCATAGCTACGAGCACGTAGCGATTTCCCCGCTCTGTGACTGGCCCCGACTGCGTATTGCTGCAGCGGAGCGTGTGAGCGTCGCGTGGGGCTCTTCTTCGCTGTGCAGGCGTCACAGCAGTGAACATGCAGTTCAACGTCCAGCCTGCATCCCGGCCAATAGAAGTGGCTTCTCAGCCGACGAAGAGTTTTTGCAATGCCGAAATGAGCCGCCCCCACTGACCCATGTACCTGTTCCAGTACACAGGCTCGTAATCCAGCAGGAACCAGCAACTGGAAAATGTCAGATTGTCTATCGGGAGCTCACCAGTGTCTATACAACAGTCGTTGACGTGCTACTATTCCCGGCCACTGTGAATAAATGGCTTTGGTCTCTGGATCAAGTGCTGATACATCAGTCCATGGCGGTTGCTGACCGGCTTCGATCCATGACCACACTTGGCCGAGTGTGACGTCCTCTGATTGCGCCTTCCGGATCTCCTCCCTCGACATCACGTCCACCGGCGACTGCGCGTCTATGGCCCCAGCTGCCGCTCTGCAGTGTTGCGTTGTGGCGTTGGGCTGCGGTGAGTTGTCTCCGGTCTCTCGATCACTGTAGCTGGCAGCGGAAGGCGGCGAGACGACCTCGGGGTGCTGCTGTTGAGCGTTGACTCTCTCGCTAGCGTGAAGCTGGCGAGCGGTGGCTCTGGCGGCGCTGGCGAGCGTTGAGTCTCTCGCTGGCGTGCTGCTGGCGAGCGTTGGCTCTCTCATTGGCGCGACGCTGGCGATCGTTGAAAACAGCAACTCTCTCTCTCTCTGCCAGCGGTGATGCAGCCTTTAGCCGATTTTGTAGCGGTTGAGCCGCGGCCAGGCTCCTCTCCTCCCTCCAGTGGCAGTGCTGGCACTGGTCTGCTGCACACGGACACCTGGACAGGCCCGGTGTCGAATATCCGTACGAATGTCGTAGTCCTGAAGCGCCTCCAGCCAGCGAGCCAGCTGGCCCTCTGGTTCTTTGAAGTTCAGCAGCCAGGTGAGTAACGCGTGGTCCGTTCTCAGCAGGAACCGTTTGCCGTAGAGGTAGGTTAGGAAATGCCGCACTGCCACCACCACAGCCAACTGTTCTCTGCGGGTCACGCAGTAATTCTTCTCCGCTCAGTCCAGTGAGCGGCTGAAGTATGCGACCACCTGCTCGCCCTGCTCGCCTGCTTGTGAGAGGACGGCGCCAATGCCCACGTCGCTGGTGTCGGTGTCCAGGATAAACGGCAGTCGAGGGTCAGAGAAAGCGAGCACCGGGGCCTTGCATAGCGCCCTCCGCAGCTACTGGAATGCCGCGTCACACCCTTGTGTCCACTCGAAGAGCTGGCCTTTGTGCGACAATCGATGGAGCGGGCTGGCGACTGTAGCAAAGTCCCGAATGAAGCGCCGGTAATATGACGCCAGGCCCGTCTCCACCTTAGCTGGGTCGGTGGCCACTTTGGCAGCCCCCACGACATGGCCCAGGAACCCGGTTTGCCTCCGGAACAGGTGGCACTTTTTCGGGTGCAGTTGGCGTCGAACACCTTCTCCAGATGTCCTATGGCACCGGTGAAGTCTGTTGCATGACACAGGATGCCGCCCAGGTAAACCACGCAGCATGTTGGTGGAATGCCCGCCAGGACACGCTCCATCAGCCACTCAAAGTTCGCTGTCCCGTTGCCTAGGCCGAACGGAAGTACCCGGAACAGCCCTTGCCCGATGGTGAACGCTGTCTTCGGCCGAGCTTCCGGGGCTAGCTCAATCTGCCAGTAGCCGCTGCGCAAGTCCAGCGAGCTAAACCAGCAGGAGCCGGCAATGCTGTCCAGCGCATCGTCAATGCGGGGGAGCGGGTAGGAGTCTTTCCGGGTCACCTGGTTTAGGCGCCTGTAGTCCACACAGAACCACCACGAGCCGTCCTTCTTCCGGATGAGCACAGCCAGCGCAGCCCAGGGACTACTGCTTGGCTCTATCACTCCTGCCGCGGCCGTTTCCTTGATCTTTTCTTCAGCTGCTTGTCGTTTGGCGAGCGGTAAGCGATGAGGCTGAAGTCGGATGGGCCGGGCATTTCCGGTGTCGATATTGTGTTGGACCAGGCTCGTTCGGGTGCAGTCCTCATCTCTTGCGGCCAAGATGTCGGTGTACGCTGCTATTAGCCTCCGCACCTGGCTACTCTGTGCTTCACTCAGCCCCTCACAGCTACGAGTGCAGAGTTCATTTACGGCTTGCCTTGTCTCTACAGAGGGCCGTGCTCTCTGAGCGGAGAGTGGTGTTTGCTCAACCCGCTCTCTTAGCTTCTCCCTGGTGGGCGTGAGCTGAGCAGTGGCGGGCTCAGCAAGCGGACCTGGATGAGACCTGTTGTTTTCGCGGGCTTGAGTTTCGCGGGCTTGTGTGGGTAGGGGCGGAGTCTGGTATGATGAGTACTCTTTGCGAGTTCGCTTCCTGCGGGCTTGTGTGGAGCGAGTTGGAGAGTTCTTCGTCGCGCCAGCTCTCCGCACTTCATGCTCTGTTTTCCCCGCCGTGTGCAACACTACGCTGCTCGTCCCCAAGTGTAGTGTGAACCGGGAAATGTCCACCACAGCCCCCTATTTCTCTAGCACGTCCAGGCCGAGAATGCAATCATCCTGAATGCTAGCCAACCAAAGCCGGCGGCTCGCCGTCTCACCGTTGATGCACACGCACACCCCTTTTTGTCCATACAGTTCCGCTCGCTCTCCGGTAACTGTTGTGATGCGCGTTTTTGTCTTTTCCCAGCCTCTGGGTCTGGCTACCAGCGTGCCGGGTAAGAGACCGGGGCGCACAAGCGAGATGGTGGAGCCAGTATCGATCAAGGCGCGACACCGAGTCCCATCTAGCGTGCAGTCCACATACAGTCCTCTGGTTTGGCCAAGCTGGCCCAGCCGTATGCAATCCATAGCCCCTCCCGCCGTGCCACCTTCTTCTAGTAACTGGGGCGCGAGTGTGAGGGGTGCCAGGGCTGGGCAGTACCATGCGATGTGTCCCGGCTCGCCACACCGGTGGCATCCGTCTCCGCTGGCCGGCCTCTTCCACTCGCGTGAGCGGCATTGTGGTGGCTGTGCCGTGGTCTGCAGCGTCACCTCCAGTTCCTCCCCGTCTTCCTACATCAATGTCTGGCGTACGCAATGCCTCGACTCCGTTGTGCGGAAGATGTTTTCCACCCATTCGGCTTCCGCGAGGGCCGCGGACAGCGAACTGCGGGGCGCTCAGGCGAAGGTGTTCTTTTAGCCTCTCTGGGTGGCTGTACGTTGGGTAGCCCTGTCGGGCATATAGCTGCAGGTCAGCCGCGAACTTGCCCAGTCTCTCGTCCTTGTGTCGCCGTCTGGAAGCGAGTTGATCTCGGGCATCGCTGATGAAGATTCTCTGACCGAATCGTCATTGCAGAGCTGCTTCGATTGCTGCTTCGAGTCCAGCTTGCTTGCTCCGCCGGTGGCAGGTCTTCTAATACTTGTAGCGCTTCCCCCTCCAGAGCCAACGCCACCTGTACGCCCGTTCTCTCTGCCGACCAGCCATTCAGCTCGGCTGCCAGCCGGACCTGTACCAGGTGATGATGACCAATGTAACAAACTGCAAGGTTGTCTCAGAATGGTTTTTATTGGTCTCATACCAAAACACACAAACCCCATTACACAGGTAACACAAGGGAGGTCAATTAAACAAGCACGATACACAAACAGCGTAGTCACATACAATACATGGGGTAAACACATAAGGTACAACATAAAGAAAGACTATACAAGCTAACACATATATGACAAGGTAAACGCAATTATTCTCACTAAAACTAACGTCAACATTACACACACACATACACTGCACAGCACCATGGGAGCTCACATTCGTAACCAGCTAGGCTCGGTTCACTAGCCTAGAAATCTAGACGCACCCTAGCGGCAGCAAATTACATTTGCTTACAGGGCTAGTCTAGCAACTCTCTGTTGGCTTGTGAGCTCGAAAAATTAAACTTCTATCAGGCCAATCAAATCGTGTATAGAGTCGTTAGGCGGGCTTAAAGTAGAATTCCGGTGTGATATTGACCTAAAGTGTGTTGAAACATGATACCGAGTGTGAACGTATGTCTCATAGCTCACCTCGGCTTGTCCCCTGCACTCAGAAATCTGGCGCTAGTTAGCCGATGCTACCAACACAGTGTTTTGTTGTGGTACCTCGGGCATCGACCTAGCCATGCAAATAAATCACTGTTTTACACCATTTACGAGGCTCAAAGTAGCTCCATACGTCATTGGTAGATTTCCAAGGGCCTTGACATTTAAAACAAGACATGGAGAACTTTGAAAAAGCACTGGTAGTTTATTTACAATACGATTTATACAGACAGTACCTTAAGGAATTTTACCGTTCAACGCCATCTTGAATTTTGTCACGATAAGTTGAGCGACGAGTACTAACGAACAGGTATGATAAGGGATCAGATTCCAAAAATAATTCAGTGGAAATGCATGGATTCAGTTGCTTCCAGTAGCAGCAACTGGAATCCATGCATTTTCACGGAATTATTTTTTGAATCTGTTTGAATCTATCATGTTTCAACACACTTTAGGTCAAAATCACACCGGAATTATCCTTTAACATAATGATTGATGGCAGAGTTGCAACGGTTTGGCTTGAATTCCCTGCTACTTGAAAACAAATAAGATGGATGTTGCTGTTGGCGAACAGTGTGACATGAGTTAAGCTTTTATTAAGTTGGCAAAAGTTTGAACTAGCCAACTAGCTCCGCTGGTGGGAAACGCATGGGACTCATAGCGCTGTCCTATTGCGTGCAGAGGGAATTTGAATTTGATTTCCCGCCCCTCGGACTGAGCACTGCGAACGGTGAGTGCCCAGACCCTACATTTTAATGTGGGTCTGGCTCGTCAGGCTATCGGTTCACTACAATATGCTGCATTTCCAGCATTGGCGTTACGTCAGATGGCGCAGCAAATAGACGTAACTTTGTTGGAAGTTAATCTAAAGTGGGTTGGAAAAACAATAGACGCTTCCTACAAGGACAACACTGTAGTTTACCGCAGAGAATGTCTAATAAGGATAGGATGATTTTCACATGAAATGTAATTCCTATTTCTTCTTGAAGCTGAAATAAATCTGAGAATGTCACGGACACGCTTGGTTTTAACTGCAGGTACGTAAATCTTAATATCAATAGCCTAGAACCTAGGTAATATAATGTTACCGTTAGCATTTGTTGAGTGATGGAGGCCAATTTGATTCATTTGTAGAAAACCATAAATGCGGTTATAGCCTACCAAGCAAATTGATAACAGCACTGTAATTGTATCTTTCGACTGTCATCTCATTCTTTTCTGACCATAACCTACTAACAGGAGCTAAGTGTGTTAGCCACAACATTCGCTAACGCGATGGTTTTCTAATGGAAAATATACCTGAAAGATAACCTATCTATGATGTAAACACCGGGCTGGGACATTTCTGCTTGCTAAATAGGTTTTTCTGCTGTTGATTTGCTCACAGTCCTTGGTGGCCCTATCAGTGTAAAGTGTTGCATTAAGACCACAAAAAGTCTCAAAAAGCATCTGAGCTAACGTTCATTCCCAAAGACCCAGGCTACTTAAATCCTCTATTTTCAAAGGTGTTACAAGTAAGGAAGAGCATGGCTCATAGTAAAATAACTAGTGCTGAGACGACGTAATACTACATAAATTCGTCTAAGTGAAATTTGTGTCAACTCGCCGCAATGTAGATTTATTAACGCACCCGTGATGATCTACATCTCAAAAAACCAAATATTTTAGAGCGCACTTTGAGAGCAACCCAACCGGCGCCTATGACAAACGTATCTCGCGGTTGCATCCATTACAAACAAACATGCAATGTGAACGGCTGGGATTGGGGAGAGCACTAAATGTTCTTCTGAATAAGCACGAAGTCAAGCCTTTAAATGAAAAACACTCTTTGATAATCAAAGAAATAAACGCTAATGAAGTAAACTTGTGACCATCAAAAATAGTTTATCGCCTGTAACTCCGTGATAACAGGACGTAACAGGAAGGCATTTGGCTGAGCAACGGAGGTTAATATGCTCTATATTTTGTCCAAATGATGTCTGTCTATCATCGTTGCACTCGGAGAAAACCAGAATGTTTAATTTGTCCTGCGTTTCTTCTATGGCTGCAAACGGGATTCACGCGCTGTTAACCAAATATTTCTTTATTAGGGCAGGCCAGGCATATTTCTGGCTATTAAATTATTTCTAAACCAGTCTGCTAAAGTTTGTAGTGAAGTCTGTGTAGGGTTTTCCAGCTCCATTTCTTTTTACGAGACACCCTGCTCACTTGAGACCTCTGCCGGTTGTTGCAGCGTCACTGGAAAAATACAAATTAAAGTCGCATGATGCCGCGTGATCCCGCGCGCGGACCGCGAGGGAAGCTGGCCAAGTCGAAGCACTGCCCACTGTATGTCAGGTAAGCCTCGCAGCCAGGTGAAGGCGGAGCATAGGCAGGGATCACACACATTGCTATAAAGGCAGAATGACTGAGAATTTGCTTACGTAAATAGAAGACATCATTATTATTTAAATAATGATTGTACTAGGATGTGGAGTCCTGCACAATGCTACGCTCCATGTGCCACTGTGTGAGGTGGTGAACCCAATGTGCAGCCCAATCAAGATGCCATTCAAACCTGACTGCAGTTCATGGCCAGAATGTAAGAAGGTAAACAGAGACAACATTCATTTTTAACTAATTCTTTAAATGATTGACAGTGAGTGCATCAGTGATATTTGTAAGGTGTGTGTTAATGTCAGCAATGCCTCTGACAATTTCCTCCTGTGACTCCAACACAGCGTGCGTCAGTACCCAACCCGTCGGGTGGAACCACAGCAGGAGAAAAACATTGGGAACCACTGAAGACGCCTGGCTGGACAGGAGGGTCCGACTCAGTCTGTGGAGTTGATTAGAGTAGCATGGAGTGGGTGCCACTGAAAGCTGGGCTGTCTGTGATTAATATATATATATATATATATATATATATATATATATATATATATATATATATATATATATATATATATATATATATATATATATATATAGTGAGTGTTGGGCTCGTGCGAGCGCTTTATTTCAAGTTGATTGCGATGTACAAAGAGAATGTGTGTGAAATCCTGCTTACGCGTACACTGTTCCAGCTTTGAGTGTGCGCAAAGTTTTCAGTTTCAGTGGTATAAGTGGCCACACTGGTGGTCAGAGGGCCCGGATTCAATTCCCTCCATCTTTTCTAGATCCCACCTCATCATACCTGTCAACACTCCCATTGTTTCCGGGTTTCTCCCGTATTTCAAGGTCCCATCTCCCAGCACCCTCCCGTTTTGTTATTTCTCCCGGAAAACTCCCGTAATTTGCATGGCCATCAAACTTCATTTTAAAATCATTGATCCATTCAGGTTGCCAGATTGTGTATGAAATACACCCTACACATACACGATCACTTAGTTTCAATTTCAACCGTTTTGCCATAGGCTAAAACCTGGCAACCCAAAACCCAAATAAGGAAGCGGGTGCCAACTGCGCAGCCTGAGTCTTGTTGTAAGCAAGCGGGCTAGTTGAATGGCCTACTCCAGAACTAGCTGTTGTGAAATTGTTTGGAATTTAATTGATTAACACATCACATAAACTGTTATTGAGTGTTGTTGATACACTGAACTTGTTCCCTCGGAACCAAATCTGACAGCAAGCAGCTTTGGAGTTTTGGAAGTAGGCTGCAGGCAGGCAGCTGGTGGTTACATAACTGGCATGCGTAAGGTGGTAAGGTAAAAGCAACGACCGAAATGCAGTGTTGAAACACGTGTATGAAACATATTAAATATGCAAACACAGATCCGGTATGAACACTGACCCCCCCCCCCCCCCCCCCCCCCCCCCCCCGAAAAGAAATCTCCCGTTTTTGGAAAGCTAAATGTTGACAGGTATGCACCTCATCTGTATGTCCCACTTGCTTCCTGTCATTCTCAACTGCCCCATCTAAATGGTCACATCCCTGTCAAGTGTCCTGTGCATACAAGGCTGGGCTGGTGGGGTTGTTGGTTCCAGTGTCCTTGTGGGGTTTTTCTGGTTTAAGGTTTTCTGGGGTTGGTGGGTTCTCTGCATGTGGGCTGTGTTGTGTTGCTAGATGACAGTCTACCACCCTTAATAAGTCTGCTTTTTGCCAGCTAAAGGAGGTCACTTAAGCATGTTAGATGTTGATCTAGAAGTCTACAGTGGTGTGTCAGAAGTTGGTTGGGTAGCCTAGGTTGGAAGACACATCACGTTGACCTCAGTTAAATGTGTGAGGTGACGTATCATCTCTCTCAGTCCTGTGTATGTACAGTCGGGCATTTCAAAGACATTTTGCATTCCAATCCATTCTATCAACCTTAGGTTTTCAGAAAAAGTGCTTCAGAACAGGACATACACTTGATCATTTTTACTCCCTAGATGTAATGAGGTCTTAGAACAGTGGCCTGTAATGACTTGATTTTTCAAGTTAAGGTCTGTGTCTCTTTGTTAAGTTCAGTTAGGCTTTATTCATATGTCTACCAGATACATAATATACTAAAGCACGCATAAAGTCAAAACACATATGTAGAGACAAGTTAAAGAGGGCTAAAATCTAATGTTTCTTCACTTGTTAGTTGTAATCGTATTATCCACATAAATCAATGTTTTTGTCTGTGGCGTGACCACATACAGCACAGTCAGTGAAGGTGATGGTCATGATAAACATGCTGTAGCCAGTATCAGACGGGAAGATGAAAACAGTTTTATGCTCGGAATCCAGGGCCCATGAGCCAGGGATGTGGGCTTGTAACCATGGTATTTGTAACGAGACAGAAAGAAGCTCACAAGAGGCCGATGGTTTCTGGGCTGGGTCAGAGGAAGGTTAGGATCAGATGTACAACCACAATCCCATGTCTTCTGTTCTGTCCCCCGGTAAGGGAACATCTTCCCAATAATGGGTCTACTTCCTGTTGTATTAGGGCTGGGTATTGCCAATGATTTGCAGAAATTCATGAGGGGTCCAGTTGAATTTGATCAATAATTTGATGCATTGTTGATTTTCTTGGGAATATTTCAGTTACAGATTTTATTTGCCAAGACACCAATTTTGCTTGGATATGAAAGTGAGTAATTCACTAATAGTGTCAGTAATCCACTAGTAAAGGAACACTCTAACATAGTGAATTATTGAAGATATTAAAATTTAAAATTAACTCTGTTACATAAATGTACTTTTTACTCACACTTCCACAGGAATAGGCATAGATCAGTACCATACTTTACCGTTTCAGGATTTCATGAATTGATGAAACCGATGTAGTCTTAATTTGTTTTGCAAGCATTTAATGAATGGTTTTAATTATAATGTGGTTCCAGCATGCCATTCAACAGGCAAGCCAGAATAATAACTTAACAACATATTTTTTGTTGAAATATGCTACAAACATGTTACAAGTTTTATTTAAATTCAGTTACTTCATGTCGACTTCATCACATGCTCTTTAAGTTGTTATAGCTCCAGCTGCTGACTGAAGAATGTAGTCTAATCCAGCCCAACTCTTTCAGTGTGAAGTTACAGAGGGTTTGACCTTTTGGGTTCCACACCTGACATAGTAGAGGAATAAGGGCCGAACAAGATCGTCTCTCAGGCCGTAGATCAGGGGGCTCAGGCAGCGAGGCAGAATGAGAACAAATAGAAAGTTCACAACACGGAGATTTATGAACATACGACGGTCTTTGGCCATCATAATAATGGATCTCTCAAAGGTTCCAAACAGCAGGCTGTTGAGACACAACACTAACTGGCCAAAGTGCAGTAGGACTGTTCTCCAAGCTTTCTTAGCAGACTCTTTATCCGCTGAGGCAGATCGAGCTGCAAGTATAACACTGACGTATGTGAATAATATAATGCTTGTTGCTGCCACAAAGAAAAACCCACTGAGCCCTTGATACAGATCCTTTTGCCACTGTGAAAAAATAAACATTTCTCGAGCACAGAACATAGTACCTTTAAAAGATGATGGATCCACTATCAGTGCATATAAAATATCTATCACAGCATTTATGCTACCTAGGAGCCAGATAATGAGAATTGATATACCCGTCATTCTCTGTGTGGCCATCTCACTATGATGTAAAGGGAAACAAATGGCCACATAGCGCTCGAGAGACATCACACCGAGGTTTAAAGGAGCAATATTTAACGTGGTTGCTGCAAAGAAAATCAAAATTGAACAAACAGTCTTAGGGATCCTCTGCCAATATAAAACCAACAGAAAAAACATTGGGGACAGAACCAACTGAACAGTATCATTACAGAGCATGTGGGCAAAGAGGATATAGCGAGGCAGCTCTCTAAACACAGGCTTACTCATGAGAGTGTGAAACATGATGCTGTTGATGCAGGTGAAAAGCAGGGACATGAGAATGGACACAACAATTTGAATTAGTCTCTCCTCATTCATACCTTCAAAAGATTGCTGAAAAAAGAGTAAAGTGCCTTCACTGGTTTGATTATTGCTTGCCATCATCTATATACAAACAAATACAGCATATGCACAACATACAAGAAGCTAATTTGCATACAACATTGATCAATTTACAAAATGAGTTAGGAAAGTTTGAATCCAGCCTTCATGAAGGGAAAACATCAAGAATTATAACATAAGTGCCAAGAGTCACATATAAAAGTGTGTACAAGAATAGACACAAACCTCTGTAAAGCAGTTGGTAGCAGTTAAACAGTGAGGTAAATATGTATGATATCAAATAAGGTTTAATGTCACAGCTTTTCCTAAGCTAGCTATCTGTTGAGCAGTGTCATCCTACTGAGTTTATGTGTGACCAACTCATTTTATAAGCAGCATTATGTAAGGGTGGGAAACATCCCAGCCCTGTCACCTATGTGATGTCACTGCTTCCTGCAATGGGGATGGTTCTTACCTGTTCCCATCTGTCCCCATGAGTAAAAACAATACAAATTGTACTGTTTACAAACAACCAATAACCTCTAATAATTTTCAATCATACTTAAGCATGAACAGCATCATTGTCATTCATCTGTACAGACCATCTGTAAAATTGGATACTGACAAAATAATAATAATAGCAATAATAATCATAATAGTAAGTTTGCATCAATGTCGTGTAAGCAGTGTAAACGTACAGTAGCCCAAAGACTGTTCTGTGGGTAGAAGTAAGCCTTGCCCTCCGGTGTTATATGAAGGCTGATCAGTTCTGTCACCTTATATGATTCCATCTGTGTTCTTTTAGCTGGGTTTGCTGACTTGACATGCCACTCACATGTTTGGCTGGAACCTTTTTATTTATTGGCATTGTCGGCATGTTCATTGCACTTCAGTTAAATCAAGTTCTGAAGCTGCTTCCTTTCCATGCTGATGAATTTGAAACTCCTCTTGTGTAGACCTCTGCTCCTCCGTTTGTAAACTGGTTAGCTGTGGCTGCTGCTTCCTGTGGTGTGACCCATAGTGCCACTGCCTCAACCTTGTCACTGACCTGTAGGTAAATAATACATATAATATTTTTTACAAATGATTCACGTCTCATGGAAAATGTTCCACATTATGTTAAATAGGCATGGTACTGTACATAGTGCATTATATGTTCATTTCTAGAGCAAAGTGCCAAATTGGGTGTGTTGCCGGTGTTGTCTTTGACACTGCTGTGGGCCCTGAGAGTGTTTTTTTCCCCTCAGAAACCATCACTTTCACTAATATACTTTTACTTATAGCTGATGCTGCAGCTTCGGCAGATGGACTGCAAATAAGTTACCTGGCAGATTGAAGGAGACATGGCAAATTTCGTCACACTCCTCCCGAACTTGCTTTTGTAAACGGCATATAGCGAAGTTGCCCCCAACGGCCCATCCACGGCTGAAGTGCCCTTGAGTAAAGCACCAAAGATAATTAATGCGTAGCAAGATGGGTCGTCCTAGTTCATGTCTATGAGGGCAAAGTGGAGTTCAGTCAGAGACGGGCTCTGGTTCAGTCCCCGCCTGCACAGGGGCGTGTCACTGACGTATGACTGACGTTTGAACGCCTCGGTTCCACACCAGACAGAAGCCGGAGTACCTTCGGTACCTTCACCTCACTGTGTGCTCTGTGTGCTTCACTAATTCACGGATTGGGAGACCAAATTTCCCTCACGGGATCAAAAGAGTATCTATACTTACTAACTTATTTACTATTGGGGCAGGTCTCTTGGCACACTGCCTGATCTTTTCCTCCTAATCTTAATGTAGCCCCTTGTTTTAGTGTTACCGTTTACTTTGAGAAAGTCACCGGTCCCCCTGGTTGAAAAACATCCCAAAGGAATCATTTTCTCACCCCCACAATTGAAATGGACATGGTGTCATTCAATCTCAGGCCATGTCCCTGGGTCAAAAAAATCCAGCGAAAGCTAAATTCATTGTCCAGGTGTGCCCTTAGTTAAGCTGGGTTGTGCATGTTTGGAGAATAGTGATCCATGATCACATCCATGATGACTAAGTGATCAATTTTGGGATGGGGTAAAAATTTCAACCACCAAAACATCACCCCCAAAGTGGAGAATAGCTATAGAAATGTATTAGTTTTGGGGGTTTTTCAGACAATGGGACCTGGTGACCTCAAAGTAAATGGTAACACTAAAACAAGGGGCTACATTAGGATTTTTGGAGGAAAAGATCAGGTAATTCACACAGGAATGCTTTACTCAGAGCAAAGAGATTTCTTAGATGTAATGAAATAATAAAGAGAAAAATAGAATGAGATTTTTTTTTATCAATTCAGTGGTGGTGTCTTTTACTTAAGGGACATATTTATTGAAGTAATCTAAAAGTAATCCTAAAGTAATCAGATTACGTTACATGTTTTTGGTAATCCAACTGATTACGTTACTGATTACAAAAATTGCCATGTAATTTGTAGTCAGTAATGGATTACATTTCAAAGTAATCCGACCCAACCCTGGCTATATGCTATTCAGTTGTAAATGCATATATATATTTTTTTTTTTAGTTTATTTCAGTTATCCTTTATTTTACCAGGTGAGTTCCATTGAGATCTTAAATATCTTTTTCAAGGGAGCCCTGGGACAGCAAAAATATATTCTGGTCTTACTCAAAACTGCAAAATTATTGTGGGAGTGGGGAGTTTAGCCTACAGTGTTCATTTGATTACATTTCTCTCTTTATTTCCCTCTTCAAAAGGCTTTTGTGACAGGAAACTGATATATTTATTTACATTTAGATACAAATTATCTGTTAAGGACTACAAAATAAGCTCCTCACTTTGGAGCTTAAAGCCAGGCTGTCTCCTACATCACTTTTTAGTTTCAAAAACCGATCCATTGCGTCACTGCATCCGATGCTAAAATAAATCTGTTCTGTAATGAACACTGTAACTGATTACTGTAATAAGTGAACACTTTTACTTAATTGTATTTTCTCAATGGTAAAACATTAACTAAGTCTCTCCAAAAACTGATAAATGACAGGTTATCTGTTGGTGATCACATTGTTGTGGAGCCAGATTAATTCTATTGAAGACAGTCACAATGAACTACTAGATGTGCTATAGCTGGCCATTCAGACTGTAAACTAAAAATAAATATTTTGTCTTATGTTGCCTTCTAGTGGATACTGGTGGTATTGCCACATAAAGTCAACCTCAGTTGACCTGCAACGGAATTATTCGCATTCCCCCCATTTTATCTGTATTACTGATAAATGCTTTGGTAAGTAATACAAAAATTACAATGTGCTTGTTAATACAACAGTTAGGTCCAGTCAAACTTTTTTATTATTATTAATTAGGATGGGATGTACAGTATTACACAGGTCTTTATGAATGGGGTCATGTGCCTATGTTGATCAAAGGCAATCAACTGTTAATTAGTTGTGTTGACAGGGAAATGTTTATACTATAAATATTTGAGTGGAACTGTTAATGAGTTATTGTTATTTAGTGGAACTGTAATTTAATTATTGTTATTTGTCTTTACTCAGTCCAAAACACAACTGCAATTTCATTGATATTAAACAAATATATATATATAATATGTTATATATATATATATATAACAACTTAACATGACTTATTCATGTTTTCAAAAATACACAGGTAAATGACTTTTTGAAGTGTCATATAAAATATATGCATTAGAAAAATCATTACACACAGCAATTTATGACAGTTTACTGCACAGTGAAAACAATATCTGATCAGTTTGGTTGATTTTATTTTTCTGTGCTTTCAGAGGTTAGAGGGCCGTTCAATGATAATACTTATGATCTATGAAAACAGCATATTCATCTAAAAAGAGAGAATAAAAAATGTGAATAATAGAAAAAGCGCAAAAGTGGTGGCTGAAAAGTACAACTGACCATTATACTGTGGAAAAAAAGTACAACTCTTACTCTTATGTAACCTGTTTACTGTTGCGCATCTAGGCCACCACAGCAAGCACACATCTAATTAAAGTATGTCTGTTTCCCCAGCAGTCAATTGTATATACACTCAAAAGTATTCATGTTAAGTAGACCATACATTTTCCAGAATAAACCCATGTGTTTGTATGTATGTATGTATGTATGTATGCTAGTCAGTGTATATTGACATTAGGCTTGACTTTACGTGTGCCACACTGTAAATAGAACAGAAATAGGGGCCTGACAGTGTCGTCTCTCAGGCCGTAGATCAGGGGGCTCAGGCACCGAGGCAGAATGAGAACAAAGAGAAAGTTCACGTAGCGCAGGTCCATGAATAGACGACTGCTGCTGGTCATAGCCAAGAGCCTCTCTATGCTGCCGAACACCAGCGTGTTCAGGCACAGGCCCAGCTGCATGAGGTGCAACAGGAGCGTCTTGTGTGCTCTCTTAGCCGACTCTTTATCACTGGAGGCAGAACGAGCCGCAAGCATCACACTGATGTAGGTGAAGACAATGATCAGCGTCACGGCAACAAAATAGAAGGCGTTGAGGCCCTCAAACAGTTCCCGTTGCCATGGTGCAATGAATATTCTCTCCCTTGTGCAGAACATGCGCTCGCTGAAGAATGTGGGGTCCGTGGCTGAGGTATAGAGAATGTCTACGACCGGGTTTACTGCCCCGAAGAACCAAATGACCGATATAGCCAGGCCGGTTCTCGTCTTGGTGGCAATCTCACTGTGACGCAGGGGAAAGCAAATAGCCACGTAGCGCTCCAGTGACATCACGGCTAGATTTATGGGCGCATTTCGTGAGGTTGAGGCCGTGACCAGTATTAGAATGGAGCACACGGCTTTAGCCAACTGGACATAACACAAGGAAATGATGTACATCAGAGAGGAGAAGAGCAGCTGGACGGTGTCGTTACAGAGCATGTGGGCAAAGAGGACGTAGCGAGGGGTCTCTCTGAACACAGGCTTGCTCCACAGTGTCATGAACATGACCGTGTTGATGTAGATGAAGAGACTGGACATGAAGATAGCCACCACCAGTTTGGTCAGCGGTCCCTCAGAGGTCAGTTGCACCTGGAACATCTGCTGATGAGCGATCAGAACCTCCTTCCCTGAGTTATTCAGGGCCATGACATTAGAAAACACAAACACAACAGAAGCACAATAGAGCTAACCGAGCTTAGAGACTAAAAACATACAAGCTTAAGCACAGAGAGAACAGAGCAAAGGAGTCCCTCACTCTCACACACAGATATACCCTTCTGTGAAATGCAGGAACTTGAGATTTCTGATGTGAGATCACATTACAGTTCACATGTAGAGCGTGTAGTGACAATATACAAAAGAACACAATAAGCAATCGTGCTTTGGACTGTTCTACACATCAGTTTACATAACACACATTTACAAAAAAAAAAACAATTAACTGTGTAAGCCCTTTTTCAAAGCTTAACAAAACAATCCAATGTAAAACAATGCAGTGTAATAAAAGTTCTATGAGAACAATTCATGCAACAGGGAAGAGGAGAAATGAGATTTGTAATTATAAACAGTCTTCTGTTTGAGGACATGGGTGTATGGATTATAATGCTGGAATAGTGTGAGGTCCACTGCTCTGATTTCCCTCCAGTGTTCAGACCTGAAGAGCTGTCCTTTATGAAGAGGACAGGAGGTGAGGTAACCCATATGACATCCCCACGCCCCCCTCGTCTCCCATACGTAATGTTGTATGTACTGTAGGTGATGTGAGTGACAGCTTGGACCTACCTATCTGCAAGAGCAGTGCAGCAGGCCTACCTGTGTCTGAGGCAAATAAGGTGTTAACACATTAACATACTTTCAGCTCTGCTATATTCATTTTCAGTAAGCATGAATCAAGTTATGTATGTTGTTTATAAGGAATGCATGTGCACTGCAAATTATGTCTTTTGTACATGTTACATGTCTGTGGTTTTTAATTAATCATTGTTTATTCAGAGAAGTTTGACTGAGCTTTAAGCACTTTTATAGCAATTCACAATCATATAACAACAACAACAACAAAACAACACTCTGATAACAGACATCAGCAATAAAAGAGTATACAATACAAAAGCCAAATGAGGAAAATATCAGTCAAAGAAGAACAACCATAATGTCTAGTACACCTTTACAGGCAAGTTGTTCTATTGACACAAACTAAATATCTAATTTTAATACCTTATTATATTTTATATACAGTTTTGTTTACAGTGGCAGGCTGTCAGGGCCTGCTAGGCCCTCTCTGCAGGTCTTTCTATTTTCAAATAGTTAATAATATACCGTCTGTTGCATGTATTACACTCGATACAGTAAACCAGGCTATGTTAGGTTGGGGGATTTTAAACGTGTGGTTTTGCACCTATTTGGCGTCCTTTCGGGCTTAACTGGCAACCTCATTATGAAATGCATACACTAAGATGGCTAAACCACTCCACACACACTAAGATGGCTAAACCACTCCACATACTAAGATGGCTAAACTACACACCACACACTAAGATGGCTAAACTACACACCACACACTAAGATGGCTAAACCACTCCACACACACCACACACTAAGATGGCTAAACTACACACCACACACTAAGATGGCTAAACCACTCCACACACACCACACACTAAGATGGCTTAACTACACACCACACACTAAATGGCTAAACCACTCCACACACTAAGATGGCTAAACAACACACCACACACTAAGATGGCTAAACTACACACCACACACTAAGATGGCTAAACTACACACCACACACTAAGATGGCTAAACCACTCCACACACACCACACCACTAATATGGCTAAACCACTCCACACACTAAGATCAGGGTTCCTACACATTTTCCATTTCAAAATTCCATACTTTTTCCATACCCAAATTTTCAAACTTCCAGATTTTTCTACTCATAATCTTGAAATTGCGGCCATAACTCGGTGAAAAAAAAAACGTATGGACATCTGAAGTGAATTAAAAAAATGACACTTAATATTCGTCCATTTAGTCAGGTCATTTTTCTACTGTATGAGCCAGCTGGCAATTTGTGCAGGCACTCGCTCAATCCAGTTGTCATCAACTTCAGACTGTAACACTTTTGCCATTCTATCTGGCGCATCACTAGCCTGGCGGGCCATCCTATATCATTGAAATGTATAGTCTGGAATCGAACCATTTACCTCGCTTAATCCAAGGGGCGGGCAGAGAATTGTCTTTCAAACTGCCTAGGCATGCAATAGGCCAGCACTACGACCATATCCGTATCCGGTCGGCAAAACGGCAAATACATCCTTCTTCGAAAGGAATTACTTAAGTGCATTGTGTTGCTCAACTTTCAAAGAAAAGCACAAGTCCAACTCCTCCAAAGTTGACGCCAACGCCGATTCAAACAACCGCTCTTCGTTAGCCATAGCCACCTTCCACCGTCACAGGACTGTCGTTATCCTGTTAAGCCCGCCTTAAGACTCTCTAACAAAATACACCTAATGGCGGCCTTACATTGTACGATTTTGGTCTGTTTTCACAGTCGGCGACTAAATTTCCAAAGTCGGACTGAAATCATGGGAGTTGTACTGGAATCGCGGCGCGCTCCCGTCAACTAGATCGTTAAGTGTAAGGTGCCAATCTTAGCGGTTTTAAGTCAGTCGGAGTCAGTCCTTTTCTAGTTTTGCCGTTATGACAATATCAAACATGTTTGATATTATCACAAGTCTTTCTAGTCGTGGCTCATGCAAATAGTGACGTGAACTATAAAAACCAATAGTAACCTCTCTCCAACACCAAACAGGAAGGGGCAAAGTAGGCGACAGCTGTAGCCTATATGATTAATTGTTATTCTTATAATATTTGTCATTTCTTATACATATTTAGTCGGCTCTTCCACGTAACAGAACAACTCTATATCGGTTAGGGATGTCACGCATGAAACAATGCTGCAGAAACACGAAAATACGACTTTGAGTTTAGTAGGCTATCATTTCAGTTCCTGTTTATCTATGGGTAATAATTTAAAGGAATCTAGTTGCAGTCTTGCAAATAGTGACCCTGCAAGATCCCTAGTCATTGCAAAATCATAGTCTGTGACTTAAAACTCTACTACTTGTCTTTAGATGTGAGAGGGTCTGAGACTGTAGTCTTTCAAAAATCTTTTCCAAATCTTTCCAAAGTCTGTCAGTGTAAGGAGGGCTTAAGATGGCTAAACTACACACCACACACACTAAGATGGATAAACTACACACCACACACTAAAATGGCTAAACTACACACCATTATTAATTATGGGGGGGGGTCGGCAATGAATGTCCCGGATTTTCACAAATCAAATGTGGCAACCCTACACACCACACACTAAAAGATGGCTAAACTACACACCACACACTAAGATGGCTAAACCACTCCACACACACCACACACTAAGATGGCTAAACCACTCCACACACTAAGATGGCTAAACCACTCCACACACTAAGATGGCTAAACTACACACCACACACTAAGATGGCTAAACCACTCCACACACACCATACCCTAAGATGGCTAAACTACACACCACACACACTAAGATGGCTAAACTACACACCACACACTAAGATGGCTAAACTACACACCATACACTAAGATGGCTAAACCACACCACACATACCACACACTAAGATGGCTAAATTCCACACCACACACCAATGGCCACCTTACACTAAACAACTTTGACAAGATTTGGGAAAGATTCTTGAAAGATTGTACTCAAAAGACTCCAATCTTTCAAGAATCTTTCCCAAATCTTGTCAAAGTTGTTTGGTGTAAGGAGGCCATAAAATGGCTAAACCACTCCACACACACCACACACTAAGATGGCTAAACTACACACCATACACACCACACACACCACACACTAAGATGGCTAAACTACACACCACACACTAAGATGGCTAAATCCCTGAGGCTTTTGGCCTTTGGCTGGAAAGCCAAAAG
The DNA here is from genome assembly GCF_046254945.1 of Alosa pseudoharengus. Taxonomy (NCBI): domain Eukaryota; kingdom Metazoa; phylum Chordata; class Actinopteri; order Clupeiformes; family Clupeidae; genus Alosa; species Alosa pseudoharengus. The sequence continues at coordinate 737,204 of NW_027468709.1, read as the reverse complement.
ATGTTAAAATGTAATTCTGTGCAAACTTAAGCAATTTCGTGCAATGTATTACTATTTTGTGCAAATAACTTTCCTAGCAAAGGATCAAATAGGTTTATAAAAAAGAAAAATAGATCAACATCCATATATTAAAAATGAGTAAGACTAAATGTTAAGTGCAAAGTAGAAGTTCCTGACGTTTCGCCATGCTGTGGCTTCTTCAGAGGAGTAAAGGTTAGGGTTACTGTCATGATAAAAATCATGGATTCTTTCATATTGTGTAAATTTACCATTCATTATTTGACACTGTTTTCTTGATTTCTACCCACTAAGGGCTTGATTGAACCATTTGAACATGTTCATCATATATCATTTGAACATGTGAACCATTTGAGCATGTTCATCATATATCATTTCTGATTTCCATTCATAAGCAGAACAAATAACTGGATTGTATTCCACCTTCCCTTTATATTGTATCCAGTGAGTAGTGTTGGTGTTTTATTTTATTGCAGGGTTCTCATGAGTCATGGGGTTATTCCAAACTTGGAAAGTCATAGAATTGTATCATTTTTTGGGCAAAATCATTGAATATCTGTGGCCTACTGGTTAGCGCTTCGGACTTGTAACTGGAGGGTTGCTGGTTCGAACCCCAACCAGTAGGAATGGCTGAAGTGCCCTTGAGCAAGGCACCTAACCCCTCATTTCTCCCCGAGCGCCGCTGTTGTAGCAGGCAGCTCACTGCGCCGGGATTAGTGTGTGCTTCACCTCACTGTGTTTCACTAATTCACAGATTGGGATAAATGCAGACCAAATTTCCCTCACAGGATCAAAAGAGTATATATACTTATCAGGGAATTTTGTTTATCTACTTGCCAAAATACATGAATACAAATGTATTTCCTCACAAAATTGGTGTATATTTGGTTATCAGCGTTACTGCTTGCTTGAGTGGTTGTGGTTAGCTCAACATTGTTTATTCAATGCCCATTTATTCATGCTGCTCTAAGATTCTTGAAAACAAGTCAGAGACGCTATGCAGCTGCTCTGAAATGCTTGGGCAGTATATTGTACCATTCATTACATAGTAGGTCACAGACATTTTTTTTTTGTCAGGGAAAGACAGGAAAAAAACATGGAATTTTACATTTGACTGAGTGGGAACCCTGTAATTGATTGATTGATTGATTGATTGATTGAGGCAAGTACCCATGTGTTTTAGCCTTGGTGCTCGCATACCCGCCAATCTGAGATGCTGTAAGTGTGGTTTCTGTTATGTGATGAAATTTGATTTGTGAAATTGTGCTGGGCTGCATGGCCCCTAAACAATAAATAACATCACCGTATCACAGCAAAACTGTGCTAGCATTAAAGGTGCCATGTGTAATGTCCGCCAAAAAATCAATTCATACTCCACATTCCATAAAAAATGGGGGCAGTATACCTCCAGAAAGTAAGATGGTCTACCCTAGAGTAACAACCGGGAAACGTGTCTTGCAGTTTGGCTGGCGGTTATGTTGCCCGCATACTGCCTCCCATAGCCGAAACTGGTATTATGACACCTGTCGGGCTGTGGCTAGTAATTTAGCATGCTAATTCAGGTTGATATATCTGCAGCACTATACCTTGTCATTTTTTTAATGACATCATCACCCTTATTTCTTCTCATTCTTTTGATGCGTGTAGCTCATTTTTTGGATATTTTTACCTCAATTCTTACACATGGCACCTTTAAGGGGGCAGTGGGCCCAGTAGATGGGTGTTATCATCCAACGATGAATCAAACACAAACACAACTGTTTGTTCAGCATTGTTCTGCGGCCTTTTAATTTGATTCAGAACTCTCAGGGACATTTTCAAGAGCATCATTGTTGGGAACATTGTGTGGATTGAAGAATACATCTTCTGCAACACACACCACAAATCTCTACATGGATACCTCTGTTATTATGTGCAGCTATACATGCATGCTATAATATGTGGTTGTTAGCTGTAACCAAGGTGCAACTCGTTTTGCTGGGGAGCTATGCTGTGGCTGTTCAACAAACAAGGCTGGCGACCGACTTATGAAAATCCAATATTTATTTAATACAATATTTAAAAAGACACAGTCCATAAGTAGAGAAGGCACCAGTTCACAGGTAGTGGGCTATTCTGCTGGTGGTGGGCGGGCACATCCGATCCGGGGAGCGAGGGAGAGGGGCAGTGTTCAGCTACACGCACACGCTGATCCAAGGGGGAGGGGCGGCCGATAGTCGAGCGGGTGTCCAGGCAGTCCAAACAATCCAGGCAACACTTTACGTCACACGCGCATTGATGGAGGGCGACCGATGTCGCGCCTCCAGATGACACAACAAGCAGCGAGTTCGTCCGAGGCAACTTCTCGACACCGATCAGGAGCAGACACACAGGAAACTTCGCGTCCAATGGATTCTTCTCCACACGCTACCACAGCCCACGGCTATAAACACTGTGCACCAAAACTCTACCCCGCTCTCCCTTCCTCCCCATGAGCTTGTCTTTTGTCTGTCACAATGCCGCTTCCCTAATTATCCCCAAATCACCACACCTGTGCCTAGAGAGCCCCGTACCCCTCTATCTACAGGTCGCATTACATGCACGTCACACACACACACACACACCCCCAGATTCCTCAGTCGCACCAGACATTGCAAGCCCATCTGTAATCAGTGTGGGGAATCTGGACATATTAGTAGGCACTGCCCCCCCAAAGACAGCCAGCAGGGTTTTTAGGCTCACCAGTCACTGCGGGTCAAGTGGCTGGGCATTTCCAACATGACCCCCGTGCACTTCATAGCAGGGCCTGGGTAGCGGGTTCTTGCCCTTTAGTGACTGTAAAAGCTGATGGGAAGGATGTCCAATGCCTGCTAGACACAGGATCCCAAGTCACCCTGTTTAGTGAGACCCTTTGTAAAGAACTTTTTGGGAGCACGAAAAACCCCTGTACTGATAACCTGTCATGGCTCACTCTGCAGGCAGCGAATGGGTTGCACATTCCATATGTTGGATATATGATGATGGACTTTCAGATTGGGGAAACGAATGTGCCCTCTAGGGGGTTGTGGTTGTTAAGGATGATTGTCTTGGGGCTAGTGTCGTGGCAGATATTCAGACTCGGGCCAGAAATTAAGTCCAAACATCTTGCCCACAACGTAACAAAAATACACCATTATAAGTGCTGAAGTCAAAAACTTCTCCCAAAAAGAAGGCTCAAAAGTCCGGCAGAGTTCCGTGCAAAAAATCCTTTAATGACTACATAGCGCAAAGCCTGAGTGGATCGCACGATCGCACTCCCGAACAATGATAGAACTCTCTTACTTATACCCCTCCAAAATGCTGACACAACACTACCCCAAACGAACTTTTCACCTTAAGTTTATGGAAAGTTCAGGGGTGTACAGTATAGAGTGATCACAGGTCATACATTGTGCATGGGTTAAATATCGTTCGCCCCCCTGCAGTCTCCTACTGGTTGTTATGAGTAGAGCTAGCCCTGTGTACGCGTTATCTTGCAGCTTCAAGGCCGACTTTGGTTTCTTCAAAAGGCCTAGGCTAAGGCAGCATGAGACACAGTGCAACAAAATGAGACACAGGGCAGCAAACAGAGACATAGGGATACAGAGCGCACGTAGGGGGAATTCTGGTAGAATAGCTTCAGTATGTTAATAGTACTAGTTAAACTTGTTATTTAAAATGTTATAAGAGTATTATGGTTAGGAATAACTTCAGTGTATTACTTGATTATGATTAAGGTTATATGAATACATGCTTTACAGTTTCAAACTCGTTCTCTCATCATGATGTCTACAACCCATAGGATAATTTTATACAACACTAGGAAGGCCATCCTAGGGATAAATGTAATATCCGCCTGCTTGCAGGGGTTGTTTAGCCGTCCGAACACCTCTGCTTACACCCCACAGCTTCATTCCCTGGGCAAGGAATGTGATATAGCCTTTGCAGATTGTAATAGGATCCTAGTACTGTTCAATGGGCCAAACCTCGTACAGCCAGACTGGCGTATAATTATAATGTCACTATTCCAGCCCACGCTGAGGCCTTAGTGTGGGCAAAGGTCAACAACGACGCCCCCCTACAGAATTGTCCCGTCGTGATTGAGCCAACAGGGGAGATTGGGGGCTTAGAGGTGGCAAGGACTGTGGGTACTATCCGGCGGGGGAGGGTTCCCGTTATTATGTAGTTAAGTGATCGCATTCCTCAACCTGAGCTGCAGTGTTTCCGCGTGCAGATGCCCATTAGCCTTCCTGCCATGACTGCCGTGGGATTGTGGACAACAGTTTTTACGTATTGATAGACTCTTGGTGGCAATGTGTGTCTCGTGTGCCGTACCGTGTGTATTTAAAGACTGTGTGCCTCGTCTTAAGTTTGCTATGTTGCTGTGCTATGTTTGGACGTTGCAGTGACTCTCTTCTTCAGTAAATTGCCCTAGGAATACTATTGACTGCTTAAGAATTGTAGTCCACACTTACTGGCTATAGCAGTTTGGCCTATTAGTATCAGTTTTATCCATTGGACGCGAAGTTTCCTGTGTGTCTGCTCCTGATCGGTGTCGAGAAGTTGCCTCGGACGAACTCGCTGCTTGTTGTGTCATCTGGAGGCGCGACATCGGTCGCCCTCCATCAATGCGCGTGTGACGTAAAGTGTTGCCTGGATTGTTTGGACTGCCTGGACGCCCGCTCGACTATCGGCCGCCCCTCCCCCTTGGATCAGCGTGTGCGTGTAGCTGAACACTGCCCCCCTCCCTCGCTCCCCGGATCGGATGTGCCCGCCCACCACCAGCAGAATAGCCCACTACCTGTGAACTGGTGCCTTCTCTACTTATGCACTGTGTCTTTTTCATTTTCTTTTTTTTGTTTTTGTTAGCAACTTATCAAGGACCTACACGGCTTCATTATGAAGCACTGACTAAAATAAACTAAACAAGCATATTGCTGAAGCAGCATATAGGCCTCAGTATTCTCCCTGATTTCAGCACTAGTATAGTGTAATAGAGACAGGCAGGGCTGAATACTTCAGATTCAGTGCTGACAGACCTCCAAAGCATTGATTACATTTGACAAATGGATATAACAAGTATCCACCTGCTCAGACAATCACAAAACATTTAATCTGTAGAATAACAGCTCTCACATGTTACATTACCTTACATTACATTTGGCTGACACATTTTCAGCTAACAAGTGACTAACAACATGGTAAACAGTTTAAGCTTTTTAAAGCAATTCTCTCAACAATTCTAGGACAATTTATTTTAGATAAACTTCAAGGCATTGATTACATTTTCTCATAGGCATCACCTCTACACTATAAAGAGTGAGAGTCCTAACTACTGATGGTGTTCAATAGTATAAGTCTTTAGGAGTGAAAGGCATGTATTTGGACATATGTTATCATTTAGCAGTTATATGTGACTAATCAAATGTATTTCTGCAGCTGCATAAGCCTCAGGTCTCTCCCTGATTGAGAATCACTAGTTGATGGAGTCCAGATAGATTAATATAACAGGTCACCCTTGCCCTTCTGGGCTGAATGCTTTGCTAAAGGTTCAGTGCTCAGATAAACACAACACATTTCATCACTTGAATGATTGATGTCACATGAACAAGATTTGGATTGTGGTAGATAATTTCCAAGGTACATTTACATTACATTTGAACAAGGACAAATGGCTTGTTTTCTCATAAGCATCACCTCTACAACCCAGTAAGTGAGTGCTCTATTTTTCAACTACTGATGGTTTCAGCAGCTGGTGCACTGCATAGAACCACAATTTCTTAATTATAGGTCTGCAGGCCTCATCATAAAACAGTGAAATGAATGCTATGAGTGAATATTAACTTTAGGCTTGGCTCCAGACAAGCCACATCTAAAATAGTACATGTACAAGCAGCGGAGAGAGTCATCTCTCAGGCCGTAGATGAGTGGACTCAAACACCTGGGGATCAGGATGAACAGCAGGTAGATAATGTAACTCACCTCCAAGAAAGCGTCAAAGCTCAGGGTTGCGGTAATGAAGCTAATTAAGTTGCCGTACAACAGCGTGTTCAGGCAGGGGATCAGCTGGATCATGTGAAGCAGAAGCGTCCTGTGTGCCTTGCCTGCGGACTTAGCGCTGCTCGAGAGAGACCGAGCCACAACCATGATGCGAATGTAACTGTAGAAGATGATGAGCACCACAGATATGTAGTAGAGGGCATCTATAGCCTTGTCGAACGACCTCTGCCATGGTGTTGTGATGATGCTCTGACGATCACATATAATCTGCTCAGTGAAAAAAACAGGGTCAGTCACGGAGGTGTAAACTGAATCGATCACAGAGTTCACAAACCCTAAGAACCAAATGGCAGCAATGGCCACGTACGTTTTCTTAACGGTGGCAAGTTCCTTGTGGCGCAGAGGAAAGCAGATGGCCGTGTAGCGTTCCAGCGACATCACGGCCAGGTTGAGGGGCGCGTTTCTGGAGGTGGAGGCCGCGATTAACATTAAGAAGGAGCAGGCGACTTTAGGGACGGGACTGATGAAGAGGAAGATGATGAAGTTTAGAACCGAAGAGGAGATGAGCTGAATGGAGTCAGTAAAGATCATGTTAGCAAAGAGCAGGTAGCGAGGAGTGTCCCTCAGCATCGGCTTGCTATACAGCGTGACGAACATGACGGTGTTGATGTAGATGAAGACGAAAGACACAATCACAGCGAATTGGATTCGCGCCGTCTGTGCATACATCACCCGTTGAAGCTCATCTGTGGAGTTGGCCAGCTTAGGCTAGAAAGAGAGCACAAATACACACACACACACAAACACACATACACAAACACACACACACAGCCAGAAGCTGTATCTTAGCACTGCTACCCTGTGAGCTGAGTAACAGTCCACATACAGTGTTTACAGGTACTAAAAGCTTGCACCTTCACAGAGGTTTCTCATCTCAAACAGACATCATAATGATGCATATATCACATTGCATTCAGAGAAAAATAAGTAAGCATGATCAGCAGCTTTCTGACTTACATCCAACATAATATCTTCACATTAAAGTCATGTATGTATGTTTCCTGTGAGATTGTGTGTGACGTTTGCCAATGTGTGCTGTGGGTAGATGGCCGCACCATTAATAACAGAGCTGACCTCAGTGCCGTTTTATAGACAGGAGAAGAGATGATTTCATGAGTATCGTGTCACCCCCCCCCGAACAGAACATCAAAACAAACACACCACACTGCCTTTGTACACCTCATCTCTAATTTCCAGATATTTTTAGATAACACTTCTCTGTAGAGGCTGCTTGTTTTTTTGCCAAACCAGAATTAACATCCATATTCAGTGGTTGCCATATTATTTAATCTAATGCAGACATGTGAAAACATTTTCTAAATAATGTCAAATCAGAATTCCATAAACACACTCAAAACTCAGCCAATTATTAACCTCATAGCTGAAGAAATTTTGCAAAATCAATGTATAAAACTTGGCTAATAGTTGGGAAATTACAGAACTGTTTATAGGCCTTGTCTTAAAGCATTAATGAATGTAATCAGTCAGTGAATCAGCTTGGCTCTAGACAGGCCTCATTTAAAGAAGTGCATAAACAAGTGGTGAAGAGTGTCGTCTCTCAGGCCGTAGATGAGGGGACTCAGACACGTGGACAAACAGAAGGAAGGTGCTGTAGTAGTGCACGTCAGCATAAACCGTGTAGCTCAGGGTCTGTGCCAGGAAGATGATGTAGCACGTGTTATAGCAGGGGTGCCAAACATAAGGCCCGGGGGCCAGATCAGGCCCGCCAGCAGGTTTTATACGGCCCCCCAGATGTTTTGGGTAGGGAGGGAAAATTAGAAAAAAAGATCCAGTTGTCTTCAACAATGTGTAATAAGCAATATCTATTATAAATTGATAACCTAGCACTACAAACAATCCTCAGGAAGGAAGAAGCGGAAAAACTAACATGGAAGTCGGGCATTTCAAGAGAGAAAGAGCAGTATATGACAGCAGTACATTATTTGTACTTGTTTGCTCATAAGTGATATCATCAAATAACACTCTGATACCCATGCAGAAAAAAATAATGACCATGACGGCCCACCACGAGGTCTCGTTCCAACAAATCCGGCCCACTACCTAATATGAGTTTGACACCCCTGTGTTATAGCGAACCTCATAGCTCAGGTTCAGTGTGAGGAGGCTGACTACAGTATGTTGCTATACAGTAGCATGCTCGGGGCTGCAAATGCTCACACCAGCAGGCTGCAATGGCAAACACAGGCCTTGTTGACCCCATTCATCAAGCTCTAGATATCATAGAGTATGAACAAACACAGGCCTAGATATCATAGAGCATGAACATGCCCAGAATGAATCTGATATTCAGTGTCACACTATTTTTTTTTTTCAATTTGCAAATGTAAATGTTTTTTTTTTTTTTCCAAATAATCAGATTTCACTTAAGACAATATCTGAACTCATGGCAAGATTTTGCATTGCATCAACTGGCTTTATGTTATGCAATTCCACCTCAATATTACTCATTGTATGAGCTAAGTTAGCCAAGTCATGGAAACTTACACACATTAGGCCAACCTTCAACTTGCATACAGATCTCCAGCCTACGTAGGACTTGATGGTGCACGGAATGCCTTATACCTCTGTGTGTGTGTGTGTGTGTGTGTGGACTCTTTATTAGACAACTCTACCTTGTTGAAAGTGTCCAATTTACACTTTTATTTTTATGTGAAAATAAAAATTCAATTGTAAACATTTGATATTCATGGACATTTATGGTAATGGTATATGGTAACCTGTGAGTGTAGCTGTTTACCATGAGGCCTAAGAATAGTTGGATAGAATAATGAGACCTTCACTGACCTCAGGACAACCTGGATGGGAGACTAAGAATGACCAGGGGAAAAATTGTCATCTCCTTAGAGGTCTTATGTTGCTCATGGTAAGGACATCTACATTCAGCTCAGAAGCAATGCCCTGAGATATGACATTCACAGCAGATATTCAGCCATATATGCACATGCACTTGTATCAGGTCTGAGGTCATGCTGGGTAGGCCCAGAGCCATTGCACATGCACTTGTATCAGGTCTGAGGTCATGTTCAGAGTATGCTGTGTAGGCCCATATTGCTGATGTGTTTATCGTCTTACCAGATATTTCATTAGTCCCTTGGTGGCAAATCTCCTTGACTAGACACACATCACACAGCATACTGTCGGTGTGTGTGTGTGTGTGTGTGTGTGTGTGCATGCCCAAAAGACTGAGTCAGCAAATAAGACAGACATTGATGATCATTAATGATTCATGAGTTGCAAATACCAGGAGATGCTGCAAAACACTCCTTCGCTCTAGAGCAGAGTTGAGCGTAGGTGTGTTTGTCCAGGAACTATTCTGGTCACTGTTGTCAGTTTGGTGGGCTGCTCTGAGGAGGAGGAGGAGGAGGAGAGGCCCAGAGGGGGGTGATTATGTTGTGGGGTGATGCATTATTAATGAAACACTAAAGGTGACTACAGGGACCAGTCAGGTTTGATGAACTATGCCACCTGACTCCTGGGGCGTTTGAGCTGTCCATCATACAGCTCAACAGAGCTGCAGCTGGGTGACACAATACGGCCTTACAGCACCAAAAGGCCTGAGTGTGTTTTCACTGATGTGGTGCCTTGAGGAAACCACGGATCTCACTGCTTGAACATGTGAAGAGTTGAAACCAGATTCCGTATGCACCAGTCACTACCATGGCCTCTGTTAGCACAGTCCTCAGTTTTCCTACTTTGTTCAGTATTTTTCAACCTAGGTCCTACTGTATTTTAAGATGTTTTTAAGTGTCAACTTTCAGTAGGGACCAAAACAATGAGAACTCATGAGTATCAAACTAGCGGTTATACAATTGCATCCTGTAGCGGCATTAAAGGCAACCACTCCCAATCCCCGCCCCCTCCCCAGTCCCATCTCTGTGAGTGACAGGACTGGAAGTACTCTTCCCCAACAAGCCTTGTGCTCTGGGTGGGTTCTTCAACACCAATCTTTTCACTCGAAAATGAATGACAGTAGGTCAGCTACACAGGTCAGCTAAGAATGAACTAACCTACATGATCAGTAATTAAGCTCACACCTGCACATGGTAATATTATTCTCGGTACCAGCTGGCAACGTTATCAGTTGACTTATCAGCCTACCATGTAACTGCCACTTTACTTGCGGTACCATGACAACAACCCTGTACAACGTTGATGCGACACCGTAAAGACGTGACCAGAAGGTAACGTTGCAGTGACCAAATGACCATTTTCTAACAATGTTGCTGCATCGTCATGTGTTTGCTGTGCAGTTCAGTAGCGCTCTTTGCTTGCACATTCTGACAACATTTGTGTTCTGGCCTCAGCAACTTATAGGCTACTCAAGTATTGTTCATATTTGTTCCGAAATAAGGTCCCAAGGACCGGAAGCCAAAGGGCAGGAATTAGCCTCTTTATACAAGCTATTTATTTTTGAAGTACTGTAAGAACTGTAATACCCATAGGGGAAGAACTACAAGAATGTAGTTCTTGCCCAGAATGCTTTGCAGGATTGGAGAGGAAGGTGTAGAGGTGATGAATAAACATCTCTTTCGAACTTGTTTGTATGTGAATTCTCCTGAAGATATCAAGGTTTACAGTACTATGATTTCTAGCCTGTTTCCCCCAAAGGGAATATGTTAATTTGCCATGAAATAACATGATAATTTTGTTTCATTTAGCATGTTATCCCATCACATCATTTGCTTTTTGCATGTCGTTTTGTGTGTTGTAGACTTATTCAACTTATAATGAGCAGAGAATTTTTACAATTTCCTGTGTATTAGCCACACCATGTATGAACTGCATGCAAATATTAGTAATAGAAAATGCTGCACTGACTGCACAAGTGTATTACAGTAACCACAGTGCCCAATAGCCCAATAAATCAGAATCAGATCGTGCTGTAATCAGAAAGAAAAATGAAGAAAAGAAATGCTCCACAAGTATAGCCAACCCAATGTATCAATGTGTAACACTAGATAATGCTAATCTAATGACCTGGGGGAGAGCATGTGCAATTTAAGTGCATTTTGTTCACAGATTCTGTTAATAATTACAGTAGATTTGTGAAGTAATGCCTTGACTTGTTTGAACCCTAAACAGATTATATTCTCATCTCATTCAAATAACTTGATCATTCCGCATGCATCAGATATCCCATCATCATCCGTATGAGTATGACTCCAACACCATAGAGATCTCACCCAACATGTTGAACATCCTTACATTTTCAACAAGTTACCAAGTGATTTATTGTTCAGCTGCAAGTGTTTTAGCATTGTTCAGCTGCTAAGTCTTTTAGCATTGTTCAGCTGTACTGCCTTAATTGGTATTTGTTAGGGATATTCAGAAAAAGAAATATGTTGGGTAATGTGGTAACCATTATGTGCAATACACACCACACAACTCTAGACATCTATTGAGGTATTTTGTCATAACTGTGTTTTTATTATTTATTCATGTATCTGACCCTCTCATCCAGATCAACTTAAAAACATCAGTTGTTACAGGGCCAGTCATATGCAAGACATTGATAACGTTTATCATAATATAAGCAAGTATATTATTTATGTATATAACATATAGGTATAGGTAAGCTCTGGCTTAGTGAAGGTGACTACTATGGGGTAAATATAAATTCCAATCAGATAACACTCACATACACTCATAAGCAGAGCTACAGGCCTTGACAGAGGGAAATCAGTGCAGTGAGTTAACTTTTGGCTTGGCTCCGGACAGGCCACATTTAAAGAAGTGCATAAACAAGTGGTGAAGAGCCTCGTCTCTCAGGCCGTAGATGAGGGGACTCAGACACCTGGGCAGCAGGACGAACAGCAGGAAGATGCTGTAGCGCATGTCAGCATATACCTCGTAGCTCAGAGTCTGTGCCAGGAAGCCAATGATGTTGCCAAAGAGCAGCGTGTTCAGGCTGAGCAGCAGCTGAATCAAGTGCAGCAGCAGCGTCCTGTGCGCCTTCCTAGCGGAATTCTCATCACTCGAGACGGACCGAGCCACAATCATGACACAAACATAGCTGTAGATGATGGCAAGAGCTGCAGCCACGTAGTAGAAGCCATTAAGCGCCTGGTAGAGCAACTCCTGCCATGGTGAAGTATCAAACATAGAACCAGTACCACATAACACCTGTCCAGTGAAGAAATCAGGGTCCGTCACGGAGGTGTAAAGTGAATTGACCACAGGGTTCACCAGCCCAAAGAACCAAAGAGCAGCGATGGCCACGTACGTGTTGTTAACGGTGGCAAATTCACTGTGACGCAGAGGAAAGCAGATGGCAACGTAGCGCTCCAGTGACATCACGGCCAGGTTAAGCGGCGTGATTCTGGAGGTAGAGTCGATGACTAAGATTAAGATGGAGCAAACGGCTTTAGCAGGCCTGCAACAGAATGAGATGAATCCAATTATTGACGAGAAGAGCAGCTGGATGGTGTCATTAAAGAGCATGTGAGCAAAGAGGATGTAGCGAGAGGTCTCTCTCAAAACAGGCTTGCTCAACAGCGTGACAAGCATAACAGTGTTAATGTAGATGAAGACGAAAGACATCAACACCGTCACAGCAAATTTGGATAATCGATTGATCGCCGCTTTCTGAAGCACCTCCTTCGTGGAGTTGTTTGTGAGAGCCATAACCTAGTCACACAGATAACAAACACAAATATACACAGGCAAAGCACTGCTATTCAGCCTCTGAGTGAAAGAGATATGCTATACAAATACAGAAAGCTTAATCCTTCACAGAGGTATGTCAGCTCATCAGTGATATGTACAAATACAGAAAGCTTAATCCTTCACAGAGGTATGTCAGCTCATCAATGATACTATGTACAAATACAGAAAGCTTAATCCTTCACAGAGGATTTCACATCAATAGACATCAGAATAATACAACTGTGTCAAAACATATGAAACAGAAAATATATGCAGGTACTGTATATCACTTACATGCCACAAAATACCATTACATTAATTAAAGTACCGTAGGCAAAATACCATTACATTAAAGTACCATAGGCATATCCTAGAGAGTTGTTTGTAACTGTGTGCTGTGTAAAGATGGACAAACCATCCACAACAGACAACAGGCTTAACCTCCACACTTTTTTATAGAGGAGTCGAGCTGATTTCACTGTCAACACACCTATTAACCCCCACCCACCCATTTGCATTTTCAGATCATTTTAGATAACACATTATTGTGTGGATTTCACTTTCACTGCGAAAAACAGAATTAGTCAGAAATTCAGATACATTTTGTAATGTGGAAATGTGAATTAAATATTTTCCAATAAGAATCCTACGAAGACACTAAAAACTCAGATTAAAGTCAGTCCACAGGGCTACAAACTGTAGAGCTACCACCTCTCATATGCATACCATATGCTAATAAGAATTTTCAAGAGTACCATAAAGGCCTGAGTTCGCCAGTTTACACTCTTTTGATGTAGCTGCATCACTAAAGCATGAACGTCCTGCAAACAAGTTACAGTCAATTCTACCTCTCCTCTTATCTCCTTCAGCCTACGCCCAATTTTTAGATAGTTTCACGCCAACTCTTTTTACAAAAGCAAATAATTTGATTGGATGACCAACAGTAATTTTATACTGATTTTTGTGGACAACAGACTCCATGTTTAACATGTTTGATAACATTTTCTGACTATGCATGGTGCAAACACAAGCAGTTCACTTTAAGTATTATTGCTTGCCCGGTAGGATTACTGTAGTTGTTGCCACTTCTAACATTCTATCGGATCAAATTTGATCTCAAAACAATCTGGACACAAACAGATCTTTAAAAAATAAGTATTTGATATCCAACATGCTTGTCGTATAGTAGGCCTGAACATAACAGTGAGTAGATAATAACATAAGTGACTGTCATTGTGTTTTGAATTAAATTAATTGCATGTCCAGTAGAGCAGTACATTTGGAAATGGCTTATACTTTGGATACGGATTCATGCATTCATGCCTTGAGGAGATTTGTGTGCAGGAGAGGCCAAGTCAAGCACATCAGGTCTGACAACGGGACGAACTTGGTGGGTGCGCATGCAGAGCTGAAGAGGGCCCTGATGTCTCTCAATCAGAAGACGATTCAAGACGCCCTGCTTCCTGATGGCATTGCATGGAGTTTTAACCCACCAGCTGCATCACACCATGGCGGGGTCTGGGAAAGACTCATTCGATCCGTCCGGCAGGTACTCAACTCCACTCTGCATCAGCAAACCACAGACGATGAAGGCCTTCAAACCCTGTTCTGTGAGGTGGAGGCAATCCTGAACAGCCGCCCCCTCACCACAGTGTCCTCAGACCCCCATGACCTGGAACCGCTGACCCCCAATCATCTCCTTTTGATGAAGACCATGCCAACGCTGCCCCCTGGAGTCTTTCAGAAGTCCGACATCTACGCCAAGCGGCGCTGGAAACAGGTCCAGTACATGGCTGATCTCTTCTGGCTCCGATGGACGAAAGAATATCTTCTCCTGCTCCAAGAGAGGCAGAAATGGACAGGCATGAAGAAGAACTTCAACATCGGAGACCTCGTCCTGGTGGTCGATCCAACTGCTCCACGAGGGTCCTGGCCATTAGGAAGAGTCCTGGAGACGACATCAGATTCAAGAGGCTTGGTCAGGTCTGTGAAGTTGAAGACTAAGACGTCAGTCCTTGAGAGGCCCATCACCAAATTGTGCCGGATCCTTGAGGCTGACGATGAATCCTGATGACGACTCCAATGACGTCCCTGATAACACTATATAGGGAAGTAGTGTTTTAGTCATTTTATGTCATTTGCATACTTACCTTTTCATACTTGCCTTTGATTGACTTGCATACTTACCTTATTGGAACTGTCCTATTTTGGCTCATTTTTGCTAGACATGGAGAATGGATACTTTATTACTTGGCTCCTTTTTGTATGTTGTAAAATAATTGATTCTTGGAGAACAATTAGGGGCCGGTGTGTAGGAGCCACATTTAAGTTTCTTTTTTCTTGGACTCATGTTTTGTTTTTGTGCATTTTGTGAGGGTGCACCCCCTTTAGGTGGTAACTGGTGCCACCCAACCTGGATAAAAGAGATGCCACCTGCGCATGACAGGAGAAGAGCAGGCCGCAGAGAGACCGTTCTTGACCTCGCCCGCTCAAACACCTGCCGGACACGCTGCTCTTGTGCTGACATTGTCTTGCAGTTAGACTCTTATCATTTCTGCATCTCATTGCATCTTTTGTTTGTATTTTATTTTTATTTGTAATAAAACCGGCATATTCTCGGACAAAACCATCTCGTTGGATTTTTGGGTGCGAGTCAAAACACTGCGAATTACCTGCCTTCTCAACTCTGGGGGAAAACGGATAAAGCTACAGGAAAAGCCAGAATCCATTTTTTCGCCAGTACACTGTGAGTGGAGCAGTTTGTCCTGAGGCCTAAGAGGAGCTGGGTGGAATAATGGACCCCCATGACTACATTTCCATGCACACCATATTCCGGTTTTATTAAGAATAATTGCTATATTCTGATTGCCCATGAGTTATGTAAACACCTTATTCCAGCTGCCATAACCCGATCAAGCTCATATTCTGAATACTGAAAAATGAAATAACACTGCTAGCATATGCTTATTTTAACTGGAATATTGTGGCATATAGACACATTAGTCAGAAAATGGCCATTTTGGAATATTATATTCCATCTGCGCATGTTTGTGCAAGGACATTTTGTTGACAAATGTTGCAAACATACTGAAACGTGTGGCAAAACGATAGTACTTGCAAAGTAAAGATTAGATCAATTTATGTATTAAAACCTGAAAGTTCAAATGTCAAGATGGAATTTATCGATGAGTGAAAGCATTGTATGTTTAAAGACGTTTGCGGACACTGCTGACAGATGAAGAATCGGTGAAAACCCCTCAAAGCAGCCCATTTTAAGGCTAAACTGTAAACCAATAACAGTTCCCACCATCTCCCTTGACATATTTGGAGGTCTGATTGTCGGCCATGAGCACATTGAGTATCAGGCCTGAGGTCATGTTCAGGACATGGCAAGTAGGCCAACTCAATGTTGACCAGATATTTCATCATTCTTTCATCATGCAAATCTCCAGGAGACCCGACATATTACCTTGGCAAACCAAACAGTAAACTGTGTGCGTGTGTGTATGTGCCCAAAAGACTCGGCCGATGAGACAGACAGTGATGATCATTAATGATTCATGAGCTGCAAATACCAGGAGATCCTGCTGCTGAAAAACACTCCCTCACTCCAGGGCAGAGTTGAACAGAAGTCTGTTTGTCCTGGATCTATTCAGGTCACTGTTGTCAGTTTGTTGGGCTCCTCTGAGGAGGAGAGGCCCAGAGGGGGTGATTGCTGTGTATGCATGACATTCTAATGGTGACCTGAGGGAGCTGTAAGATGACATGAGTTATGCTACATGAGTCTGGAGTCGTTTGAGCTGTCCATCATGGCCTTAACCCATGCTAGAACCTGCTTTGAGTAGACAGAAAAACATCATATCCTTAACTCATGCGAGAACCTACAGTACGTTGAGTGGACAGCACTCAAACGTGAGAGGTGGCCGTGCTAACAAGATGGCTAACATCCATGGGAGGAGGCCATGCTAACAAGAAGACTAACACCCATGGGAGGTGGCTATGCTAACAAGAAGGCTAACACCCATGGGAGGTGGTCTGGCTAACAAGAAGGCTAACACCCATGGGAGGTGGCTATGCTAACAAGAAGGCTAACACCCATGGGAGGTGGTCTGGCTAACAAGAAGGCTAACACCCATGGGAGGTGGCTATGCTAACAAGAAGGCTAACACCCATGGGAGGTGGTCTGGCTAACAAGAAGGCTAACACCCATGGAAGGTGGTCTGGCTAACAAGATGGCTAACACCCATGGGACGAGGCCATGCTAACAAGAAGGAACTGTTGTCTATTGCTAGATCATCTCTTTAGGTGTTGGGGAGTGAGGTTTACTCACAGCATAGTGCTCGACTCGGGCTACAGCTTCAGTCCTGGAAAGCACATGGGGATACACAAAAAGGCCTCAGTGATGTGTGGCAGGGCATCGTTGAAACTGGGAGGCTGATAGCATGCTTCTTTGGTGTATTTGAACAACTAAAATTCCCTTGTTGTTATCAGTTTTAACAAGGCCCCATAACAATTTTTTGGTTAACAGGAATTTGAGGATTTTCTGGCCCCTAGTTTTTAGGGAAATTGTTCAACGAGTCCAATCATCAACATCGATTGCATCTTGTTGGCTATAGTAACACTGCTGAGTTTGTTGTCCAGCCAGTGGTCTAGATAATTTGCTGAATGCAAATGCATTCTTGCTGCAGAGGGGCATGGGTGGATTATGAACTTTCGGGCCCCTGGGCCCAGATGTATTAAGGGCCCCCCACTAATTGTCTTATATGTGGGTGGGGGGTTTGGGGGTCCTCCCCCAGAAATTTTTTAAATTGTTTGATGTGATTTCCTGTATTCTGGTGCATTTTGGGGATGGCCAATACTAAATTCAATCAGATTCATAGCCTACATCCTGACTTGTTGATATGAGGCAATGATTCCATGCAAAGGCTTGGGCTTCAGGGCCCCCTGACCCCTTGGGCCCCTGGGCCTGGGCCCTGTAGGCCCGTTCAGTAATCCATCCCTGCAGAGGGGATAGTGCTGCTTCCATGCATTTTTTAGACAGTGTCGGTGCTAAGGACAACTCAATACACTCTTAACTCATACACTCTTAAAACGAATGTGTTGAAAACAACCGATGTGTTACTATCAACAAATGTGTTGAAAAACAACAGCAATTCCACAACCTTATGACTTTGTTTTGCTCTGATATACTCTAAGACCCCGTTTACACAAAGGGAAAACGCAGATATTTCCCTGCGGTTTGGCCTCTCGTTTACACCAAAACCCCGTTTTTATCACAGAAAACGATTATTTCTAAAACCTCCGGCCAAAGCGGAGATTTCTGATAACGCCGGTTATGTGCTGCCGTGTCAACAGGGATAAACGACGTTTTAGCTTCTTAAACGTCACATTATGCGCCAGAAAATCCTTAACGTCATGTGAGCACCTGATGTTTACAGTTTCTTTGGCTACTGATCAGGATTATCATGGATGCTGTTAAGGTGCTACTAATTTTTACTTTTGTGCAAATGCTTCTGGCCAACATGGGCCAACATGTCAACATATTTGGACTGGCAAGATTCCCAGTCGACATTGTCTTGGGCTTTACTTGCTTTGTAGTCTAACGCTACACGAAGGAGTAACTCTACTTCGCTGTCTGTCCATACAAACGAACCTCGCGCCATGTTTGCTGTTTTGAAAGGAACCGGAAGTCGCTCGTGTTAGTCGTTGGTGTCGATTCTGAGGATTTTGATCGGGCCAGCATGGCTTTATTCCTTTCCCTACACTGCCACCCATAGGTTTGGCATAGTTATTATGGTGCTCGACAGCGTATTTATGCGGGTTGATGTAAATGTTTTTTGAAAACAATGTTGTGTGCACGATGTTATTATTGAAAACGGAGGGGGGGAAATAATTGTTTCTCTAAATACCCGGCTATGTGTAAATGTGGCCTAAGACAGTGGTTCTTAAACTGGGGGTCGCCAAAAACTTTGGAGGGGACGCGAAATGATTTTCTAAAGGTTTAGTCAAAAACTGCCAGACATAATGCCTTTGGTGTTGACATAGCCTGCATATGAGAGAAGACATTTTCTGCTTCTGCTTCCAATGCTCATCTCACAACATTTATTTCGAAACCAAATTCCGCCGGTTAGAGAAAAGGGGGTTGCGAGCTTTGGCCCATTTTTTTCTGGAGGGGGGGGGGGGTCGCCAGACAAAATGTTTAAGAACCACTGCTCTAAGACAGTGGTTCTTAACTTGTCTGGCTTTGGGACCCATAATTTACCATGTTCATTAAGTTGTGACCCATATATTGTTTTAGCGTTATGGATATAATGAGCTACATTATAAGACATGCGAAGTGCCTATAGGCCTACAGTACTTGTTTGGTACATGCTGATATTTGGCATTACATTTGTGAAGTCTGATGTCACATTTCTAAGTACTTGACAAGTTTGTCTTTGACAGGGGTGCTTTGTTTCCATGTAGCATTTTAGTTTTGATGGTTTCATGCTCTCATGTGCCAGCAATTCATTGCACACCACACACGGAGGTTTCTGTCCCATTTTGTCCACAATTTATCCTACTTCAAATATTTAGGGTCATAGCCTATTTGTGTTTACAACTTAAATGATGTCTAACACGACCTGTCATATAAATGTCCATGCAATGACTGACATACGAATAAAGTATATCAAAATAAAGGTCCAATATTAGATCTGATACGGTAGCATTTTAATTTTTTTTACCACAAGAATGGTTCCGCGACCCACTTTTGGGTCCTGACCCACCAGTTAAGAAACACTGCTCTATTGTCCTTGTTTAAGTCACTACCATCAAAATGTGTTTGAAGCCATTAGGTAAGAAATTACATAGTGTCACTTGAACTAAATGTGGAAAAGTGAATTAAATGTTATAGATTGTTATGGAGGGAATATGCCATCATGACATGACATATAAATATGAAACAGAGCATGGACTAATTACCTTTTCTTAATATTTCACCTGCAGTCATCATTATTTCTAGTATAATGTCTGAGCATGTTTATCCTTACAGACAGGGTAGTGCAATGGTTGAGTGATATTTGACATATGTGATAAACATTAATGATATACAACACAAATACAATCACACCTTTAAACCCTACTGAGGTATTTGGACATATTTTATCTTTTACTAGTATGTGACTTAAACACATTTAATCTTTTAAATTCTGTCACATGAACAAGACTTACATTGTTTTACATAATATCCAGGCACATGTTTACAAGTAGCCTATAATCTGTTCTTTTAGGTCCATATATATGCAAAACAACACGTGTCATATTTCTCTACTACAGATGGTTTCATCTGCCAATGGAGTATGCAGAACCCTGACTTATAAATGACTACAGGCCTTGACTTGGAGCAGTGGAACTAATACAGTGAGGAAATATGTACACTCATCTTGGCTCTACACAAACCACATTTGAAACGGTGAAGGAACAAGTGGCGAAGCGTGTCGTCTCTCAGGCCGTAGATGAGGGGGCTCAGACACCTGGGCAGCAGGACGACCAGCAGGAAGATGCTGTAGCGCACGTCGAATCGGACCTCGTAGCTCAGAGTCCGTATCAGGAAGTCAATGATGTTGCCAAAGAGCAGCGTGTTCAGGCTGAGCAGCAGCTGAATCAGGTGCAGCAGCAGCGTCCTGTGCGCCTTCCTAGCGGAATTAGCATCACTCGAGACGGACCGAGCCACAATCATGACACAAACATAGCTGTAGACGATGACAAGAGTTGCTACCACATAGTAGAAGCCATTTAGAGCCTGGTAGAGCAACTCCTGCCATGGTGAAGTAATGAACATAAAATCAGTACCACATAACACCTGTCCAGTGAAGAAATTAGGGTCCGTCACGGAGGTGTAAAGTGAATCGACCACAGGGTTCACCAGCCCAAAGAACCAAAGAGCAGCGATGGCCACGTATGTGTTCTTAACGGTGGCAAATTCACTGTGACGCAGAGGAAAGCAGATGGCAACGTAGCGCTCCAGTGACATCACGG
Source organism: Alosa pseudoharengus (assembly GCF_046254945.1). Taxonomy (NCBI): domain Eukaryota; kingdom Metazoa; phylum Chordata; class Actinopteri; order Clupeiformes; family Clupeidae; genus Alosa; species Alosa pseudoharengus. Next base: position 716,444 of record NW_027468709.1, on the reverse strand, counting down.
CCAGGTTAAGCGGCGTGATTCTGGAGGTAGAGTCGGTGACTAAGATTAAGATGGAGCAAACGGCTTTAGCAGGCCTGCAACAGAATGAGACGAATCCAATTATTGACGAGAAGAACAGCTGGATGGAGTCGTTAAAGAGCATGTGAGCAAAGAGGATGTAGCGAGAGGTCTCTCTCAAAACAGGCTTGCTCAACAGCGTGACAAGCATAACGGTGTTGATGTAGATGAAGACGAAAGACATCAGCACCATCACAGAAAATTTGGATACTGATCGAGCGATCGACGCTAGCTGAAGCACCTCCTTCGTGGAGTTGTTTGTGAGAGCCATAACCTAGTCACACAGATAAATACAAATATACACAGGCAAAGCACTGCTATTCAGCATGAGTAAAAGAGATACACAATACAAATACAGAAAGCTTTAAATCCTTCACAAAGGTGTGTCAGCTCATCAGTGATACTATGTACAAATACAGAAAGCTTACACCTTCACAGAGGATTTCACGTCAATAGACATCAGAATAATACAACTGTCAAAACATATGAAACAGAAAACATATGCGGGTATATCATTTACATGCCACAAAATACCATTACATTAAAGTATTGTAGGCGTACCTACATGTTTCCCGTATGACCTAGAGAGTTGTTTGTAACTGTGTGCTGTGTAAAGGTGGACAGACCATTCACAACAGACAACAGGCTTAACCTCCACACTTTTTTATAGAGGAGTCGAGCTGATTTCACTGTCAACACGCCCCCACCCACCCATTTGCATTTTCAGATCATTTTAGATAACACATTATTGTGTGGATTTCACTTTCACTGCGAAAAACAGAATTAGTCAGAAATTCAGATACATTTTGTAATGTAGAAATGTGAATTAAATATTTTCCAATAAGAATTCCATGAAGACACTAAATAAAAACTCAGATTAAAGTCAGTCCACAGGGCTACAAACTGTTGGGCTACCATCTCTCACATGCATCCCATATGCTAACTAGAAATGCAATTCCAAGGAATTACCAGTGCATGAAAATGCAAAAGTTGTGACGTGAAATATCATGTATAGTTAAAATAGATAATACAGAGATGGTTACTACAGTGATGCTAGGATAGACATGGTGGTTGCATAGCTTAATAAAAGTTGATAGATTAAAAGTAGACCGTTGTAGACCGAAGTTGAATGTAGATAGTTTAAAAGTTGTAGCCTGATGAGCCAGACCCACATTAAAATGTAGGGTCTGGGCACTCACCGTTGCAGTGCTCAGTCCGAGGGGCGGGATAATCAGTTGTCTTTCAAATTCCCTCTGCATGCAATAGGACAGCGGCAGCACTATGAGTCCCATGCGTTTCCCACCAGCGGAGCTAGTTGGCTAGTTCAAACGTTTGCCAACTTAATAAAAGCTTAACTCGTGTCACACTGTTCGCCAACAGCAACATCCATCTTATTTGTTTTCAAGTAGCAGGGAATTCAAGCCAAACCGTTGCAACTCTGCCATCAATCATTATGTTAAGCCCACCTAACGACTCTATACACGATTTCATTGGCCTGATTGAGTTTCGATTTCTGGAGCTCACAAGCCAACGGAGAGTTGCTAGACTAGCCCTGGCAGCAAATGTAATTTGCTGCCGCTAGGGGTGCGTCTAGATTTCTAGGCTATAAAAGTTGTTGATAGACAGCTTAAGAGACAGATAGTTTAATGATAGTTTAAAAGTAGACCGTTTAAAAGTTGAATGTAGATAGTTTAAAAGTTGTTGATAGACAGCTAGTTTAATAGATAGATAGTTTAATGATAGTTTAAAAGTAGACCGTTTAAAAGTTGAATGTAAATAGTTTAAAAGTTGTTGACAGACTGAAAGTTTAATGAATGTTGATATTCAAATAGTTTAATGGCTGTGTATAGGTAGATATTTGACGATAACTGAAAGTTGGAATGGCTCTAATGTTTGCTAGCAGTTTTGCCAACAATTTTAACTATGCTAACAATGTTAACTATGCTAAACATGTTACTTAGCTAACTTAGCTAATGTTTTCTAGCTTTTTTTTCTAACAATGCAAACTATGTTAACCATGTTACTTAGCTAACTTAGCTAATATTTTCTAGCAGTTTTGCTAACAATGTTAACAATGATAACCATGCTACTTAGTTAACTTAGCTAATGTTATCTAGCAGTTTTGTAAAAAATGCTAACAATGTTAACTATACTACTTAGTTAACTTAGCTAATGTTTTCTATCAGTTTGCCAAAAATATTAACTATGCTAACCATGCTACTTAGCTAACTCAGCTAATGTTTTCTAGCAGTTTTACTTAAAATGCTAACTATGCTAACAATGTTAACCATGCTACTTAGCTAATGTTTTCTAGCAGTTTTGCTAACAGTGTTAACTCATTGAATGCTGCGCTGTTTTCGGAAGCTTTGGCCCAGAGTGCCAGCAATCTTGATTATTGTTGACGATTTTTGTAGAGCCACAGCGTATTCTATGTTATAGCTATGGACACTTACTATGGCTTGTTTGAAAGGTGAGACTTTAAGCTCTCTGTGGGTACAAACCATTTATTTCTACATGCCTCTGTTCCTAAGAAATCCCAAGCTAAACAGTGGCTAGTTTTCATCAAAATCCCTGTTTTATTTCTAGAAATGGAGATGTAGCGTCTTTGATGAAATATGAAGTGTTGCCTGTAAAGTTTCCGGGAAGTGACCTAGCCAGACCTGGCGAGACTGCCACCTAGTGATAAACCCACGAAAATGGCCTGGTTTTGACCTGACGTGCATGTGTCACTGATTCAACCCAAAGCGGCAACCATCAAAAGCAGAGTTTTAAGATTAAATGTCCAGATAAAATGTCCAGATTGTGCGTTTTCATGAGTTTTCGATCGTCATATATTTCATTTCCATTCATCACAGAGTTCCCAAAATCACATATAAGGTGTGTTAGAGTGTCTAGTTTCGTAATAAAAAAAAAAAGCTAAAAACGTAATATTAAGTTTTTGGCACTCAACGCATGGGAAGGAAAAACGTTTTTGGCACTCAATGAGTTAACATGCTAACTATGTTAACAGTGCTAACTAGCTACAGTGGGTAGGAGTCATAGTTGATGACAAGTGACAGTACAATGGCTGAACAGTTAAAAAGTTCAGTAGTTTAAAGGGTTAAATTGTTTAACAGTGAGGACTTTTATTTTGAAACAGTTTTTGGCAGAGGAAGCAGTTGAAAAGGATGTGTAGTCTTAAAGGTGCGATTTGTAGGATTGTTACCGAACGTTCTGTAGGCCAAAATCAAAACACTGGTGAACGTTCTCAAGACTACCAGACGCGAGCCTCTTCTGGGTTGCCAGAGGTAATGAAGACTTAGCTAACGTTAGTTGACCTGCAGCTGCTTTAACGTTTCTCCAACCATGACCCAGCTACACATTACGGAAACAGTGAAAACAAAAAATACCTCTCTAACCAACGTAACATATTTAGCTGAAGTTAGCGATGCAGATGAAGTTTAGCCTAGGCTACCTGTTGTGGAGAAATATGGCCAGCTCTGCGTCAGACTTGATATTCTTCGTTTGACGAAGACGTCATCTCAGGAAGCTCCTCCGATGTCCACTTAATTTGCTTCTTGCTTTAATTTTGGAAATTTGACTGCCTCTCGTAGGCGTTCATGACTACAACGGCCTTAATTTGCTAATTTGGCAACCCAAATAGGAGGACGAGCTAGCCCATTATTAATACACTATTCTAGAATTAATCATTCAAAACATAAACGAAAATTCCAAGAGATTCCGCCCCGTAACTCATTTTTTTTCATGGGTTTTACGGGTTAGAGTAATGTTGTCAAATAAGCCATTACTTCAATTCATCGTGTTTTCTTACTCTCTGACAACATATGGTGATCATTTTTGGAATGGTTACAGTTTATTTTCCATTATTTCCTACATACTGGACCTTTAAGACAATTATATTTTATGCTTAAAGCATGAGACTGGCAGTTGCTGCAGGTGGCCTGGCCACCTGGCCTAGGATTCTAATTGCTTAACGACTCTATTGTGATGTCATCAGCCCAATGTTAAGTCTATGGGGAAATTTTGAGTAGTTTTTAATTAATAGTTTAAAAAGTATAAAAGTTACAAAGATGAAACATACAAAGCACCCATGTCCTAAGTAAGACCTACGGAACATAGTTTGAATGAAGTTTCTACGTTAAACGGTTGAAGCTGCATTAAATGCGTTAGAAGAAGAAGAAGAAAAAGCCTTGGAAGAACTCAGTGCATTTTCATGCACTGTAAGAAGAAGAAGCCTAGGAAGAACAGTACAGTGCATTTTCATGCACTGTAATTAGAGTTTTCAAAAGAGTATCATAAAGGCCTGAGTTCGCCAGTTTACACTCTTTTGATGTAGCTGTATCACTGATACATGAACGTCCTGCAAACAAGTTACAGTCCATTCTACCTCTATTCTATGCTCACGTCAGGTCACAGGAATGGACCAGAAAGATGTAGCCACCACTTCCAGGCGATTCACAAATACACGCAGCCACCACGTTATCCTACTACATCCCGGCAACCAATGCCCTACGTCAGTGGTCCCCAAACTTTTTCTTCTGAGGGCCAGCTCACTATGCCTGGCACTAAGAGAGGGCCAGAGACTCGGAGTATATCAGTAACCATAAATAGCTTAGTGATGTGAACAACCACAATCTACCTTAGTTGAATATTCCATTACATTTAAAGGAACACGCCACCCAAAATCAGTAGTGATATATGTTCTTACCGTAACTTTCACGAGTTGAGTCGTACCTCTCCCGCGTCGGTAGGTGCACTCAAACGCTCTGTCGCGCGGCGCGAATGTGTTAGCATGTTGCTATGCTAGCGGGCTCTGCCGTGGCCGTAGAGAGAGGCACATAGCAGTATTCAAACACCTCCACGTTTTACCTACTTAAATACAGTTGCACGAGTAGTTGATGAAAAATGTTAGGGCACACAACATGAAACGTGACGATTTTCCAAGCGAATAAACATGAGAACTACAATGTGTGGCGCAATAGCACTTGGGAGTACTTCGACCTAGCGTGGTAATATTATTAACACCTAATTGTAGATCCTATCCACCACAGAGTTTAGAATCCATGCTGGATCGACCCTCAGCCTCTCCCTCCCCTCTGAGCGAGAGAGGCACACACACTAGAGATGCGCTGATGGGCTATTATTTCAACCATAACTGCATAGCAAAACTTATCATCCATCAGCCATCCATCAGCACCAAAGTTTGTTGACCAATTTTCAAAACTGCACCTGCCCACCATCCGCTGGTTGTTTTAATGTAGGCTATATGGGTGATGCAGCGCTGCTGACGTGAGGCTAGAAAGCCCTTGCCTGTTCTAGAAAGACTGATCTAATGCAGCAAATATATTAAAAGGCAAAAGTCGTACATTGGCTAGTCCTATCCCCAGAATATCAGCAGCAAACTCAGTCTCTGTCGCGCAAAACAGTCTCCAAATAAAACGCACATCGGCCTGTTGCCTATTCTGCCAGCTTGTGACAATATATCGTCCAAAATGCTTGATTGCATTGCATTCTCCACATTTTTAGCTACATTTTCATGTACCACATCAGCATTTTTGTTCAGTGAATCTTTTGTAAATTGCTTTACAATTACCGTCGGGCCTATAGGCCTATTGCCTGGCTTGCCTCAGCTTCGGTCACGTCCTTTTACAATTTTATCATTTTACTTTGTGAATTGTGAATTTGGATGAACATTTGAACGAGTGAATAAAAAATAGAAATAGTTATCCCAGGAAGTCCCAGAAATATGACTTGAATAGAGGTTAGTTAGTTATTAACAATGAATTGATAAATATTTAGAATACTTTGAGCACTGATGCAGTCAGCATAGGCCTCTTACATTTTGTGCAGGTAGGCCTACATTTCATTCCGTTTTCGATGGTAAACGCGAAACAGCGCCAAAACAACCACCAGTGGACAAAAAGAGTATTACACGTGTACTGTTAAGACCAAGGGGGCAGGCGAATTCCCGGAAGTAGAAGAATCGACGTAGGCTGGAGGGACCACCTCTCTGCTAACTCCCATAGAAGTCCATTCATTGTAAGATTTTTTTGAAATACCATAACTTCATATAACATATATCCTGTGCCAATATTGTAGCTTCTGTGTAATCCACATAAACACTACAAAGGCAAAACAGACTCCACTAGCTCGTCCGTAACGTTGGTTACCCGTAAGAAGAACGGTTAGCTTGTTCGGTTGGAGGGAAGCTAGCTTTGACGTAATCTCTCTTTCGCGCCGTAGGGAGATAACCGTATTGTTTGGATAAGAAGCTCAGTCCACCTTGTCTATGACGGTAACTCATAAGCAAAACCTAGCATACACGACCGTATGTTAAGGTAAAGCATTACACAGAGGGAACCTAATAATAATAAAAAAGTAAACCTAATTTTTAAAAAAAGGGCACTAATCATTTCAGAGGTTTTCGATGGATTGACCGTAGGTCGGAAAAGTGGAAAAAAGATTAGCTTCAAGGCTATAACTTTGTTTTGTTTTAGCATGACTGTTTCTGAAGATGATCATGTAGGCTATGGTAGCTTCAACATTAACTCGACTTGGTGAGGATGATATTAATAATAATACATAAATAAATGTTTAACTTTGATGACTTTGAAGGCGAAGGAAGTGTAAGAAGAATTTCTGTGTATCTATCATATGAGTTACAAGATTCAGTTCGATGGCTAACGTCACGAAGTTAAGTGTGAGTCTGCGCAGTACTGGGGGGACCAACTGAAAAATCGTTCTATTTGACTCAGTGCCCTCCCATTGAAAACGACGGAGTCTGTTCGTCCATTTCTTTTACTGTCTATGGTTAAGACCCGCCATAGAGAATGAATGGGGGAAATTACGGATGTTATAGTTTGACGATGTCGTACTCCCCTGCGGGCCAGATGCTATATACCACGGACATGTTTTTGGGGGCCACCCAAAATGAGGTGGCGGGCCGTAGTTTGGGGACCACTGCCCTACATGCTCACAACGTCGCCACAATAGAACTGTGTTAACTTAGGTGGGTAGTAAAACGAGCACACAATATACTAAATTGTGCACACAAATTAGAGGTCAAATGAGTGCACCATTTACTAACACATGACACCACTCTGATGTCGCTGACAGTCTCCACGGTTGCATAGTAACCCATGAGCGCGCGAGAACTCAAGCCTTGCTGGAGCTGTGCAGGCTCAGTTGTGATGTCAGGCTACGGCCTATGGTGCTACAGTACATATTCATTACTATGGACATAACCATGGCGATTCGTGACCATCGTTCTTTGGAGGGAAAATACATTTTGGAATATTATACGATTGTATGAGTTTGACAGTCGACTTGTGTGGACTTCACCGGAACTAAATAGAGGTATGTGCACTGGTTGAATTAGCACAACTTTTATGCATTTCTTTCACATCTATAGTAATTTTTTTTATTGTGTTCACATGGAAAGAATCAGTTCACATGGCTAGGCACTTGTAACATGTTAAGAGGCTAAAAGCAAGTTTTAACCCTTTAGGCGGCAGAGTTTTTTTTTCGAAACGTTCGATTTTGACATCTTCATTTCAAAAGGCTATATCTTAAAAGTGATAAGAGATAGATACTTTCTGTAAATTAGAAAAATATTAAGGATTAGGGATTAAATGTTCATATCTAATTTGCATATTATGAGGTCATATGGTGGCGGCCATCTTGGATTATACATTTTCATGAAAAGTCGCATGTTTGATGGATAAAATGCACCACTTCTCTCCCCCCAAAATATTCCTCACATTCTGTATGCTATATTGCACAATACTGAATGCTCAGGTAAATATTGAGTAGTAAACAAACTGTGTAAATCATTACTAATAAATGGCAGAAACAAACCGAATGCATAGCGGTAGGCTGGCCTTTTGCTATAGAGATTTTCCATTTACTACATACAGTAGGCACTCTGAATCCATGTATGGGGCACATATATATTATTCATATGACACAAACACAAGTAGACAAGACCTGTTTAGTTCAAAAGCTCACTTGCCACGGCAAGGCACAGATCAGGAGTGAGATGACGAGAAAAGACAGGAGACAATGTTAGTATTGGGTCATTCCACGTCAATTCAACCAGGGCCCACGCACTTAGGTCTCAAAAAATTCTGAAAAAATTACCAGGTCTACCTATGTTACCCAGGAGACACACTGTAAAATTACTCTTATGTAAGATCAATACTTTCCAAGATACAGCCAGTTTTACAGGGGGAGGGGGTGTCGATTTTGTTCGGCCTCTTTTTTTTGTCAAAGTTCACAAGCCCACAGCGCAAGAACTAAACCATGTAGGAGGCTCAAATTTTGCATGCTGGTACATAAATAGGAATAGTATGTAGCAAAATCGTCACGTTTGGTCTGGATAATCCTGCATGGTCATAGCTGTCCCTCAAAGTTGATACAAATGTTATTGGAGTTTTTGGCTGGGCTCTGTTTAAGCCTTCAGAAGACATATTTTTACTCAACATAGGCTCTTGATTTATTTCCCTACTGTGTAGGCTACCTCTGGCTCGGCCGCTGTGGCTGGTGCAGTCTTTACCCGACAAGATTCCCCTCCACTGAGCGTGTTGACCCTGCAAATATAGGGAGACAAACATTCCCACACACACCTGTTCCCCCTCATTAAATTAAGCAGCCCCGTTCTGATAGGTTGGATAGTTGAGTCTTTGAGTTTGTTAGTCAGTTCATAGGATTGATTTGGAAAACACCTGTCAAGGGATAATCAAGGTTCACACGTGAAGGCAAAGCAAAATCATGACAGCACACAAGACCAGTGATCACAAAAATCAAACAAATGCATTAAGACACGTCAAACGTGAATAAATTCCATTTTGCACAACGTGACAATGACAGTGAAGATGTGTGTGTGGGCGGGAGGGGAGTGGAGCAGTGACTGTGTGTGTGTGTGTGTGTGCAGTGTGTGTGCAGTGTGTGTGTGGGTAGGTGGGGGCAGTGTGCTGTAAGTATGTAGAGGATGTGTGTTGGAGAAGATCCTGAAGACAATGTGCTGTGTATGTAGGGAGGGGGGGGGGGGGCAGTGTGCAGCAAGTATGTAGAGGAGGCTTACTGTAGCAAGCAGTGTGCTGTATGTATGTGTGGTGATGTGTGTGTGTTTTTTTTGTGTGTGTGTTGGGGATGGGGGTGGGGGGGGCAGAAAGGCTAGGCAATCAAGGACATGGGTAGATAGATGGAGGAGAAATCAAAAATAATAAAAAGTTCTATGGAGATGTGCAAAAGTTGGAGAAAGTCAGATGTGTGTGTGTGTGTGTGTTTTTTGACGTGTGATGAAATAAGAAAATAAATAAAAGGTCTGTAGCATAGGGAGAGGGATGTAAAAGTGCTAAAAGTCATGTAGGTGTGTGTGTGTGTGTGGGGGGGGGGGGGGGTCATGAGTGCTGAGGAGTGAATGAGTGCAAAGTCAGTATAGTGTGAGTTCAGAGTTGGGAAATGTTTGAGAGTGCTGAGGAGTGAATGTGTGCAAAGTCAGTATAGTGTGAGTTCAGAGTTCGGATGGCCTGGGGATAAAAACTTCTCCTGAGTCTCTCAGTTCTGGCTTTGTGACTACATAGGCGTCTTCTTGATTTCAGCGGTAGGAATAATCCATTGTTAGGATGAGAAGAGTCCTTCAGGATTTTCTGGAAAAGATATCTTGTAGAGCAGGGAGTTGAGTTCTTATAGTACATTCAGCTGAGCGCACTACTCTCTGCAGAGTACTACAATCTCTAACTGTGGAGTTCCCATACCAGGTGATGATGCTACCAGTTAGAACACTCTCAACCGCTGAAGTGTAGAAGGCCTTCATGATGGATGTAGAAACTTTGAATTTCCTTAGCTGACGAAGGAAGTAGAGTCGTTGTCTGGACTTCTTCAGAACATATTGAGTGTTAACAGTCCATGTTAAGTCTTCAGTAATGTGGACACCAAGGTATTTAAAACTTGTGACTCTCTCTACAGGTTGCCCGCTGATCATTAGTGGGGTGTAACTGTAGTTCTGCTGCTGCCTTCTGTAATCCACTACCATTTCCTTGGTTTTATTGACATTCAGTGTCAAGCTGTTAGATTGACTCCACTGTGCCACCTCATCAACCTGATCCAAGTAGAGCTGTTCATTGTTGTTACTAATCAGGCCCAAGATCACTGTATATATCACATATACATACATGAACCTACATGTATCCAACATGTGCCCAGAATTGGTGCAACATGTACTTATTCTGTTGGAACATGATGGATACATGTAGGCTTGTGTTGGAACATGAATACATGTAGGAAAACTGTACAATGTTGAAACTTCATTAAATGAACATTCATTAGTCTATTTGTGTCGTTATTAGTGACAAGCTATTGCTATTGTTGCTTAAACTATTATGCGTTATAACCATCTGCAAAACAGGAATACCAATTATCTGCGAGATATGAGAAATGCCATAGGCTGGCCTTACCACATTTTCTCTTTCTTACATCAATACGTTATGGAAGCATATGAGCCCACTTCAAATCATCTCCAAATATGTGATTATGTACCCTAGCCTATAGGCTAAGTTTAACAATTTTTTATGGACAATATCCCTCGGACTGCAATTTGAATACATTTTGCTGTGCTGTACTGTAAAAGTAGGCCGTTTATTAAGTAGGCTAACAAATGAAAAGTGTTTTCAGCTGAAATGGTATGAAGGCTATAGGTGGACCGCCTGGACCTTTGAGCAAAACATCAGCAGACAGAGAAGCCCTCAGTGTAGCAATGCAGACTGCTCGGGGAACCTGCTTATCCAACTGTGGGTCACCAGTCAAACTGACAGGCTTATCATAAATTCGCATTTATTTCAATTTGGCTATAGGCTACGATTAAAGTTCCTATGGTTCACAACTACTCGCAATATGCTATCGACACTAGTTAACCACAATTTGTAGCCCTATTGGTCATTGGCGTTACTTGCAATGTGAAACTAAAATCTAAGACAGTAGAAAATTATTTTTAAAGACAAGTCTTTAAACATAATTTTCTACTGTCTTAGATTTTAGACAAACAGACAAAATGCACCAAAAACAAAAAACCTCCGGAGTGGTAGCTACACATTTGTTGTTGCATGATAAAGCAATGAATGTGCTGGTAGGCGTTTGACATGACGTTTGATGGATCCACCGGTTGGTAGGAAGGGAGGTTTTTGGCATCATTCCCGCGCTATACAGATCTGCCTCGTGCGCGCGCCGAGTGGAGAGAATTTGCGTAGCTCGGACTAGGCCTACTGTCATTCTCATTGCGACTCCCCACACTGCCTCTACGTTCCCCCCTAACTGTCCTATGAGCACTTCGACCTCGTCAAACATACCCAGTGGCATTAGACTAATGCTCCACCACGTTACTGTCACCGTATGGAGCTAAATTTGGGAAAAAAATCGGGAAAAAAATCGGTTCAAAGCCCTGCTCACAACAATCACTCACAAACAACGTGTGGTCACGGAGTGTTGAAATCGAGTTCCCCTTTAACACAGTCTACTTCCATTGTAATGCTAAAGTTGGAATAATTTCTCAATGGAGAGTAGCCATTAGATTAGAGTATCTAATTATATTGTCTATATGCCTAATACCAATTGTACTACTTACTGCCACACACAGATATAGAAGAACATTAAGTTAACTGCTTACCACCAACAGCATAACCGTTCCGGGAACAGTATTTTTTTGTTCTAACCGGTTCGGGAACGTCAATTTATTGGTGGAACTCATAACCGGAAACGTTATAATTCCGTTTCTGTTCGGAACGAACCGATTGGGGAAAAAAATCGGTAAAAAAATCGGGGAAAAAATCGGTTCAAAGCCCTGCTCACAACAATCACTCACAAACAACGTGTGGTCACGGAGTGTTGAAATCGAGTTCCCCTTTAACACAGTCTACTTCCATTGTAATGCTAAAGTTGGAATAATTTCTCAATGGAGAGTAGCCATTAGATTAGAGTATCTAATTATATTGTCTATATGCCTAATACCAATTGTACTACTTACTGCCACACACAGATATAGAAGAACATTAAGTTAACTGCTTACCACCAACAGCACAACCATATGCTCAGTGACAGCATTATGATTATGATTAGCCTATCAATGATAAAGGAAAAGTTTAGTCTTGCAACAACCTAGCAACAACTTGTATGGCTTTCTCCTAGCACGATGGTAGTGACCAGAACATGAGTTCAGGTAATGCACAGATTGCACTCGTATCATTTAATTTACTCAGTATCACCTAATAAACCCTTGTTGTTGTTAGACCAAACTTTTCCTTAAGAATCTGTTGTTTTGGACCAATTTAATGACTCAACAAGAACAGTGAGTGTGGCACTTCCAGTATCTCCCTTGACATATTTGGAGGTCTGATTGTCAGCACATTGAGCACATTGAGTATCAGGTCTTAGGTCATTTTCAGGGCATGGCAAGTAGGCCCTAAACCAGTGTCACCCTCATACTGCTGATATGTTTATCTTCTCACTCAATGTTTACCAGATATTTCATTAGTCCCCTATGACAAATCTCCAGGACACCACACACATTACACAGAGTAAACTCTGTGTGTGTGTGTGTGTGTGTGTCAGCAAATGAGACAGACAGTGATGATCATTAATGATTCATGAGCTGCAAATACCAGGAGATGCTCCTGCTGCAAAACACTCCTTCGCTCTAGAGCAGAGTTGAGCGTAGGTGTGTTTGTCCTGGAACTATTCTGGTCACTGTTGTCAGTTTGGTGGGCTGCTCTGAGGAGGAGGAGGAGGAGGAGAGGCCCAGAGGGGGGTGATTATGTTGTGGGGTGATGCATTATTAATGAAACACTAAAGGTGACTACAGGGACCAGTCAGGTTTGATGAACTATGCCACCTGACTCCTGGGGCGTTTGAGCTGTCAGTCACATAGCCTTTCTGGAAAGTACTGGAGTTACTGACACCTTTGATTTGGGAAATAAAAGGTGGGTGGTGTGGGAATTAAACCAATATTATTTTGTTGTAGGCCTTTCCTACTATAAGCCTATTTGTCCTGAGGCAGATCCACTTCCTGGTGCAGTTGAACACACTCTTTAGACATTACAATCACACATCATTATGTAATGCATGTATAGTGTAAATCAATTATTAATGTTCCCACACTCAGCACATACTGTTGTACCATTCTTATTCCTCAGCAGATTTGTGCCTGCAGATGTCGACTATGCTACTTCCGCGCAGAAACTGAAAGATTAAAGATGAGAGACAGCATACCTACACATATCCACCTGGACCTCCCAGTCTTGGAAACAATGATAAAATGAGGGGGGGGGTGTCTACCATACAGTAGGTGTACCTCTTTAGGATGTGTCTTGATTCAAGTATAAGTAGATATACTTTTTTTGATCCCGTGAGGGAAATTTGGTCTCTGCATTTAACCCAATCGGTGAATTAGTGAAACACAAACAGCACACAGTGAACACATAGTGAACACACAGTGAGGTGAAGCACACACTAATCCCGGCGCAGTGAGCTGCCTGCTACAACGGCGGCGCTCGGGGAGCAGGGAGGGGTTAGGTGCCTTGCTCAAGGGCACTTCAGCCGCGGCTGGTCGGGGCTCGAACCGGCAACCCTCTGGTTATAAGTCCAGAGTGCTAACCAGTGGGCCACGGCTGCCCTAAAGTGGGCCACGGTTGCCCTAATTCAGACACCTAACCATCATTTTACTTCCAGTATTAACTGATATTAAACCTCTCTTATTGACTAAAATAAACAATAAACTGTGTACAACAGACATAGGAAGCAAATTATGGTAGCACTTTATAAAAACTACACACTATGAAAATGTAAGCCATAAGCTAATGCAAATCACTGTTCCGACATTAATTTTCTTCAATAAGTCATCTCGAAACACAATGTTTTGTTCTTGGTCATTTTCATAATGAGTAAATGTTCCGCTCATTATATCTAGATTATTATCCATGATTAACCAGTTGTTAAGGAATTGTCTATGGTTTGGTCTATTGTTTGTTAGTTACAAGGTGTATGTTAATGATTAAGTAACTATTTACATCTACATTTATGCATGCCTTTATAGATATAACCTAAAGATTAAGACATACACTAATAATTAGTGCGGGTGTTGATACATGTTTTAAAACCACTATACTGCAATTCATGACCAACTCAAGAGTTACTACCCTAGTGGTTAGCTTAGGATATTTCGTGAGTTCTCATCTAATGTGAGATCTCCCTATGCCTTACAAAGTGTTTACAAATGAGTTGTAAAGGTTAGCAGTAAAGGTTAGCAGTACCTAAAACAGTTTATGTATTCTTCTAAAAAAAGACAAGGGAAAGACATTACAGTGCTACAAAACGTAACAGTCTCATTCTTCTTGGCAATCAGTATAATAGACACTTGATTGTCAAAATTCAAACTGAAGACAGGATTAATTCATGGGCAATGTGATTTTCTGTGATAGTAATTTAATATCTCAAAAAATTCTACACACAAATAGGAAAACCTTTCACCAAATCAGCAAAACATTGTAGTTCTCTTGCAAAAGCTAACACAGCTTGCTTAACTCTTCACACCTTCGTAAAAATGCACGTTATAGTCCGATAGGATGAGCAGTGAAAAGCATAAACTAAAACTCCACAATCAGCGTCAGGTAGGAAAAACATACAGCAGGCCAGGTGTGCAGCGGCAGCCAAGCGCGCCAGCGTACGCTCCCGGAAGTGACCTCAACCTATTTCTGAGCTCCTGTCCACTTACTCTGCCACCAGATCACTCAGGTCCACAACCCAACAGCTCCTTGCCATCCCCCAGACACACCTTAAAACCAGAGGGGACCAAGCCTTTTCTGTAGTTCCCCCAAACTCTGGAACTCCCTCCCTCCCCATATCAAATCCTGTAACACAATTGCCAGCTTTAAGACAAATCTTTTATTCTCTTACTTTTAATTCCTTTTAATTTCTTTTTATGCCTTTTTGTTTTATCCTTTGTTTTGAAATGTTTATATATATATTTATTTATTTTATCTTTGGGTATTTATCATTTGTTTTTTTATACTTTATAGTCTTTTAATTTATGTTTATGCTTTGTTTTACCTTTTTAAACTTTATCTTTTTAAATCTGTTTTATTCTGTTTTACATTATTTAACTATATTCATGGAGTCTTGCACACCTGTCTATGTATCTTCAAGGCATATTTTTTCTGCCTTCCCTGCTCTAACTTGTTAAGCACTTTGGGTCAACAGTCGTTCGTTTAAATGTGCTATACAAATAAAATTACTTGACTCCTCATATCAAACAGTAAACACAAGCCATCGCAATAATAAGCACACAATGTGCCAACTACACACTGATGGTATGAATAAAAACACATCTGGCTTTTGCTTTCTCTGTGCACAAGGTAGGCTATGACAGTTTGAGGTTATACTTTTGTCATAGTTCCGTAAACATACAGAGATCCAAACTTCAAGTATTGGTGTTTATTTACACACATCAAAACAAACACAAATGTGTTTTTCCAATTAAGTCAAAACACAAAATAGTAATTTCACTGAGAAAAAAAAACAGTCTACACCGTGTCGTCCCTCTCACAATTTAGTCTACATCACATGCAACGTCCTCTAGTCCAAGGCACCGGGGAAAATATATTCTGGAGTGCCGTATCCAGGCCTTACATGCCTGGTCAATATCCCCACACCTAGAATGATTTTTTTTTTTGCCTGTAAAAGGGCTATTTCTTACTCTTCTTCTTTCCTCTTCCTCCTCCTCGTTCACCTCCTTGTCCTCTTCCTCTAACTTCACCTCCTTGTCCTCCTCCTCTAACTTCACCTCCTTGTCCTCCTCCTCTAACTTCACCTCCTTGTCCTTGTCGTCCTCTCCCTCTCGCTTCTTCACCTCTGTGTCCTCTTCTTCCTCCTCTTCCTCCTCCTCCTTCTTCACCTCCACGTCCTCTTTCTAGGCCTCCTAATTCTCACTCTTCTCACTCTTCCTGCTCCCTCCATTGTACTCCACACGGACAGCTTACCTCTGGCTTATTTACACTGCTTAGGCTGATTGCAAAGTGAACTAATTATCTAAAACAGTTTTCATGATGTGACAGTGTGCCAGAGAGTTGGCAAAATAGTGTAAATAATAGGCATACAGTAGTTTTGCGAGGAGTGTGTTGATCATTTGGAAATTGAGTGCAAAGCAGTGAGTTGTGTTTGCGGTTCTGCAAAAAGACTGCTGTGCAGTGGATTGTACCTACAGTTTTGCAAAGTGTGTTACAAAATTGCATACTTAGTGCTAAGCAGTGTTTGTGTTTTTAGTTTTGCAAACTCAGTGAGTGGTTTTGCTATACAATGTAATAACACTCAGATGTGCAGAAAGCAAACTTTCTGTCATTGCCTGTCAGCCTTCAGCATATGTTAGCGCCCGGGCATATGTTAGCACCCGGGCATGTGTAAGTGCCTGGGCATATGTAAGCGCCCGGGCATATGTTAGCACTTGGGCAAATGTTAGCGCCCGGGCATATGTTGGCTATCCCCTTTTTGCCGGAATAGAAAGTACAGATGTTTCTGTTCAGACGTAGAAGAGTAAAAGTAAAAGTTGTCAGAAAAAAAATATATATCCAAGTCAAATACAGATACCTCAAGCTACTTAATTACAGTAATGGAGTATTTTAGTTAGGCTGATAAGAATAATAGTTGTGCATTTTATGGCTAAGGCATGAAAGTTTCCACATATAATCTACACTCTAAGGTTGAATTTCAGACATGGAACCATTTTGTATCTGATCTCTTGAGGTCAATGTCATCATCATTACATCCCCCCCATTATTCTCCATTACAATAATGTACATGTTCACAAATATGCAGATTTATTCCAGTAGAAATGCTTATCAGACAGGACGTGACGGGACGTGATTTTTGCAGTGAGGTGCGCCTTTTTTATGTTGTTTTGTCACCAGATTAGTAGTAGTCTAGCCTGGCCATTTGCCATCCCCTTGGTACGCTTCGCTTCTACAAGGGTCTGGGATCTCGGCTATTGACAAACGTTTGCAAGCTGGATGCGTGGAAGTTTGTAGAAGTTTGAAACGACTGGATCTAATTTCACCCAATCGCTAACGTTTGACCGTGACGTATGTTATGCGCCAGCTTGATTGTGAAGTAAGCTACACTACAACACTCAGAAATTGCGTGCGCTGTATAGCCTACAACAACCATTCCCCACCAGAGCGAACAAGATGGATGTAAATGACCGATGCCAGCTTTGCAATACAAATGTAAGAGTTAGCCTGCTGCGCCTCACGCTTTTGCAGAGGTGCCCTGAACACCTCAAATTGAAAAAAGTTCAACTCCAAGCGGGAAAGGGCCCGCGTTTTTTATGAAAACATAGTGCAAAACATTTTTACTTTATATAAACGGCAA
Source organism: Alosa pseudoharengus (assembly GCF_046254945.1). Classification (NCBI taxonomy): domain Eukaryota; kingdom Metazoa; phylum Chordata; class Actinopteri; order Clupeiformes; family Clupeidae; genus Alosa; species Alosa pseudoharengus. The sequence continues at coordinate 698,978 of NW_027468709.1, read as the reverse complement.
AGCACATGCTGTCTGATCACACCCTTATTCATGTTTTTCATTCCATGGTGCCACCAATTAGACAGGTCTGGACTACAGACAGGCCATTTTAGCACCTGGACTTTTCCTCTATGCAGACATATTGTGTAAAGAAGCGCAGAATTCATTTTTGCATTGTTTTCCTGAAATATTCTAGGCCTTCCCTGAAAAGACATTGTCTGAATGACAGTATATGTTCCTCAAAACCTGTATACATCATTCAGAATTGATGCACCTTGCCAGATGTGCAAAATGCCCATGTCATAGGAACTAATGCACCACCATAATGGATGCTGGGTTTTGAACTAAGCACTAATAGTTGGATACATTGGATAGTTGAATAGTCCCTCCCCAATTTAGCAGAAATTAGTCTCAGAAGTCTTTCTGAGCACATAAAATAATTTTCTTTACAGAAAAAGGTCTGGTTGTAATGCAGTGCCACCTGAGGTCCAAAAGTAGCCTGGGAATTACCATACGACCTCTTGGCAAATTTGGGATTTGCTCTGCAGGTCCGTCTGGCCAAGAGTCCATTGAAGCACATTTCCAATGTCCCTAATACACGCCAATACAATCGCTAATCCAACATAGAAGTGTATGTCTTTGGAATTGAGTAAACAACTGCATTTAAAACCTTTGTTTACAAGATTGCTACAATTTAGTAAGAGTTTAATGTACCAATTTAAGTTTAATTTCACTGCTAACATGGCACAACTAATTAGGTGAACTGGAACCATGAATGGGGATTAAAAAAGATCATCCTAGAGAGCCTGAATGTGATGATACTGTACACGAGGCAACTTTTAGTGCAATGTTGATGGGAAATGTTGCCGGCCACGGGCAACCAGGTGAGACACAGAGCAACTAATCTGGGGGTCGTTTCTAGAAAAGTTAGCAACGACGTTGCTCAACCACCATGGTACGACGCAACTTGCGACCAAACAACGACACTGTTACACCTGTTTCCAGAAAGCATCGTACCTGTGTTGCAATTCGCTACCTCCGACGTTCGAACACTGTAGTTTCAACAATGTTGTTGATGATGCAGCGATACATATCATTGGTGGAAACAGTGGCAACGTGTAATACCCCACCCCCTAGAAATGTTCTGTCACGGCCTATGTCGACATTTTTCTAATCCAAACCAAGTGATTAATGCTGGCATTGTCATTGCCATCATCCAAAACCTAAACCTATTGCAAGCATATAAAACAGTTAACTTAAGCAGACCAATATGAGTCATTATTTGTGTTAAATATCTATGTTGGAAAAAATATATAGCCTGGACAAATGTCTGGGTATCCCATAGCTTATCAACTGTCTCGTGGCTTAGCGGCAGCTCGACCGGAGTTCGCATCCTATCTCTTCTTTTCACCTCTGAGTAAGAGTAGGCCTACGAGACACAACAATAGGATTTGACCATACATATTTAGTTACTCTACATTGAGAGATCAAGACATCAGTCAAAAACAATTGAATCTACGTGTCACACTAGTTCACCTGCAGGTAGCGAGATACAAGAGGAGAATCTCACAAACATAAGAAAATCGAACCTACAACGCTGGGATAACAAGTCACCTGCTTTAGCCACTACACCATTTATCACTGTGCTGAATTCAATAGTCTGTGAAGATTATAATTACTAGCCTATCAAAAAGCAAGGCAATACTCGAATGAATATAAATAGCAAGAATGAGCCAAGTAGGGGAGTCAGTCTCTTAATCAAAATTAAGCTACAGGATAGATCAATCATTGAGTCACGAGATAAACATCCACTTCCTAATTTTTAGTTAGGCGGTTGTGATTTTTGGTTAGGCGCTCCGGACACCAACTGGAACTACCAAGGAACGACACAAGTGCGACTGCCCAGGGGCAGTAGTTCAAATGATCAAACTTTGCATCCTTGTTTGCGATTGAGAGTTCGAACTTCCTTTTCTAGAAACACCAAATCCAAGAACGATGGAGCGAACTACCAAGGTTGCGACGCAAGTTAGCAAACGACGCTTTCTAGAAACGAGCCCCAGGGCAACACGTCGCCATCAGATGCTCAAAGATGGTCATGTGACTCATTGCCAGCATTCTGATTGGATGATCTCAAAAGTTTCCGTTAAAGTATCGAAAGTGTTCAGATAGAAAACAGTTGCCCAACCTCAATGACAAAGTATTTCTCGTCAACATTGCCCTAAAAGTTGCCCTGTATATTGAGTCTCTCAACTGCTCAGTTGCTACAAAATGAAAAAAGCGTCCCCATGCACAATACCTTTTATATATGAGCTTATCTGCTCCACTTGTTCTTTGTTACTACCCACCATTGTCTGACAGAATAAGATAAGATAAGAATGAACTCATTTACAGGTGTAATCTGTTCTGTCTGGATGTGGTGACTTGCATGAGAAACTCAATTGATAATAAACCCATTTATTACTCTGATTCTGATCTATTGTGCATTTATTCAAATGTGACATTATGAGGAGCTGATGATTGCGAAAGTGTTTATTTGACTGATGTTTGACTTGGCTGTTTCATTTCACAGAAAGGCCAACCGTTTGATCTAACCTCAGGGTGTATGAAATATTTCAGATGTCCGTTATCTGTCACCTCCTGGTTTCCAAGAGAGTAGACTTCTGTTCTTCAGTCATCTTCCTTGTCTCCTCCTGCTGGTGAAATGTACATAAAATTGTCCAGTTACTTTCAGTTACTTGTGCTGCCCCAAATCAGGTGAAAATCAGGAAACAATGAACAGCAAAACACAAACCAGCCAGCAGATGGCAGTAGAAGACAGCAAACCACATCCAAACAGAGTTCCATGTCTGCTTATGGGGGAGTCAGAGTAAGGTGAGCGGTTTATTCTTGTTGATGGTGTTTACCTACAGTAAATGTGTGTCCACAAGAGGACCAGTTGGGGGTGACACATGACATCTTACTGATTTTGAATGAAACCCAGTTTGAAGGGTAAACCTGACAACTGCAAAACACAAAGAACACATTTTGAAACAAACTACGGGGAGATAGACCTACAGTACCTCTGTTTTCAGGGCAAACATACTTCAAACAAACCTCCCTCCTGCTCTAAGATGTACACACGACAGAAATTGTCCATGCAGATTTCAAGGCATGGAGTGAGAGGTGTCAATCAAGATCTGTATAAAGTACACTGCAAAAACTGATATCTAACAAAGTGTTGTTAATGGTATATTAAGAGAAAAAAATCTAGCCGTTATTTTTTTAAGTAAAAAGACACCTAGCACTTTCTCGTAAAATAATTTGGCTTAATTTAATAAGAGTTTCCCTTATTTGTTTTATTGTACAGTATGTCTTAAAATAAGTCAAACGCTTATTAAATTAAGTCAAAAGATTTTACGAGAAAGCACTAGGTAAGTGTCTTTATACTAAAAACAATACCAACTATTTGTCTATCTTAGCATAAGATTAATAACCCTTTTTCCAGTGTATATGCTCTCCATTACAGCATTTCTACAGTTATGACTGATGTAATGTGTTGCATTGCAGTGGGATGGGGTAATGCACTCCTCTATTTCCAATTACAGAGCCTAACCTGAGGTCTCTGGCGGACAGATAAGCATGGATACCAAATATGTCTGACCTTCACTGAGATATAGCTCTCTCCCTCACCCCCATTCACCCACACACAGACTTGTAAACAAACATGTACAGGGGTCACAGAGAGATTAGCTATTTAGAGGATATTATTACATTTTTTCTAAACAATCTATGTATAAACATTATGCAGATGATCTGATGGCATTCAAAGTGTGAGAGCCCATCTTGTCTCCCATCGTCCTCTCTCTGAGGTCAGCACCAGATACACACCTCACTTTCTACTCACACAATCCCAGACAGACTCACACAGCACCAAGTACACACCTCACTTTCTACTCACACAAACCCAGACAGACTCACACACTAACATCACCAAGTACACACCTCACTTTCTACTCACACAATCCCAGACAGACTCACACACTAACATCACCAAGTACACACCTCACTTTCTACTCACACAAACCCAGACAGACTCACACAGCACCAGATACACACCTCACTTTCTACTCACACAATCCCAGACAGACTCACACAGCACCAAGTACACACCTCACTTTCTACTCACACAAACCCAGACAGACTCACACACTAACATCACACTTACCAAACCAAACCTGCAACACTGACAACTACTCAGACAGAGGCATGGGCACTAACATTGTGCTTACTACTCACATAAAACCAAACCTGCAACTGACCACTACTCAGACAGACTCGCACACTAACATCACACTTACTACTCACCTAAAACCAAACCTGCAACACTGACCAGTACTCAGACAGAGGCATGGACACTGACGTTGTGCTTGCTACTCACCTAAAACCAAACCTCCAACACTGACCAGTCCGATCGGGCGTCTCAGCTTGGGTGACCTGATCTCTATCACAGTGCAGTGCCTCTAGTGTTCGTGTGTTGCAGTGAGACGTTCAAGTTTACAAACAGCACTGGTTCAGATGGGAGAGGATGTGTGTTTATTAGTGTTAGTACGTAAAGTTTATTTGTTTGTGGTTGTGCACATATTTTGGGGGATTTTTGTCTTACTTGGCAAAACAGTGATATGTGAGATGGATACAGTGAGATGGAGTTGCGTCTGATTCAAAGATGGCTACTGTAGGATACTATCGGATCTGATGGGACATACATTTAATGGATTCCTGTAGTTTGAAATGTCTGAAGGCAGTAACTATAGGAGAGTCACTCTGTCGGTCTTTACAAAACTTACACCCAGTCAGCAACCAAACCTTCACTGAAAACAGACTTCCAAATATTTCACTTACTGTTTTCAATTAACCTGCACGCTGTAAGGGGCAGAATACAATTCACGTGTAATGAAAAAATAAGATTTAATTTCAAAACAAATCACTGTAAAATAGCTGAACAGCCTGTTGTGTGTTTTTAAATAACTCCACAACAGGACTACTCTTCCATGTTATGCTCTTAATTAATATATCCAACTCGGCGCATCACGCTTCAGTCTGTGAGGAGGTCTTGGTGTCAGAGGAACAGAGCTGGGGAAGGAGCTGTTAATTAGCCGGCCATCCTGCTTCACCCAAATCCAATTAGGAGATAACATCATAATCACTGACATGAAGAGCCTTAACACATTCATTTAAACCAGTTGGCATAACTGATGTCATTATCCAGAATAAACAATAAATTCTAACTTTGTCAAATTACAACTGCGTCCTCACATGCACTTTAAAACGAGGCAATATTTGAATTTAAAAGAGCATTTAACTTTGAAGAGATATATGCAATAACGGAGCGAAGCAGAAGAACCACTGAGCATCGTCTCACTTGAAAGAGATTCAAATCAACCTCTTGAGCGCTCCTTCATCCCAGTAGGCAAATGAAGCTGAGTTAGTAAAAGTCCCCAGTTCCCTTTGAAATTCATCATATTGTCTGTAATAAGTTGAGCCTATGAGGGGAAAAAACAGAGACGACAGTGTGTGCGTGTGTGTGTGTGTGTCAAGTGGGCCTATGAGTTGTTGTTCTGAGCTGACATCAATCTCTAGTGGAGGAGGGCGATGGCGGCCTTAATCTCCTGCTCAGTATTCAGACAGGTGTGCTTCCCTGCTGAAGATTCAGGCTGCAGCTCTCGTACCCCACCAACACACACTCACACACACACACTGAGCCTCCATAAGGGCTGACAGCTCTCTCTCACACACATCTCCATAAAGTCTGATGCCTAACACACACACACACACACACACACACACACACACATACACGGCATGCCCTGGACTGATTGATCAGCTGCTTCAGATTGATCACAGATCAGAGATCCTGATCAATGCCTTGTGCTGGAGCTCAGCCAATCAGGAGACAGGGATCTCTCTGACAGGAGCACAACTGACAGGGCCTGCTGCTCATGCACCCAGAGACACAGGCTTAGAAGTGTGTGTGTGTGTGTGTGTGTGAATGTTCTGTCACAGAGACTGTCATTGAGAATGACATTATATGAATAACAGCATGCTTGGATCATGCTGGAGACCCCCCCCCCTATTTCTTCCTCTCTTCTCTCCTCTCCCTCTCTTCTTCTCCCTCTCTCTTTCACTCTTCTCCAATGTCCCTCTCTCCTTCACCCTGCCTCCCTCTCTTCTCTCTGTTCTTCTCCCTCTCTCTCTTTCACTCTCCTCCAATGTCCCTCTCTCCTTCACCCTGCCTCCCTCTCTTCTCTCTCTTCTCTCTGTTCTTCTCCCTCTCTCTCTTTCACTCTCCTCCAATGTCCCTCTCCTTCACCCTGCCTCCCTCTCTTCTCTCTCTTCTCTCTGTTCTTCTCCCTCTCTCTCTTTCACTCTCCTCCAATGTCCCTCTCTCCTTCACCCTGCCTCCCTCTCTTCTCTCTCCTTCACCCTGCCTCCCTCTCTTCTCTCTTCTCTCTGTTCTTCTCCCTCTCTCTCTTTCACTCTCCTCCAATGTCCCTCTCTCCTTCACCCTGCCTCCCTCTCTTCTCTCTCTTCTCTCCCTCTCTCATCCCTCTCTTCTTTCTCTCTCCTCTCCCTCTCTTCTCCTCCGTCTCTTCTCTCTCTCTTATCCTCCCTTTCTCCTTCCTCTCTTCTCCTATGCCCCTCTCTTTCTTCTTATCTAATAACTTTCAGGCACTTGTGTAACCACTAGGCTGCTTTGGACACACACACAGACACACACACACACATACACCACATACCGCAGAGATTATATGGACACACACGTGACATACACACACTTCACACTGCAGAGATGATATGGACACACACACACACACACTGCAGAGATGATATGAAACACACACACACCCACACACACACACCACAGGGTTAGCCAGCTGAAGTAGGTGATAATGAAGCCATTGTGCTCATAGAGCTCTGCTGCAGCATTCTAATAATGGGTATGGTCATTTATCCACACCACGGTGTAAAGACAAATTCACATCTCTTACCGCTCCAGTGTGGCGTGTTCAACTTGTTTGCCTTTGATAGTGTAGCCTCAATGGTGGAGGGGCAGTGCGTGCCTGAGGTGTGTGTGTGTGTGTGTCACTTCTGCGCATATGCGTTGTGTATGTTTGAATGTGTTTAACAGGTTGTTTCAACCACACACTGACCTGAGGTCAACCTGAACATGACATGGTGCGTAACATTACATTACATTACATTACATTTAGCAGACACTTCTTGACCAAAGTGACTTACATATGTCAGCTATATTACAAGGGATCACATTGTCCCCGGAGCAACTTGGGGTTAAGTGCCTTGCTCAAGGGCACAACGGTGGAAGCCGGGAATTGAACCGACAACTTTCAGGCTACTGCACGTTAGCCCAGCTCCTTAACCACTACACTACCATCGGCCACCGCCCACATGGTGCGTAACAAACAACCAGCTCTGAGCCGACTCTGTTTATTTCACAGCGCTGCTCGTCTGGGGTCAGACAGCGCTCTACAGCACATCCACGTGGAGACAGGTTTCCTCCATCCTACATAGTGCTCCACATCCACGTGGAGACAGGCTTCCTCCATCCTACATAGTGCTCCATATCCACGTGGAGACAGGCTTCCTCCATCCTACATAGTGCTCCACATCCACGTGGAGACAGGCTTCCTCCATCCTACATAGTGCTCCACATCCGCGTGGAGACAGGCTTCCTCCATCCTACATAGCGCTCCACATCCACGTGGAGACAGGCTTCCTCCATCCTACATAGCGCTCCACATCCACGTGGAGACAGGCTTCCTCCATCCTACATAGTGCTCCACATCCACGTGGAGACAGGCTTCCTCCATCCTACATAGCGCTCCACATCCACGTGGAGACAGGCTTCCTCCATCCTACATAGTGCTCCACATCCACGTGGAGACAGGCTTCCTCCATCCTACATAGCGCTGTGTGTGTGCCTGAAGTGTGACTTCACACTGAGAACATCGCCAGGTGGGCACAAGCACACTGTTGCTGCACAAACAACGTGATCAAGAACAACAAAATGAAATGTATTAGTAAAAAGGTGGAAAAGAAAACATTCTGCAACTAATTAGCATAAACATGAAACAGCCATGAAACAGAATCACAACTTTGCACTGAAGCCAGTTTTCCGAAATCCCACAATGAAACCCCCCCACCCCCTACACACACACACACACACACACACATCCCCTCTACCCCTCTACCCCTCTACCCCTCTACCCCTCTACCCCTCTACCCCTCTACCCCTCTACCCCTCTACCCATTTTAATAAACGTCTAAGTAGGAAACAAAGCCCCTGAAAGACAGGGTGCATCTGCCATGACAAACACAAACAAACAAACAAACACGTCAGGCCAGTTTATCCAGGCAGCTGCCACTTAGCCCATGACAGAAAAGCCCTCCTGGCACGCACACACACACACACACACACACACACACATACTTTGTATCCAGCCTCGCTTCAGGGATTTGCAATATGTTACGCAGACAGATTACAGGAGAGGAAAAAGAGTGTGTGTGTGTGTGTGTGTGAGTGTGTGTGTGTGCGTGTGTAGGGTAGTCCACTTCCCATAATTATTACTGGCATTTGCATATATATAGAAGATCAATCAGGCAGGCTGCGTAAAGCAGTATGTCAGGCGTAATGTATTTGCGTTTGCCATGCTGGCTGATGCTGTTGTCGTTCTGTGCTGTATTGATATTCATAGTTTCTCATGTGTCCACTGGGGGACAATCGGCCCTGTCTGACATGCTCTGGGGCCGAACCCGTCTCTGTAAGAGAAGAAATGTATTCTGCTGATGGTGTCTGTATGCCAAATGAATATATTCAGCTGATGTACAAGGACACACTGCTAGACATTTTATCAGTTCTGTAAGAACATTGTACATGCTGCACCATCTGCCATCTCCAAAATCACTGTGGGCAACAACAAGCCATATTCTTACAGTTTACTGAAAACTGGCCGTAATAACACAGCTCCTAAACAAGTAAGTGGCTCTTCTTTTCGATAGACATAGCCAGCCACCTGATATAGTCTAAAAAACAACCCATATACCTCTTGCATTCTACACCAACAGAAAATAAATAAAACCAAAAACGTATAGGTCTATCCTTGAACATAAACAGGGCGCATGCCAATCAGTGCCAGATCAGAACCGCTTCAGGGCCAGATCAGAACCACTTCAGGGCCAGATCAGAACCACTTCAAGGCCAGATCAGAACCACTTCAGTGCCAGATCAGAACCACTTCAGTGCCAGAGCAGAACCGCTTCAGGGCCAGAGCAGAACCGCTTCAGGGCCAGAGCAAATCCATTTCAGAACCAGACTTGCCCTGTTGTCTGTTGCCAGCCCCTGTTGTCTTATTGCCAGACAAATCTTGCAGATTATTTCAGTGCACAGATGTCCAGATCTCCGTCTAAGTGCGTAGCAAAAGTTTTTCAGGGTCGCGACACGAAGGCAGATACTGTAATTGCAGCCGGTTCTGCAGATGTAGTTTTGACAATAAGAGGCAGCAATTATCCCCAGAGCCTGGCTGCTAATGCCTTCGTTTGTTTACTCGCACAGCCTAATTAGCTGGCAGATTCCCGCACAGACAGAGCAATCTCCTGAAAATCCACTATGAAATTATTCTCCCCACAAGACATTACCTTCAGAAATGCCAGCTAACCATGAAATGGCGACTGAATGGTATCTAATAAGGTATAACATTAGCAGGAGACAACCTGGCAATCTGAGAGGGAAATAAAAACAAAACTAAAAAAATACACACATTTCCACTAATGCTATTGACGCTTTGGGTTTAATTATACAGGTAGATTTCTTTATGGAAGACAAATGTTGTTTCGATATCTCTCTCTCACACACACACACACAAACACAAAATCTGAATTCACACGCCTTTGTTTTCCTGTTTAATTAGCTTTTGGCTCACTTCTGAGCGTATGTGTTTGAGAATATGACTGTGTGTTTGTGTGTGTGTGTTTGTTTGTGTGTGTGTGTGTGTTTGAGTGTGTGTCACTTCTGCGCATATGCGTTGTGTATGTTTGAATGTGTTGTTTCAACCACACACTGACCTGAGGTCAACCTGAACATGACATGCAAACAAACAACCAGCTCTGAGCCGACTCTGTTTATTTCACAGCGCTGCTCGTCTGGGGTCAGACAGCGCTCTACAGCACATCCACGTGGAGACAGGCTTCCTCCATCCTACATAGCGCTCCACATCCACGTGGAGACAGGCTTCCTCCATCCTACATAGCGCTCCACATCCACGTGGAGACAGGCTTCCTCCATCCTACATAGTGCTCCACATCCACATCCACGTGGAGACAGGCTTCCTCCATCCTACATAGTGCTCCACATCCACGTGGAGACAGGCTTCCTCCATCCTACATAGTGCTCCACATCCACGTGGAGACAGGCTTCCTCCATCCTACATAGTGCTCCACATCCACGTGGAGACAGGCTTCCTCCATCCTACATAGCGCTCCACATCCACGTGGAGACAGGCTTCCTCCATCCTACATAGCGCTCCACGTCCACTGTGTGTGTGTGTGTGTCTGTGTGTGTCCGTGTGGAGTAGGGGTGTCGCGATTTTAATAATCATGATGATTAAAACATGAGAATATGAATATCGTGGAAATAATGCAGCCACGGTATTATCATGTAGCACAACAATGGCCTTTTTCAATGAACGGGCTTGTTACTGTCTCGCGATTTCTCTCTCCTCCTCACTTGCTCCTTTCAAAGTCACACACTCAAACCTGTTAGCAACGCCAAACTTTTGATTTTTGTAGGCTAAAGATGAAAAGATGCCAGACATTATGGAGAATGCAGTGGATAGAATAGCCTTTACCGCTCTGCCCCGCAGCTTGAAAAGCGTGTAGGAATTCTTTTGGCTGCACAACAAAAAACGATATCAGGAGACTGTGTCTATTAGTCTAATAAATTCTAGCGAACTAACTAGCATACCCACAAGCAAAAGGCTGTGAAACAACATAAGCAGTAGCCCGGTTGACACCAGACCCTTCTCAGTCGTAACTGAGAGTCGGGTCTGGGGAAGATTAATTCACAGCCCATTTCCAAAGGGCGTTTCCAAACGGACGCTGATCAAAATGCCTCAGACGCAATAGGAGAGGCCAAAAACCAATCAGAGCAACGAAAGAGACAGAGTGATGGAAACACACAATTTGCAAAACTGTCTGGTTGTAGGGAGAAGCAGGAATAATTAATCATTTTTTAATTAAACGTAGAATTGCATTTTCAGCTCTGAACAAAACCATTCACGTTCAAACGAGCATTTTGTTTCATTTGGGACATATAAAGCAGGAATGGGGTACGAGAGACTGAAACGTTCAAAGGAATTATGCCGGAATTGTTTCAAGGCAAACACTGAAGTGTAGCTTAATGCAGATAGTGGTCTGTAAATCCGTTTCTTTCCATAAAAACTTTCGATGTTGCAATGTTTAGGCTAGCCTAGGCCTATTTCATTTTTTAAGCATTCGATTTATGCTCGCATAGCACACCAATTCAAAAGTATGTGTTTTCTGTCGGCTACGTGTCCAGCTACTGTAGGCCTATAAATGAACAGAATATCAAACCGTTTTCAGTAGCCTACCACTGTTGCAGATATCACATAGGTATCCCTTACATGTTTGTACAATGTTGCACATTCCAACATAAGGAAGCAGTTGCGAAACTTCTAACTCCCGGTCTTAAACCAACGTGATAGCAGCTTCAAACAAGCGGCAGCAGCCATCGTTGATGTTTTTTAAAAAAAAAAAAAACCTGGCTTCTTCAACTGGGTGCTCTATCATCATCGTGTAAAGCCCATCGTGTAAAGCAGGGGTGTCAAACTCATTTTGGTTCAGGGGCCACATACAGCCCATCTGATCTCAAGTGGGCCGGACCAGTGAAATAATTGCAAAACATCTTTTGACAACTCCAAATCTCCAGCTTAGTTTTTTTCAGTAGGCTATGCTTTACCCTTCAGCCTACATTTGTAGCCTACATAATCACAAGGGATATATTAGATTATTACACATTTATTCAGAGAGGCCAATGAAATTGAAATAAAATGCATTTCACTCTCATAAACAACTGGTTTATTTTTATAGTTGAGTGGGCCTACATCTGACCACCTGAACCAACTCACCACACTAAACTCAAGTGGGAGCTATGAAGAAAGTTAACATCCTGCCTTAAAAATGTAAATGTGCAAATGTATGAAAAATAAAATGAATTTAACAAACATAAGTTAGCAGTGCATGAGCAATACGATCGATCAAATAATTTTGTAGGCTAGGTGGCGGTGCTGTGTAATAGGCTATCCGCCATAAAGGCCAGATCGATCCTGCACCCATTCCGGGCATTTAAATTGCTACTGGTCTGCCTTTTTTCTCCAAGAACTGTCCAATTTCCTCTCGTAGTTCAAAGAAACGCTTGAGTACGGCACCTCGGCTTAACCACCGTACTACAGCGTGGTATGGTAAGCCAGACAGAATGCCATTATCACTAAGAAAACAGTCAAACTGACGGTGAGTCAGACCTCGCGACCTGATTAAATTTACAGTTTGCACAACCACACTTTAACATGATCCAAGTTTAGTGTTTTACAACACAACACTTCCTGGTGCAAAATACAATAAAATGCCCAAACATCTTGTCCTCCGTTTGCAGGCTGCACTTTGTCTCTGAATTTTGTCGCAACGCCTGCTTTTCTCCCGACAATGTAGCCAAACTGACAGCACAGGACCAGTCAACTCCGAACTTTTTTTTTGTTTTTTGGCTGCGCCTAGCGGCTGAATTGAGCATTTCGGTTATTTCTTTGAAAATGTATAACTCCTCACAGGAATGGGCTAGAGATTTTTTTTTTTTTTTGACATAGTCAGAAATTTATTCTCTACAAGTCTGGGCCGGATTAAACCATCTAGCGGGCCGGATGTTTGACACCCCTGGTGTAAAGGGTTTTGATTGGTGCCTAGATCTAGTAAAATTGGAAATGGGCTTGAATGAATTCTTGGCCAGACGTAGCCTGACGAGCCAGACCCACATTAAAATGTAGGGTCTGGGTACTCACCGTTTGAAGTGCTCAGTCCGAGGGGTGGGATAATCGGTTGTCTTTCAAATTTCCTCTGCACGCAATAGGACAGTGCTGAGTCTTACGCGTTTTCCCACCAGCGGAGCTAGTTGGCTAGTTCAAACTTTTGCCAACTTAAAACAAGCTTAACTCGTGTCACACTGTTGGCCAACAGCAACATCCATCTTCTTTGTTTTCAGGTAGCAGGGAATTCAAGCCAAACCGTTGCAACTCTGCCATAAATCATTATGTTAAGCCCGCCTAACGACTCTATACACGATTTGATTGGCCTGATAGAAGTTTAATTTTTCGAGCTCACAAGCCAACGGAGAGTTGCTAGACTAGCCCTGGAAGTAAATGTAATTTGCTGCCGCTAGGGTGCGTCTAGATTTCTAGGCTAGGCCAGAAGGGCTTTCAGAGCGAATCTCGAATTTGCGGGAAGTACGTCTGGGTTTTTCCCAGGCTACATAAGCAGACCAGTTTACACAAAATGCTGGCTAATTTGCTAACTGGCCTATTGGAAATGTTATGCAAAGTTGTAGGCTTACTGTAATGTGAACTTTTCTTTTGTCTCGTCGTGCATTCCGAACTACTGACACGTTTTCCATCTTTCATTCGCATGATGCATAGCCTATAGCCTTTTAGATCATTCTAAAAGTTTGCTTGTAAAAAAATAAGAAGGCTTAAAAATATACCTCTGCATAGTGATATTTCTGAGCTGTCAAAGAGGCAAAACAAGCATTAACTACACGTTATCGCTAATTAAGCTGCTCTGACGAGGTAACGTAGGCTATTTGCGTTTGTCCATGAACTGGCAGTGTGTGCAACCATGACATGCCTTTTTAACATGCAATAGCTAACATCACAAGTTATGGCAAGTCTCCTGAAAATGCAATGTCAGATAGACTACCTGCAATTAGAATTATGCCTAGTAACAATGAAACTACAGGTATTCATAAATACAGTGATATAGGGCTAGTTCAATTTCATGTTCAAATTTGTCTTATCTGTCGAAAATAACAATTTAATGTTGTTGACCTGGTTTGGGCTTTTTGTAGGAGTTGTAGGCCTGAATGGTATGTTTTTGAAGAGAGAAAAAAAATTGAATAAAATGTATATATACTCTAGGCATACTTTAAGTGATTGCTTTCTTTTATAATGATAGCTGTTGATATCACAATAATATTGTTATCGTGATATATTTTGTCATGATAATCGTATTCTGAAATATTGATATCGTGACAGCCCTAGTGTGGAGACAGGCTTCCTCCATCCTACACTGAGGCTTATGAGCGCAGATGAGACAAATGCACCAGTATGGGGAAATACACATTACGGAAGTCAGTTAAGCTGCTGAGGACTCAATCTTTGGCAGCTCGTGAAGGACGTTCTCTTGGACGTGCCGTTCAGTCTGTGTTTCAGTCACAATAGCGTTGGCTTTGACAGTTAGACGGAGCCTTTGTGAGCTACAACCAGGGGGCCAAGGGAGCAGATGGGGGGACTTAAGGCAGGCGCGGAGCCCAATACTTGGCACGTCGAGGCTCTTCTCTATCTGTATTGTATGGCAGTGCTTGCCTGCCTGTGGGTTAATCCCAGTCAACCAACGGTCAGGTGACTCGCCAGAGGAATTCACATTAGTCTTGTGGAAGTGTGAGGGGTTCTGCTTGTCTCTGATAAGCCTGGAAAAAATAGTGCCCCAGTAGATTATTCTTTCCGAGTGTTTTGGATTTGCTGAACTGCCTCTGCTGCTCTTATCATTACGTCAGTGCTGAATGCTTATATTAAACACCGTTAAACACGTAGAAAGGTCTATAGACCAGTGGGGTATACTACAAAGCATGTTAGACATATCTAGGCTATCTAGACAGATTGAGGCTACACAAAGCCTTGACTCATACACGCATAAGACCGCCTATATTAAAAAACAATTACTTCCGCATTTATGAGTGATTGTGTAATCTACACTGTGGTCATTTTTAGTGTCTAACCTATAACATCAAATA
Organism: Alosa pseudoharengus; assembly: GCF_046254945.1. Lineage (NCBI taxonomy): Eukaryota > Metazoa > Chordata > Actinopteri > Clupeiformes > Clupeidae > Alosa > Alosa pseudoharengus. The sequence continues at coordinate 683,875 of NW_027468709.1, read as the reverse complement.
AATAGATTGTCATCAGTTGTTGAATGGTATGCACGTCCATAGTGGGATATTTGCATGCACTAAACACTAAAGTGCATGCCATATCCAAAATGTTCGTAGAGGCGGAGCTCCACCTGTAAGATATATGACAGAATACTACACATGAGATAACTTAGTTTTTCAAGATAATTGATTGGTCAGTGGGCGGTAGTTTTACACAATTTGAGCTATAACATAGCACATAACCTGCTCCCAACCAGGTTTGGTTGACAGCATAAGATACCATGGTGATACAGCGACGCTGAAACAGAGCCCCTTTCGTGTCACAGCATACCCTGGCTTTGAGCGCAACATACCTCGCTAACCCACTAATCGAGATTCGTAGTATAGCCCACAGTTTATCTTCTGAGTTTGGTAAAAAGACAAAAGTCAATCTAATGTGTTAAACCAATGTAGCATGGTCCAGGAAGTCTGAATACAACGTGCACTGTGGTAACCTTTTTTTTTTTACCAGTTGTTCTCATATAGCTGGGAGTGAACTATGAGATAGGCACCTTATCCAGGAGCAGCATACACTGAATGTTTTTTACTATATGGCTCTGTACAATACTTAGTTCTTGGTTGTGTGACAGGGCCCTCAGGTTTATCCAACTAAATGGATGTAGACAGAGGCAGTAGTATAAACAATGTTGTATTTATTATTTCTTTTCTTTGTTTAAAATGGATGGCAGTGGTGTACAGTAGGTAAATCAGATAGAAACAAAATCACAGTACACAACATAAAATAATTAAAGAAAACAAAATGTAATACACATAACCATAAATTAAATGATAAAAAAAAAACAGGATGAGGAGGAAGGAGACGACAGTCCAGACCACAGCGAGGGAGTAGTTCCAGTTCCAAGTGCACGGCTTGTACCGACCAGCGACGAGCAACTTGCGTACCAAACAATTTGGGAGAGCTTCTTTTGTGTTTGTCAGGGAGGAAGTTACGTACCCTTGACCCCCAGGTGATTGTAATTAGTCGTGATCCTGACCTGATCACAGTTGTCTTGATGGTTGCTTGATGGGTTGATATAAAAATGAGTAAAGAGTCAGACACCTGAAGTGACGGAGATGGATGTGGTATTTCACACATGCACGCACACACACACGCACACACATGCACGCACACATACACACACAAACACACACACGCACGCATGCACACACCCATACACACACATGCACACACACATACACACACAAACTTGCACCAGACCGGAAGAACATAGACAGGGAGATGGATGTGGTATGTCAAACGAATCAAAGAGTTCACAGCTACACTTTTATTACTAAATGTCTACATCTACACACAAATACGCACACACACACACACACACATATGCACGTCCACACAGAAACACACATCCCCACGGGCGGTCTAATTTGATGAATCTGCTGTGTGTGCTGGTGTGACAGCACACTGTGAGATGGAGTGTGTGTATGAGGAGGACTCAGGCTGCATAGAGTCACATCCTCCTTCAGTCAGGCGGCTGTGCTGGAATGTTAACCCTCTGGAGCCAGTGGTTAATTTTAATCACACACTCACACACATACACACACACACACACACACATATACATACACACACTCTGACATATACATACACTAACATGCATGCATACTCTCATACACACACACACACACAGACATATACATACACGCACTCTGACATATACATACACTAACATGCATGCACACTCACACACACACACACACACACACACACACAGCTTCCACTCAACAGCCAGCGATTCCTATGAATGAACATGAGCATGTGTGTCCTTCTGTGTCCATCAGCAGCAGGGTGGAGAGTGACAGCGGAAAGACACCACTAACTGGACGCTCACGCCTGTGAGAGCAGAGAGACACCACTAACTGGACACTCACGCCACTAACTGGACGCTCACGCCTGTGAGAGCGGAGAGACACCACTAACTGGACGCTCATTTAGTGACTCAACTGGAGTCATCCACGTTTAACAAGGTGTGCTACAATTTAATTCAATTCATTACATTACATTACATTACATTACATTACATTACATTACATTACATCACATTACATTTGGCTGACGCTTTTTAGCCAAAGCGACTAACAACATGGTTAACAGTTTAAGTTTTTTAAGCAATTCTCAACAATTTTAGGACAATTTAAAAAACGGTAGAGTACAGTAAGAATAAGTGCAAAAGTGAGTGCTGTTTTTAACAGTTACGTGTCAGTTCAAGATGGCTGGTAAGTGTTAGGATCGGCAAGACTTGTTGTAAGTGGTGCTGTGAGAGGAGATGTTCTCTAAAGAGCAGGGTCTTCAGGAGTTTTTTGAAAATGGAACTGACAGTGTGTCCACCAACGAGGAACAACAGATGAGAAAAGTTTGGATTGGCCTGAGCGTACCGGTGGTAGAGCTAGACGTTGTTCATCTGAGGAGCGCAGCGGCCTGGAGGTAGCGTATATCTGTATGAGGGCATTCAAGTAGGCGGGAGCAGAACCGGAGACTACTTTGTAGGCAAGCGTTAGAGCCTTGAATTTGATGTGGGCCGCCAGTGTAGCTGGATGAGCCCTTTTACATGTGCCCTTTTGGGTTGGTTGTAGACCAGGCGTGCTGCCGCGTTCTGGATCATCTGAAGGGGTTTCACTGCACAGGCTGGAAGACCTGTCAGGAGGGCGTTGCAGTAGTCGAGTCGTGAGATGACTATTGCCTGAACCAGAAGTTGGGTAGCATCTTGAGTCAAGTAAGTCCTGATTTTCCGTATGTTGTAGAGTGCGAAACGGCATGACCGGGCGACTGAGGCAACATGATCTGAGAAGGTTAGTTGGTTGTCAAGAACAACTCCTAGATTTCTTGCAGTCCTGGTAGGTGAAACAGATAGGGAGTCAAATTTGATGTTGATGTCGTGGTGTATGGTAGGTTTAGCTGGGAGGACCAGCAGTTCAGTATTTAAGAGGTTCAGCTGGAGGTGGTGTGCCTTCATCCATGTAGCTATGTCTGAGAGGCAATCCGAGATCCGTGCTGAAAACCAAGGGGTCATCAGGTGGAAAGGACAGATAGAGCTGTGTGTCGTCTGCATAGCAGTGGTATGAGAAGCCATGCGAACGGATAATCTGTCCCAAGGACGTGGTGTAGATAGCAAAGAGAAGGGGTCCCAGCACTGAGCCCTGGGGGACCCCTGTGGTGAGATGGTGAGGTGCAGATAGCTGACCTAGCCATGATACGTTAAACGAGCGTCCTGTGAGGTAGGATTCAAACCAGGAGAGAGCAGAACCGGAGATTGCCGTGTTAGCGAGTATAGAGAGAAGGATGCGGTGATTAACTGTGTCAAAGGCAGCCGACAAGTCAAGCAGAATGAGTACTGATGACCGAGCGGTCACCCTGGCTTCTTTTAAGGCTTCTGTTACAGACAGCAGAGCCGTTTTGGTAGAGTGGCCGCTTTTGAACCCAGACTGATTTGGATCCAGAAGGTTGTTCTGTGAAAGGAAGTCAGAGACCTGTTTGGAGACTGCTCGTTCAATGCCTTTGGATAGGAAAGGCAGGAGTGAAACAGGGCGGTAGTTCTCGACTTGAGCAGGGTTGAGAGAAGCTTTCTTCAGTAATGGTGTTACCTGGGCCATTTTGAACGCTGTTGGAAATGTGCCAGAGGTTAGCAAGGCATTGATCACGTGTGATAGCTGGTGCGATGGTCGGGCTGATGGACTGAAGTAGGCTCGTAGGTATAGGGTCCAGCGAGCATGTGGTAGGACGGCTACATGTCAGGAGTCTAGATACTTCACTCTCAGAGAGAGGCGCGAATTCTGAAAAAGATGTTCCAGCAGCCCCTAGAGGTTGTAGGATTGCGATATCTGAGTCAGATGCGTTGTGTGCATGTAGAGAATTGACTGCTGATTGCCGCCACTTTGTTTGTAAAAAATGAGGCAAGGGTATCCGCAGTAAGGCTGGTTGGAGAAGGCAGATTTGAAGGTTAAGAAAAGTTTTTGAGTGTCTGTAGCACTGTTGATTTTGTCATTGTAGAAAGCCATCTTAGTAGCAGTGATGCTGGCTGAGAAGGAGGACAGGAGTGTCTGGTAGTTTTTGAAGTCATCAGTTAGTTTGGATTTGTGCCATTTCCTCTCCACGGCTCTGAGTTTGGTGCGCTGCGATCGGAGGGTATCATTAAGCCATAGATGAGAGTGTTTGGATCGAGCTGGCCTTGTGGTAAGAGGGCACAATTCAGTTGAATTGTGTTTGGGAGAGTCATCCACGTTTAACAAGGTGTGTTGCAGTTTAATTCAGACTTCCCTTCAGTGCAGCGGCTAGACCTCCCTTACCTGTAAACAGGAAGACTTGCAGGAAGCTGCTGATTGGAGTCCAGAACTGATTTGTGTTCTGTCTGAGGTGCACATGCTGTGAGGGTCTGTCTCTGTTCAGTATTCCTCCGAATCTAAATCTAAATAAGGTGATTTAAGAGCCGCACAGAGAGAAGGAGGGAGAGAGAGAGAGAGGGAGGGAGAGAGGGAGAGAGGGAGAGAGAGAGAGAGACCAGCAAAGCATCACAACCATCTCACCCATGTCCATCAAATCCCCAGAGTTGTTTGTCGTGTGTTGTAATAACTAGTCCTCAATGCCGTGATGAGGCCGAAGGGTCTGTGTTTGTGAGATGAGGTGAGCCCCGCCCCCCTACCTCAAAGTTATTTTGTGAATTGGCGTTGGTGGCGGCGCCCGACTCATGAATCATTCAGAAGACAGACAAATTCATCAATCTGAAATATCTCTCTGCGTGATCCCAGCTCGCCGTGTCCACGAGACGCTGCTTTAAAAAGCCCTACAGCTTCCTCCTCTGCGCTCAAATGAGGACAGATGCAGCGAAGCGGCCGGCGCAATATCAAATCACTCCTGAACAACAGCCTGCCCTGCAGTCACACAACACACTCCACACAACACACTCCTGAACAACAGCATGCAGTCACACATTACACAATACACTCCTAAACAACAGCCTGCCCTGCAGTCACACAACACACTCCACACAACACACTCTTGAACAACAGCATGCAGTCACACATTACACAACACACAACACACTCCTGAACAACAGTCTGCCCTGCAGTCACACAACACACTCCACACAACACACTCTTGAACAACAGCATGCAGTCACACATTACACAACACACAACACACTCCTGAACAACAGCCTGCAGTCACACATTACACACCACAACACACTCCTGAACAACAGCCTGCCCTGCAGTCACACAACACACTCCACAACACACTCCTGAACAACAGCCTGCAGTCACACATTACACACCACAACACACTCCTGAACAACAGCCTGCCCTGCAGTCATACAACACACTCCTGAACAAGAGCATGCAGTCACACAACACCATAGCTGCCAACTCTCACGCATTGGCCGTGAGACACACGCATTTGATTAGTTTCACACACTAATGTGTGAAACTAATTAGTCAACCCGGTTGTCAACCCGTTGGTCAGATGCCTGAAAATGAGTTAAGCCTATCTATCTATAGATATACCTGTTGAGCCACGGTTATGCTTTCAGAGACGGTGAGAGGGTTCAAGAGCACCCCGTCTGTGGAATTTTCTACATTTTCTCTCATTTGCGATGTTACTTCAGAAGCCGTCCCAGGAGCATTTCCCCCGCATTTCCCCGGCTTCAGGTATGCTTTGAGTATTATTGAGTATTTTTCACGCTGAAGTGTCAACCTGGTAGGTCAAATACCTGGCAGATGAGGTTCAACTAAACTAAACCTATACATATGATATCACACATCAGGTGAATGTGGGGAATCTAAACTTTCCAATGATATTAGCGCCAAGTTGCTGTGATAAATGGTTCGCGAGAAAATTAACATTGAACCGACGTGCAATTTAGGCTAATCGTATTTGCATTTTGCACACAGTGCACACCCATTACTCTCCGTTTAATATTTCACTAACCCTTTACACAACACGTGGCAAACCCAATATCACAATAAACAGCAAACCGTACCGAATACGAGGATATAAAGCATGCCTCTGTGCAATAAGTGGTTCCTGAGTAATCCGGTTTTGAAATTGCAACACATTTCTACATAGCCTCATTGGGGCGAAATTATAATGTATTCTAGTGTAAACTATTTGTCAGTAGGCCTACATACATTTTTGTAAATTGCTCAGCCATAGATTATCCCACTATCATGGTTCTTATATTGTCAGGTTCCAGCCAATCCCATTACAGATAAATGAATATATTTATATTGGCATGCTTCCTAGTGACATTAATGCAAAAATAAGAAGAAAATCAAATAACGAGACACAAATATTGATATAAAGCCTGGCATAAGCCATATGCAAACATTCACATCATGCAGATATGGGTACATCCTGAAAAAGGAATAGCATGTAGGCTATAGGCTATGGCCATTACAATGACCAATATATTATCTTAAATAAACTAGCTGAATAACACAGGTGACCACTTCTGCATAATTTCATGGAGTGCTGAAATGTACACACATTTTTGAACATTTCTGAACTGTGAAATATAGCATATGTTTTTGTGGTTGTAAACTTATTGCAATATCACCATAACTATTCCACCTGTGTGTGCATGGTTATAATTCTGAAGTGCAAAATAGCTTAGGCTACAGCACAAGTATTGCCATTAAAATAAGCAAGTCTGACCTCTGAATTTATTTTGAAAGTGCACCTGATTGATGCATTTAAAAGTTAAAGGAGACATATTAAACCTCTTTTTAAACAAGTTAGAATAGGTCTATGGGCCATACAAAACATGTTCATAAAGTTTTCTGCACAAAATCAATCTCACATCCGGAGGAATGCTTATTTTCAGGAGTTCCTCCCTGTATGCTTCTTGGTCCACAAAGACCTCGCCCATGATGAAGCCCATCAAGTGTTCCACATACCCTGTGCAATATTTCACAAACACTTCTGTAACTATGTACATAGTTTGTAAAGTATTTCATTGTACATTTATTTATTGTTTTGTTCATTGTAAAGACACCATATAGCATGCAAAATTAACATATTTTTTTTTGTTGATAAATAAAAAATTATGTAACTTACGGAATGTTGTCTCGGTTTTGATGGGTTTCACCCTGCACTCTCCCTTCCTGTACTTTGGGAAATGCATCCTGTAGAGAGGGTCCCCAGAGGATAAGGTGGCCTGGTCTCGTGCAGCATCCTCATTGTAATGCAGAGCAGCCAGGTAGAGTCTTGCGCAGTAAAGAGAAAACCAAACATGAAAATAATGGAATGCACATAATATGCACGTTTACTTTGAGCTAAAAACTGAGGCTACAACTTCTTGCACTGTCAGTACTATATCTCGCTTTGTTTACAAGTGCAAACATTAGCCTAGACCAAGAGCTTACTGGCCACCTTCATTGTAGATAACATGACCATATCTAACTCCTTATCAGTAAGGACAAAACGACTACAAATTGTGACATACCCTTGCAGCTTAAATGAAATAGAGCTATAGGGGAAATGTGCAAACACTGGATAACGTTATAAAGTGAGGCTACAAGCTAACATTAGCTTATACTAAGGGCTTTTAGCTGTTGGTCGCCTCAATTGTGGATAACATGACAATATTTAATCATTTTAACAATCATTACTTTCAGATATTATTGACTGGGATTGTCAAATATGACTCGATCGGCTGTGTGCTGCATTTGCAATTTGGAATGGAGAAAATGCTCACTCCAAGCAGATGCAGGGCTAACGTTAGCCATAATGTTTGCGTTAGCTTGTGCTTAAATGACAAAACACGAACAACCTAACGTTCGTTCATGCGTAACTGCGATAGGAACACAAAAGTCATTATTTGAAAGTACTTACATGTCTCTCATCTTGTGACTTGCCACGGACAGTAGGTACAGATCCCTCTGTCAAACGAAGTTTGATGGCTAATCCCTCAGTGTACTGTCCTAGGTTTTCAAAGCAGTCTGCCTTGAAGTGGTTCCACACACAAGATTTTTGCCGACTGTTGCTGGAACATGGCCATCGAAAATGAAGTGGAGCCACTCGGTTCTTCTGTCGTCTTTGGCTGGGAGAAAGTGCAAGGATTTGTGTTGTTCTGTGCAGCCAACAACACAACACTTCATGTGTGACTTGCTCTTGCTTGTAGTCATTGCGCTTGGTGTCCGTGCTCGTTAAACCAGCAAACTAATGGCGGATCTTCAACTAATTGGGTGGGTGGGGCTATATGGAGGTTGAGAGGTGAGGGGTGGCGCCAGGGTGGTTCTATGCAAATTCCCTTATTTTGACGTCAGGTTAAGGGAGCCAGAAAATGGCTCATAGAAGCCTATGATTCCTGACACCAAAATCGTTCAACTGACTCACAGAAAACGTATGGATGGCTTTTTTGCACGCGTGGAGTGTTGTTAGGAGCAGTAGAGACCCAAATGGAGGTACAAAAGGATGCAAAAAGTGAAATTTGCATAATATGTCCCCTTTAAAATATACAAACATTTCTTAAATTCTTACAAAACACCCACCCACTTTTTAAAATTGTTAGTTTGGACCCCCCCACTTTTGCCGTGCGAAATACCAGTGCTGTTTTCAGCATCTGTTTAGTGCTTCATTGTCATTTTCATTGGATTCTCCCATTTGAGCACAAATCGCTCATAAACTTTTTTTTTTTTTTGTTACACGCATTCTCCCATTCCTCTTCTGTCACACACACAGTGACACTTTTGATAAGGTAAAAAGCCTTATAGGTATGCCAAATAAATAATAACCTATAGGTTTACGCTAGGCTATGTAAAACTCTCCATTAACAGCATCACGTCACTAACCACAGCGACTGCACAATCTCGTATTCACTCTGTTGGATATCTGAAGCCAGTTTGTCTACTTAGATACTGTAAGTGTAAATCCTCAAATTATGGCCGGGGTCTTAAGACAAAGTACAGGCCTTTAGGGGCAGGGTTGTATTCGAGACAGCCCTTTATTTCTTATGCGAGTTTTATTTTGAGACATGCGTTTCTTGGAGCGGCATACTTTCCATGCGTTCATTGAACGTCCGCGGTGCTATAATGGAAACCTTATTGCGTAGCCAAGTAGCCTATATATTGAGTTATTTTTAAATTATGCATGATTTACTTTTTATTAATTTCGTAGGCTGGCTTTATTTTGTTATAGAAGTATCTAAATAACCTGTTAAAATGTACCAGAATTCAGGAAATTGCATCTAGTCCAAAAATGTTGTTCTGGGGAGGACCCCCATACCCCCTGCTAAAATGTCCCACCCACTTTCACAATGCCTCCGACGCCCATGGTCCTAGTAGTAGGCTAGATCCCTTAGATAGCAATGTTAATTTAACTCTGGGACCCTGGTCCCAGGGATGGATTATTGCACGGGCCTTCCGGGCCCAGACCCAGGGGCCCAAGGTGTCAGGAGACCCTGAAGCCCAAGCCTTTGGATGGAATCATTGCCTCAATATCAACACATCAGGATGTAGGCTATGAATCTGATTGAATTTAGTATTGGCCATCCCCAAAATGCACCAGAATACAGGAAATCACATCAAACAAATTAAAAAAAATTCTGGGGGAAGTCCCCCAACCCCCCCTTCCACATTAGTGGGGAGCCCTTAATACATGTGGGCCCAGGGGCCTGGTCCCTACACCTGAGAACCACTGATGTATGTTTTTTTTACTGTACGGTATAATGCTGAATGAGCCAAACAAAAATTTCCGCAGCAAAATTTGAGTTGGCCCCACCAAATCTCACTCCAAGGTTTTTTGAAAAGTTGGCAGCCCTGCAACACACACCACAACACACTCCTGAACAACAGCCTGCAGTCACACAGCACACAACACAACACAAAGCACACAACACAACACACTCCTGGGGGGGTATTCCATCAACCTCGCTAATTAGGGCGGTGCTTAACAGAAATAGCCTGGCTTGAACTAGCGTAGACTTTCACTTGGAGCCGAAGCCGTTCCATTAACTCAAGTTAGCGGGATCTTGGCCTCGTTTATTCAAGCGAGGTTTAGTTCAGCTTCATCTCTGCTGGTGCATGAGGTAGAACAGTAGACCAAAACAGTAGATTGACGAAAAGAGGATATATGTCGTAAAATTAAGACAATACTAGACAATTTCTATTCGATTTGGCAAGCGCCATCTACAGGATTTTCATTGAAAGTCATCAAATTTAACATCGAGAGAAAAAAATAGATTGCCTACAGAAATTGGAGAATAATGAAAGCATACATTTAAAAAACAACAATGCTAATGGTTTGAAATCAATTGCGAGTTTGATTGGCTTCACTCTTGAACACATAGACTATACAGTCTATGCTTGAACAAAACGAGTGAATGAATAAATAGTATGAACTCAAAAACAACTTTGCCATATTCAAAACTATCTATAGCATATGTTCTTAGATTAAAATAGTTCAATCCAAATTATTGTCTAGGTGTAGGTGGTCATAAAATAAATTAGTATCAACATCATTGCATCAGGTATAATATAGCCCAGAATATTACTGTCACTGAACAGCCTACCAAATCTGCATGACCCTTTATCAACAGTAGACATATGTCCTAGAGTATATCTAAACATGCCATTATCAAGGTGATAAGCTATGTAGCCTTAATACTTCGTATGGGAAGTGAACCTGTGAACACACAAGAATGTAATTGCTTTGGTATATTGTCTCTCTGCACGTTACACCACCACCAAACGTAAATGACACAGAGTAGCAAGATTCCTAGAACCACACACATGTGAAGTTAAAACATTTTAAGTCGCATAATCTTCATAAATTCTTTGGAGCTAGTAAATGTGTAAATCCATGCTTGGTGACACTGTCGGGAAAAAAATTCTAGGCCTACTTCTATTTTTGAAGTTGTAGACTACAGGGGCCTCATTACAGAAAAATATCCTAACTGCTTGTCCTATCTTAACTTAAGTTTCAAAGATAGGAAAAGTCCTATCTTCCTATTACAGAAGCAGTTCCTAAACTCATGGCTGTGTCCTATCTTATCTCAGACCTCCTTTCTTATCTTAACTTAAGAAATCCTAACTGTAACTGTCAGTTAGATATTTACATCGGCAATCGTCCTGTCATGCCTGTTTCTATGATTAGAATGTATACAAGACTGCCTGTATCTATGATTAGAATGTCAGGTTGCAAAGATAGTGTTTTAAAGACAGTTATTTGCTCAAGATGGACAAACCATAATATCAGAGAGAAATAGGTCTAGGTTAGGCAAAATGTAGGAAGAAAGAGAGTGTGTCAATATTGATTCATTTGATGAACAGGATGAAAAGATGAAAAACAAAAAACATATTTATAATAATAAATACCGGTAATAGTCTAATATTCTGTTATAATTATTAATATTTATTTGTTATACATGTTTTAAAAAACATAGCTTATAGGCTGCATGTTTAAGTTTTCACTTAATTAACTTATTTAGTGAAATATGCTTTATGGTGTCCCTAACAGTCATGTCCATCATTTTGTCATAGGCTAGGCAACAACTCAACAAGACTGTTGCAGTCAGTTTTGGCAGTTATTTTGAATTTAGGACAGGGTATGTGCCATCCTAAGTTAGGAAATTCTTGAGTTAGGATGGTTCTGTAATGGCCAAATTCCTATCTTAAGTTAAGATAGGCCTTTTTCCTAAATGCAGTTAGGAAACATGCTTCTGTAATACCAAAAATCCTAAATGCCATCCTAAACTGAGATAAGATAGGATTTCAGAGTTAGGACTAGGGATGTAACGATTACCGGTATAATGGTAAACCGCGATAAAAATGTTGACGATGTTGATAATAATTACCGTTTTCATTTCAAACATCATGATTATCACTGTTGATTACCGCGGTATGGAAACCGTGTGTTTAATCCTTCCCAGCTTCATCCGAGCCTGCTTTTGACATACAGTAGGCCTGGTACAATGGAACAAAACTGGTACCCTACTGATTCTGTTGTCTAATTGATGGTCTTAACTACGATTCGGATTAGGCTACACCTGACTTTTAAAGGCGGAACTTTTTCACCGCAAATTGTGCACTGTATCATGTAGCCACTCCGTCCACATTCCACTCACGTTATCAGGAGAATACAGTAGCCTAAAGTTTTATTTTGAATGCTTACTTTGGTCTCACTCATTGCATCCAAATAACAGAAATAGCAAACTCCAAGTTATGGTAGGGTAAGTTAAGCTATTAGCACATAGCCAATTAAACATGAAGAAAAAAGTGAACGGGACACTTTTTGAAACTATGGTAACACTTTACTTGACGGGTGAGTTCATAACACATTCATAGCAGCTGTCATAAACTGCACATAAAGCATTCAAGACTTTCATGAGACATGACTCAACATTCATACCAAACCTTTCATGAATGTGGAAGAGAGAACGACGAGAACTTGGAACCATCTTTTTGGACTTCCGACTGATTGATTTTCTTTTTTGCAACACAGCTTAATTTAGCTTGAAAGTTAACCTGCTAGGGAGCAGGTTAGTTCTGTGGCATACATTCCCATAGTTACCAAGTTGGGATTCACCTCATTAATGGAACGAAATTCTCACTAAAATTAGCGAGACTTATCAAAATAAGCCAGGTTTGGCCTTTAGCGAGATTGATGGAATACCCTCCTGTACAACAGCCTCCAGTCACACAGAACAAAAACACACAACTCACACACTCCTGTACAACAGCCAGCAATCACACAGCACTCAACACAACACAACACAACACACTCCTATGCAACAGCCATCCCAGCAGTCACACAGCACAGAACACAACACAACACACTCCTATGCAACAGCCATCCCAGCAGTCACACAGCACAGAACACAACAGAACACACTCCTGTTCAACAGCCAGCAGTCACACAGCACAGAACACACAACATGCACCACAACACAACCTAACACACTCCTGTTCACCAACCAGCATTCACCCAGGACAGAATAGAACACACTCCTGTTCACCAACCAGCATTCACACAGGACAGAATAGAATACACTCCTGTTCACCAACCAGCATTCACCCAGGACAGAATAGAACACACTCCTGTGCAACAGCAGCATTCACACAGCATAGCAGCACAGCACAGAATGAAACACACTCCTCATCAACAGCCATCCAGCCCAGGACTGAACATCTGGAAATTACTCTACCTCTGCAGCTCTTGCAAACACTCACACACACACACACACACACACACACACACAGGGAGACGTAACTCTTGTGTAGACTTGTTGAAGATATGTTTCTTGCACAGATGCAGCTGGTGTTGTTTTAGCGGTACATTTGAGCACACACACAGTATCTCAATATGCAACAACACCTGTGTGTTTGTTAGTTAGTTAGTTAATTTGTGTGTGTGTGTGTGCGCGCATGCGTGCGTGCACGTGTGTGTGTGCCCTTTAGCTGAGAGGCTCTACTGAAAAAATAATGATGCAATAATCTTAATATGTGTGCTTGTGTGTGTGTGTGTGTGTGCGTGTAAATTAGGGAGAGAAAGAGAGATCTGTATAGAGGCAGATTAGTTTGAGTAGGCCTACATTTGATTTGTCTTTGAAGTTGCCCACTAGATGGCAGCATTGACACATCTCATCAATCCAGAGTTAATGAAATCTGACGCTGGTGACATTTGCTGCTGTGCTCAGTGTGTGTGTGTGTGTGTGTGGGTGCATATGTGTTTGTGTGTGCATGTGTTTTCAGTGCTGTCAGGCTTGGTAATGAAAATTATTCAACTGTTGCTTTGCTAATGATGACACAGAATTAGGAGTAACTCATGTCACTAGTGCCAGACTGATACCTGCAGATTAGAGAAGACACTCCTGCACATGCCGATCCAACCAACACTGCAGTGTTTAAATAATTAAAAAGACAAAAAAGCACACAAGGTAGAATAATTTAAAGACAAATTCAGAATTTGTAACTCAGTACAGATAGCAGAAGGCATCTGAGAACAGTTTGGTTTTCAGTCGAGATTTAAAACTGGCTACAGTTGGGGCTTTTTTGATGTCATCCGAAAGTTGTTTCTAGAGCTGAACTGCATAGCAGCTAAAAGCTACTTCACCATTTTTAGTTCTAACAGTAGGTTTTACTAACAGGTTTTTCTCCTGAGACTTGATAGGTTGAGAAGGTGTCTACTGCTGAAGTATGAGTGATAGGTATTTAGGTCCTGCTCCATTTACTGATTTATAAACAAGCAGTAGTGCTTTAAAGTCAATTCTGTGACTTACTGGAAGCCAGTGCTGGGACGTAAGAATTGGATTAATGTGGTCAGTTCTTTTAGTTTTCATAAGAACCCGCATTTTATATCACCTGAAGCTACTAAGTTACTGCGGGAGCGTACCTATGTTCCCCTGGTCCTATGTTCTCCGGGTCCTATGTTTCCCCGCTTTGTATGGTACCGGGGAACATAGGAGCCTTTTTTTAAATAAAAAAAAAAAACCTTAACCCTAACCCTAACCCTAACCCCAAGCGGGAAACATAGGACCCTTTTACCTTAACCCTAACCCTAACCCTAAACCTAACCCTAAACCTTAACCCTAACCCTAAACCTAACCCTAACCCCGAGCAGGAAACATAGGACCCGGGGAACATAGTGATAACGTTACAAGACATGACAATAAATCTACCTCGTCAACATCCCTCTGTTTTAATCACAGCCCAACCAACGCCAGCACTCTCACCATGACAGCCTACCTCACTTCCTGTGGTCAAAATATATCCTGTGGTCAAAATATATACCTGTGGTCACAAAATATGGGCAAATCTCAAAACAAAATCTGTCTACACTCTAGGCTGTATGCTTAGAGAGCATGTATGCTGTATGCTTAGAGAGCATATCAGACAGTAGATGGTTGCAACAGACACTACGCGAACGGAGCGCTTCAGTTACGCGCCTGGTGTAGCTCAGCCAGAGATGGCAAGTTATCTTGAGTTATCTTGCAAAGAATAGGCATACTCTACGGTGAGGGGTACTGCACTGATCTGACAGCAACTCTATGGTGAAGTGTACTCACTGATCTGACAGCAACTCTATGGTGAAGTGTACTCACTGATCTGACAGCAACTCTATGGTGAAATGTACTCACTGATCTGACAGCAACTCTATGGTGAAATGTACTCACTGATCTGACAGCAACTCTATGGTGAAGTGTACTCACTGATCTGACAGCAGGTTGTCGTGTGAAGGTGGATAGTCTGAGAGTAGGTTTATTTATTTCGCACGCGCGCACACACACACACACACACACACACATACACACACACACACTTATACACACACTGTACACATACACACACACACACACACACACACACACTCTGTCTCTACCTCTCTCTCTCTGTCTGACACATGCACACACACACACACCAGTTAACCACCACAGATGATAACCACTGCACATGTGTAACACTATCACGCATGTTCTGCGTTTCTGGCTTGGCGGCCATCATGAGGAGGATATTAAGTAAGTACTTAATGGGCTCTCCTCGCATCTACTTCAACTGGATACACACACACACACACACACATATATATATATACACACGCACACACACAAACACACACACACACTCACACGCACACGCACACACACACACACACACACACACACACACAGTCACAGAAAAGGACAGGCCACTTCGCTGTGCATCTCCTCCAACTGGATACACACACACACACACACACACACACACACTCACATATATACACACACACATATACATACACACACACACACACACACACACATACTCTCACAGAAATAGACAGGCCATTTGTTTCAGCTGTCTTCATCCATAAATGGCCATGATTATAATTAAGGGTTAGTGAATGAGTGTGTAATGGCTTTAAATGGACTTATAGTGTAGTGATCATAGATTAAAAGCAGAGTTCTCCCAGGCCCTGCCCCAACCCCAGAAACACAAACAGAAGCAACAGAGAGACTTATATTGAGATATACTTATACAGAGATTGTGTGTGAATGTGTGTGTGTGTGTGTGTGTGTGTGTGTGGCAATGAAGAGGCTTATCATGCTGGACAAGGTTGTGTCCAGGGTGTGAGAATTGAGGGGTGATTTTCTCTGGCTGTTTCCTGGATCATGAAATGTAGCGGTCCTGAACAGAGGGCTGGAGAGCACCGATGATTCTCTCTGCTCTCCTCACCCACAGCGGTCAACTCCTTATTCTCGCTGCTCTCCTCACTCACAGCGGTCAACTCCTTATTCTCTCTGCTCTCCTCAGTCAGCTCCTGCTCTGGGCCAGAGACTGTGATGGACAAGCTAAGGACAGATTCAATGACAGCAGTATAGAACTGGGTCAGCATCTGCTGTGTCAGTCTTCAGAGAGCGAGAGAGAGAGAGAGAGGCACACACTGAGAGAACCAAATAGATATTCATGGACACAGGCACACACAGACACAGGCACACACACACACACAGGCACACACAGGCACACACACACACAGGCACACACAGACACAGGCACACACAGACACAGACACACAGGCACACACACACACAGACAGATGGAGAGACACACAGATAGCTTCATAAACTGCAGAGAGAAAGCTAATTGGGCGCCAGAGCTTGGTCAGTTATGAATGGACCAGGGCAGGGTGAAATGTGTACGGATGGATCAGGCTGAAATGTGTATGCACACACACACACATACACACCTTTTTCAATGTAAGGGCTCCATCTGTGTGATAATAACAATCCCTTAATACTCCTATACCCCACCCCCCACACACACACATCAACCCTATCAGTGTGTGAATGCATCCCTATACTACGTCTATTGAATTATGTCTGTGGCTCCTATTGATCTGCCTTTGGTTGGAAAAATACCCAGAGTCCTCCTGAAGGTCAGTCGATAGTTTTGTTAAATATAACATTACACAATCTGTTATGCATTTGGCCTCTAATAGCAGCCGGCCTCTGAGTGTCCG
This sequence comes from Alosa pseudoharengus, assembly GCF_046254945.1. NCBI lineage: Eukaryota > Metazoa > Chordata > Actinopteri > Clupeiformes > Clupeidae > Alosa > Alosa pseudoharengus. The sequence continues at coordinate 666,909 of NW_027468709.1, read as the reverse complement.
CCTGCCGTCACGCTCAGCTAATCTGCTGCTTTAACCGCAAGGACCCGCGCCTGTGGAGAGAAACCCTTTACATTACGGACGAGGAGAGGAGGATGGAGCAGAGGATGGAGCAGGGGATGGGGATGGAGTAGAGGATGGAGCAGAGGATGGAGTAGAGGATGGAGTAGAGGATGGAGCAGAGGATGGAGCAGAGGATGGGGATGGAGTAGAGCAGCGGTTCCCAAACTTTTCCCCCCGCGTACCACCGCCTACATTCCGACTCGGCTCGCGTACCCCCACCATCCGACACATAAACACATAAAAACGTAACGCATTCTAACCCCCCCCCCCCCCCCCCATCCAACGCATTCAAAAGTAACGCATTCTATTAGCTATTCCAGGCGTCATGTTTAATAAGCTGCCCTTTTTTTGATGAACACATAGAGTTTATAAATGATATCCTTTAATTTCATGTTTCCATATCATTATGACCTGATTCGAAATTGTGTATTTATTCATGAATTAATCACAAAAGATTTAAAATTTTAATTTTACACCTGTCCGCCATAGCCCTTTTCATCTCGCGTACCCCCTAGAAGCAGCTCGCGTACCACCGGGGGTACGCGTACCACAGTTTGGGAATCCCTGGAGTAGAGGATGGAGTAGAGGATGGAGCAGGGGATGGAGTAGAGGATGGAGCAGAGGATGGGGATGGAGTAGAGCAGGGGTCGGCAACCTTTTTTGCCTGGAGAGCCACTTTGACCAAATGTATTATTTTTTTAATCTCAGAAGAGCCACATAAAGACGGTTATAAGAAAAAGTTTGGATATTTAATGTACATTTACTTACATTCAACAGAGGATTTTTAAATAGCCTACATTGGTAACGCTTTAGAATAACATGTGCTTATTAGGTATTAACAGTGCATAATAAGCAGTTAACAATTCATTACTAACAGTTAGTTAACTGTTGTTATCCTTTAATAACATTAACTAACTGTTAACATGCAGCTTGTAAGTGATAATAAGCAGCCTTTTAGGTTACTTACAAGCATATTTGTTAACTGTTGTAAGTGTTAACAAGCAGCTTGTTAATGCTTGTTAATGGTGTATAAGACAAAGAGGTGGATAAATAATACGCTTATAAGACCTTTCTTACCTATTTGTAGTAAATTTTGCAGCCCCCCAATCTAAAGCGAGGACCATGTAGCCTATAGTTCCACAAGCCCAACCTTCTATCTCTCTATACTATATCATCAGCCAGTTAGGAACAGTAGTGTAGCTCAACAAGTAGCGATGCACTCTTTGACGTGGGTGATCGGGGTTCGATTCCTGCTCACTGCAACAATTTTGAAGGTGTATTTCTCACAGCTAAACCAAGCTAGATAGAGAGATACAGTATAGAGAGATAGAAGGTTGGGCTTGTGGAACTTTAGGCTACATGGTCCTCGCTTTAGATTGGGGGGCTGCAAAATTTACTACAAATAGGTAAGAAAGGTCTTATAAGCGTATTAGTTATCCACCTCTTTGTTTTATACACCATTAACAAGCATTAACAAGCTGCTTGTTAACACTTACAACTGTTAACAAATATGCTTGTAAGTAACTTAAAAGGCTGCTTATTATCACTTACAAGCTGCATGTTAACAGTTAGTTAATGTTATTAAAGGATAACAACAGTTAACTAACTGTTAGTAATGAATTGTTAACTGCTTATTATGCACTGTTAATACCTAATAAGCACATGTTATTCTAAAGCGTTACCGTCATGTATGTACTGTAACACCACCCCCTATTTTTCCAGTGTCCTTTGTATGCAAAGTAACATCATAGTTAACAACACAACACTCAATTTCGTTTACATGTCATTTGTCATTTGAGTCTGGCTGGCTCATATTCAGTGAGGTGAAGTTTCATGCAAGAATCGAGGCTGTCACCATTTAAGGGCAACTCCACGCAAAATTGCGGAAATATCATGGCATTGTGTTGGTGTCGTGTTATGGGTGACAGTTTTGCGTGGAATTGCCCTTAACGTGAGCGCAGGATTGTCTTTATATTTTTCATATGTGAGAAAGATTTCTCACATGCAAGTGGAACCGAACAGGGTTAACACTTTACTACTAACTTGTTGCAGTGATGTGCGATATATAACGGGCATTTCAGAATCAGTCTTCGGATGGAAACTTTCCCATTTCAGCCTTGTGTTCGCGCTCGCAAGCTGTGGTCGCTGACGTTTCCTTTTTGACATTTTCCTTATAGTCTACAGCAAGCGCACACATCAACAATAACAATTAAAGTGTTCTCGTTGACTGAAATGGAGGGAAATCGGTGATTTTGTTTGATATTGACATGGCAACGAACCGCGAATGTAACAACAGAGAGGGTTAAAGCGGAGAAATCAAGGATCTTTGGTAACAATATTGTGCAGCTACGGTTACGCAGTCAAGTGAGGTGGAAAGTCATATAGGCTAAATTACTCAGATAGACTTACAATATTACATTTTGAAAATGAACAAACTAAAATAAAATAAATTTTAATTAAATACTCATTAATTCATTTCAAAAGATGAGCCGCAACAGAGGGATCAAAGAGCCGCATGTGGCTCCGGAGTAGAGGATGGAGTAGAGGATGGGGATGGAGTAGAGGATGGAGTAGAGGATGGAGTAAAGGATGGGGATGGAGTAGAGGATGGAGTAGAGGATGGAGTAGAGGATGGGGATGGAGTAGAGGATGGAGTAAAGGATGGGGATGGAGTAGAGGATGGAGTAGAGGATGGAGTAAAGGATGGGGATGGAGTAGAGGATGGGGATGGAGTAGAGGATGGAGTAAAGGATGGGGGTGGAGTAGAGGATGGAGTAGAGGATGGGGATGGAGTAGAGGATGGAGTAAAGGATGGAGTAGAGGATGGGGATGGAGTAGAGGATGGAGTAGAGGATGGAGTAGAGGATAGGGATGGAGTAGAGGATGGAGTAAATGATGGGGATGGAGTAGAGGATGGAGTAGAGGATGGGGATGGAGTAGATGATGGAGTAGAGGATGGAATAGAGGATGGGGATGGAGTAGAGGATGGAGTAAAGGATGGGGATGGAGTAGAGGATGGAGTAGAGGATGGAGTAAAGGATGGGGATGGAGTAGAGGATGGAGTAGAGGATGGGGATGGAGTAGAGGATGGAGTAAAGGATGGGGATGGAGTAGAGGATGGGGATGGAGTAGAGGATGGAGTAAATGATGGGGATGGAGTAGAGGATGGAGTAGAGGATGGAGTAGAGGATGGGGATGGAATAGAGGATGGAGCAGGGGATGGAGTAGAGGATGGGGATGGTGTGTGTGTGTGTGTGTGGTTCTATGTGTGTGTGTGTGTGTGGTTCTGTCTCTGCTCTGTGTGTGTGGGCATGATAAGCCTCTATGTTGCATCTGTGTGTGTGTGTGTGTGTGTGTGTGTGTGTGTGTGTGTGTGTGTGTGTGTGTGTGTGTGTGTGTGTGTGGTTCTGTCTCTGCTCTGTGTGTGTGGGCATGATAAGCCTCTATGTTGCATCTGTGTGTGTGTGTGTGTGAGGTTCTGTCTTTGTCTCTACTCTGTGTGTGTGGACATGATAAGCCTCTATGTTGCATCTGTGTGTGTGTGTGTGTGTGTGTGTGTGTGTGTGTGTGTGTGTGGTTCTGTCTTTGTCTCTACTCTGTGTGTGTGGACATGATAAGCCTCTATGTTGCATCTGTGTGTGTGTGTGTGTGTGTGTGTGTGCATGATACGTCTCTCGGCGGTGTGTTTGAGCTGAGGCACTGGAGCTTAGATGCGCTCCTCGTGTGCTCCTCGTTCCATCTGCTGGGTCGTCCTGAACATCAGCGCAGTGCAGACATGCTGGAGTGCGCCGGGGCATTTGTTAAGGGGCTCAGGGATCGATAGCCATTTCCCATCCCAGCAGCAGAGGCCTACATCTATAAGCCATTACATTACGGCAGTGTATGCAGTGAGAGAGCCGTACGTGTGTGTCCACACACACACACACACACACACATTAGTATACCCCCCTAACACAGTCACAATCATTACGGAAACCATTTTCATCACATCACACCAGAACAAATTGATGTCAGATATCGGCATTTCTGCATCGGCCTTCCCATCTGATCATGTGCAGACCTGTAGCTGAAATCAATTCTGATATTCTCCAGAGTTGGAGTCGGTTCTGCGTTCTCTGATGGCTCTTTCCAGAGTTGGAGTCGGTTCTGCGTTCTCTGATGGCTCTTTCCAGAGTTGGAGTCGGTTCTGCATTCTCTGATGCAGGGTAGTTGGCCATTGGCCGTGAAGCCCCTTTGAAAATCATAGGTTTACAGGCCACGGTGGCCTTGGTGCCCCCTTCTTTCAATATTCTGCTTTGTCCTACTAATAGCGATTTTTATTTAGCCTGTGGCCTGTCAAAATAATCTTAGCATTCACAGCGCAAATTAATTTAGTCTTTTACGCAGTGGAGAAAGTGACAGCGCAAGAAAGTGCGTCCAAATTCACCCATTCTTCTCAGTTGAACTACTCGTGAAGTAGCCTATTCATCACACAGACATCACAAGTATCACATGAAAGAGCTTTTTCTCAGCTTTTAAATGATGTTAGCCGATAATTGCTGTGTTAAACGGTTCGCGGGAAAAGTAAATAATATAATTCAATTTAATCATACATTCTACTGAAGGTTTTGCGTCCATGATCTCCCTACCCATTCATCTCGGTGGAATACTTCACGAACCCTTCTTTTAACACATGACAAACCACATATCAGAATAAACAGCAGACCTTACCGAACACAAAGGTGTAAAGCAGTCCCCTGTACAGTTAGCCGTTGAATTTGCAGTAAATTTCGACATGCATGGATGTCTCCAAATTTGGGCTTTAAGTTTTACAATGTGTTTAAATTGTTCCACATGATTTCATAACGAGCCAAATACAAAATAAATGTTACAAATATCGCCTAGATATTGGTAAATCAGAGGACAGCTGACTAAGAGTTTGTGAAAGTAGCCTTAATGATCACAAAATGCTAAGCATGCATCTAGGCTATTTGAGTTTCTTAAAGCTGAGCTGTGCTACATTTAAATTGTTCAATACATGATTTCATAGCAGGCCAAATATAAAATACATTTTATATATACCCTAGATATCTGTTTGTATTAGATGATCAGATGATTTACAGTTACATGTAATATGTCATGTTTCATGTTTTTGTAATGTTTCATACAGTGATGCAGGTCTACTGCAGTGAATAGGCTAAATACAACTTTGATCATTTTTATAGCCTACTACTGTATAGTTAACTTTGGCCTTGGTGCCCTGACATGTGGCCTTTGTGCCCCCCACCAAATATGCCCAACTGAAGGCCAAGTGGCCTTGCCCCCAGAATGGTGAAATTCCAAGCCTGCTCTGATGTCTCTTTCCAGGGTTGGAGTCGGTTCTGCGTTCTCTGATGGCTCTTTCCAGGGTTGGAGTCGGTTCTGCGTTCTCTGATGGCTCTTTCCAGGGTTGGAGTCGGTTTTGCATTCTCTGATGGCTCTTTCCAGGGTTGGAGTCGGTTCTGCGTTCTCTGATGGCGCTATCTCCAGGGTTAAAGTCGGTTCTGCGTTCTCTGATGGTGCTCTCCTCTCCTCTCCCCTCTCTGCACTGGCAGGGGGGTCTCTGGGGAGGGGTTATGGAGCTGCCGTCTGACTGATGGGCACACACACACACACACACATCTATGTGGCCTTCTGCCCTCTTACGCCCACAGTGCATTCTCTTCCTCCTCTCCTCCTCTCCTCCTCTCCCACAATGCATTCTCTTCCTCCTCTCCCACAGTGCAGTTTCTTCCTCCTCTCCCACAGTGCATTCTCTTCCTCCTCTCCTCCTCTCCCAGAGTGCATTCTCTTCCTCCTCTCCTCTCCTTTATCCAAAGTGATTTACATATGTCAACTATATTACAGGACCCTTGTCCCTGTAGCAACCCGGGGTTACGTGTCCTGTTCAAGGGCACAACGGTGGAAGCTGACTATTGAACCCACAACCTTTCAGGCTATTGAACCCACAACCTTTCAGGCTATTGAACCCACAACCTTTCAGGCTATTGAACCCACAACCTTTCAGGCTATTGAACCCACAACCTTACAGGCTACTGCATGCTAGCCCAGCTCCTTAGCCACTCCACTACTTTTCAGGCTACTGCATGCTAGCCCAGCTCCTTAGCCACTGCACTAGTAATGGTTTTAAGCATCAATCATGTCCTGGGGTGCATGGAGCAACAGCCAGGGGCTGTGTGTGTGTGTGCATGTGTGCATGTGCGTGCATGTCTATGTGTTTTGGGTGTGTGTGTGTGTGTATCTCTGTGTCGTGTAAAACATGGCTGTTTATGTGCATACAGAGTGATGTATATGCGGCCTGATGTTATCTTCTAATCACAGATGCCGTGTGTGTGTGTGTGTGTGTGTATGTGATGTTGTTTTCTAATCACAGATGCAGGATATGTGTGTGTGTGTGTGTGTCTATGTGATTTTTTCTAATCACAGTTGCAATGCAGTATGTGTGTGTGTGTGTGTGTGTGTGTGTGTTCATTTGTGTGTGTGTGTGTGTGTGTGTGTGTGTGTGTGTTTGTCTGTGTGTGTGTGTGTTTGTGTGTGTGTTCGTGCGCATCTGTGCTACATCATCCAGTGTTGAGATACCACATGATCTCACCAAAGTTCCCATCACCACATCAACTGTAAAAGTACGCCGTCAGTAGATTGTCACTGATGTGTGTGTGTGTGTGTGTGTGTGTGTGTATGTGTGTGAATGTAACTATGAATAAATATATGAATGTGTGTAATAGATGGTTGCATCAGCGCTCACCACCAGACCAAACCATCCCCCTCCACCCTCAGCTCTCCGCCCCAGAGCATCACAATTACACACAAACACACACACACACACACACACACACACACACACACACACACACACACACACTCAGCTCTGCGCCCCAGAGCATCACACTTACACACACACACACACACACACACACACACACACTCAGCTCTCCGCCCCAGAGCATCACACTTACACACACACACACAAACACACACACACTCAGCTCTCCGCCCCAGATCATCACACACACACACACACACACACACACACACACACACACACACACACTCAGCTCTCCGCCCCAGAGCAGTGTGGTACAGAATGGGGCAGACGGCATCTGATCTCCTAGATGAAATCCAATCTCATCAGTGGGTAATTTAATTACTTAGGGTCTGAGAGTCTGCTCTCTCTCTCTCTCTCTCTCTCTCTCTCTCTCTCTCTCTCTCTCTCTCTCACACACACACACACACACACACACACACTGACCCTGTATAGCTTCACAAAGATATTTATACATGATGGACACACACACTTAGTCACTATGAAGAGTGCAATGCATGATGGAGACAGACAGACACACACACAGGCCCTTCAGCTCATAGTGTCTTCATGTGTGAGATGCCAAACCTCAGTCAAGGTGACATCAATGTCAGATGTCTCTGAGACTAACCAGGAGAGCTTCCGAGTTTTCTGAGTATTGCTTCTGAGTAAAGTGGCATTCACAACCCTAACGATACTGAATGATAATTATAAAGATAACTGTAACGATACTAAACTAGATGTACCGCAGATCGGTACAAAATATGACCGCCGCCCAGTCCAGCACATTTTTTCCACAAAAAGAAATCACGCTGAAAGGCCTATATGATTCTAACTGTCTCACTAAATTGCATTATCCACACTCAATGGTCATCCTAGGCCCTACAGTTCTCAAGATATTCACAGAGAACTGTGTCTGCCCTATCCAGTTTTGACTATGTTAGGTCACAGATACCTTCAATTACAACACCTCATTTTTACTTTTTTGTGTTTAACTAGGTGGCGCTATACATGAAATGAGTGGTTATGGAATGGGTTGACATGGCCCCTTGAGATCAACATACAAAAAAAAAATGGTCCTCCTAAACCCTACGGTTTTCGAGATATTCACGTAAAACTGTGTCTGCCCTACCCTCCTTTCGGGGGGTCCAGTCCAGCGGGGGGGCTACAGATCAAAACGAAAAATGATGGTTCCATGCTATCCATGTGGGGTTACATGCCCACCAAGTTTCGTGTACCCCGGTCTTACAGTGTCCCGGGAATCATTGACGGAAATTTGGGCATGCGAAAAAAAAAAAAAAAAAATCTGACTAAACCTATAATGATACTAAATGGTGATTATAAAGATAACTATAATGAATAACGATGATTATAAAGACAACTATAACGATACTGAATGATAATTATAAAGATAACTATAACGATACTGAGTGAGAATTATAAAGATAACTGTAATGATACGGTAACAGTACATGAATTAATTCATGATTTATGCATTACTTCATTCCTTTATATCTTACGAATCATCAAGAATTTACATGAGTTCATAGTCTCTCATTCATGACCTCATGCATGAACAACACATCAACTAAGACATTGGGTACATCATTATGATTAATGATTTCTTAAGCATGATCATCATGCTTAATTGCTCATGAGCTAATGATCATGCTTGATAAATCATGATTCATAATGATGTGCCCATAGTACCTAATGCTTCAGTTGATGAACGGTTTGTGTATGAGGTCACAAATGACAGACTATGAACTTATGTGAATTCCTGATGATTTAAAAGATATTAAGGAATGAAGTAATACATAAATCATGAATTAATTAATGCATGAATTAATGATAATTCATGTACCCTTACTGTAAACTGTTACTAACAATACTAAATAATGATTATAAAAATAACAATGATAAAAGCATCCACACTGATGACGATAAGGAGAGTGTCTTCTTGTGTTGATGAATGTGATGTCTATAATTTCATAGATTCTGATTGCCTGTCAGCCTGTAATCGTTCTCAAAATCGCTCTAAAATGATACTGTAGTTATAGTGTAATTGTGGACGTTGTCATATGTAACCCACAGTTCAAATAGAACCGTAAATAACCTTAGTGATATAAATAATATAAATATTTATATGAATAAATAGCAATACATGCTCAAATAGAACCATAAATATAGTTAGTGATATAAATATAATATAAATATGTATATGAATAAAGAGCAATACATATTTATTATACATTTATAGTTATTTATGTTTACATTTATTAGAACCCACAAAACGTGTTAAAATATTGTTTTTGTAATAGTTTCAATGCTTTCAATGATGTTTGAACCATCCCCTTTAATTTAATATCACTGCCCCTTTAAGACCCTGTCCCAGCTAGACTATGCACGAGCTAGTTTTGAACACAAACAGCAGACGTTAACGGAAAATCAATACGATAGACACAGAAATCCAGACACCTTGAATTAAGCTCCAAATAAATCTCTAATAAATCTCTAATATTGTTCATCAAGAATCAACTCAGTAACATCTTAGCGGTGGTTTTGATGAAGGTGTTTTGAAGACGGTTTTGGCCAGGTTTTTTTTTTGCTTGACGAGCTTGACGACGGATCGGACCCTTGATGATTCAGCGTATTTCGAGACAGCATACGAACTGAGATATTTCAAGTGGACACTAGATGGCGAGCCTACCCAAGGAAATCTAACGGCAAGGACTGAAACACCGCATTCGGAAACGGTTTGACCTGAACAAATGGAACTGAGCTATTCTTTGATTCACACTGGATATTGACTGAGCTTTTGAACAAATCAAATTGGATGGATCCTCTGAACTGAAATTATTTAAAGTGTTGCAACACAGTTATTTAAAGATACTGAATAGATTGTGAATGGGTGAATGGGTGAATGTATGAATGTGGATTGGTTAATGCGTTGTATTTTTTCTTTTATGTTTTCCTGTTAAAGTGAAACTGAAAAGTGAAGCAATTGCACAAACAAAAGAAACATTTAAAATATTTCCATTATACCTTAAAGAAAGAGTTAGATTCTGTAAAGTAAAACAATCACACTAACTTAAGGACACTAAAAATACTTACCTGTTACCCTAAAGAAAGAAGAGTTATAACTCGAAAGAAAACTAGAAACAAATAGCTCAAAAATAGCTAAAGCAACTGTTCTAAAAAGCTATTTAGAATTGAAAAGACCAGTCTAAAAAGAAAAACTAACCAGAATAAACCCATATTTAAACCCATTTAAACTTATTTAAACAAGAAAAGATTAAACTTAAAGGATTTGAAAGTATTTATTACACATCTTGTACTGTAAATATTTATTGATCTATTTATTGACCTACATGTCGTACTGTAAATATTTATTGATCTATTTATTGACCTACATCTTGTACTGTAATTATTTACTGATCCATTTATTGACCTACATCTTGTACTGTAAATATTTATTGATATATTGGTAACACTTTATAATAACTACACACAATTCATCATTTATTAAGCCTCTGTTACTTATTAGTTAATGGTTTGTTCATCATTAGTAATTTCTAATTTATCATCCGTAAAGCATTTGTTCACACATTTATAAATAGTTTGTTCATAGTAAATAAGTTTATATCTTAAATATGTACATTTTTGTTAATACTTAATAAATGATGCAATAATATGTTTTTGATTAAGTAATACACATGTTGTTACATACACATGCACTAATGATTAGTTAGGGTGAGGATACATATTTGTATAAACCACTTCCTAATACTAGCTAACTAATAATTAACTCAGAAGTTACAAGTGGTTAGTTAATGATATTTTGTGAGCTCATCTAAAGTGAGGACGTTTTATGCCTTGCAACACATTTACAAATGAGTAATAAAGTTTACACTTGCATTTATTCATTAAGCCGACACTTTCACCCAAAGCGACTTACACATGTCAATGGAATTAAAGGGCAAGTCCACATTGGTGAACGCCGGGGTTTGAACCCCCAACTTTATGGGTTACTGCATGTTAACCCGGCTCCCTATCCACTACACTACCTCTGTCCAGTGGTATTACAACCATCAATTCAAAAATATATGTAACTGGTCCAGTAGCATAATTATTACAGTCACAGTGACACAAGTGCTACACATACATATTAGCTAGAGCGATTGTTGTTATTGTTATAGCATGGTTTTTAGTATGAACGGCCCTTTAGTGTAAATGAGTGTTGGTTTTCACATTGCTACTGAGTGAGTATAAATGAGCGTGTATTATATTTTCACATTGTGATGGGTGTGTGTTTCTGCATGGCGTCTGAGCGGTGGAGATGAATGTGCCTTCCTGCCTAGCCGTAACCGCACGGCAGATATCACACAGTGCAATCCAATCAGGCCAGATTAAAAGACACAACCACACAAACAGTTTCCAGCGCATTCCATTTCACACAAAGTATTTGGAGAATTCTCCCCGACGGTGCATCAGCATAGTGTGAAACATTAAAGTTATGGTACACAGACAGAGCACATAAACACGATGAGACACCATCTAGGTGCAATAACACACAAACACACACACACACAGTAACAACCATGATGAGACACCCTCTAGGTTCTATAACACACACACACACACACATACACACACACACTATAACAAACATAATGAGAAAACCAGCCATAACACACACACACACACACACACATGCACGCACACACACACACACACACACACACACACACACACACACACACACACACACTATAACAAACACGATGAGATACCCCAGTGATTCTTAAACTAGGGGTCGCGACCCCAAATGAGGTCGCCAAAAACATCCGTGGGGTCGCCAATTATTTTCTGTATTCAGTCTGAAATTATTATTAGGTGAAACAAAGGAAAATAATATTGGCCTTTTCTGCCTTTTCTGCCTTTTTCTTATTTACACGCAGTTAAGAGAAGAGAGAGAAATGTTTTCGTCTTTCAACGAGATCTGGTTCAGCCTATGAGCTACTGGTCCGCTGATAGAAACAATGTAACTATCTGCTCCACTATGCAAACTCAACTTGTTCCCGCTATTTTAAGTAAAACAAAACAAAAGACATAGGTAGCCTACTAGCCAAAATGGACTGGTGGCTGCTTAAAAATTTTAACAAAAGCTCGGAAGTGCCATCTACCAGTGCGTCTACTCCTCCGTGATCCTCAGATGGGACAAGTCTACAGGCCGGTGAGAATAAAAAAGAACAAACGGCGCGTCGGCTTTATCAGAAAGAATTTCTGAAATATGGATTCACTTGCCAAGTTAAAGATAACCTCGACCACCCACAATGTGATTTGCGGCGATGTTCTGGCGAATGAGGGCTTAAAACCTGTCAAAATTAAACCGACATCTCAAAATACGGCTCAGCACCATGGAGGAAAATCTCTGTGTCGCCGTATGCAGCATTCCTCCTAGAAATAAACCAGAAAAGGGAAATAAAAAAATACAACTAACGTTGTACTAACTAACGTTGTAGGCCTAATGCTGCATGTGTACAGTAGGCTATGTGTGTGTGCGTGCTTGTGTGTGCGCGCGCTACGCACATAGCGCTCTGATCTGATATGGCGGCAGCCTACACTTGTTTAATCTTGATTGTTAGGTCTTTTCGGTTCTTGTTTATATGGAGTAAATAAAACAAATGACTTTGCTTTCTAGTTTTTGCTTGATTTAGTTGTTAACGTTTGAGGGGGGTATTTGAGGACTTAGAATGGGTTTGGGGAAAGTGGGGTCGCCAGACCTCGCCATACTTTTTTGTGGGGTCGCCAGACAAAAAGTTTAAGAACCACTGAGATACCCTATAGGTGTTATCATAACCAGCCATAACACACACACACAGACACGGACACACACACACACACACATCGACACACGGACACACACACACACACACACACACACACACACACATATGTAATGAGGAGAGAGAGCTGTGCTGTACTTGCTTGTAAATATATGACGTCCAGGAAGTGGTGTAGCTCAAATATAATTACACATGTATAACCACATGTTTTAAATATGTAATTACACATGTACAACCACATGTTTTAAGTGGTGTTATTCACATAGTTTCCAGAATCGGACTTACACATGCCTATGTGTGACTGATGCCCTCAAATATGAAAACAACGCAATGAAATGGGCCTGAGTGCTTTTGCTATTTCAAACATCCACAGCCTTTAGCACACATTGTGATTATGGACATCATCTTTTACTGAAATGGTAATTAGGATTAGGGGTTGAGTTCTTACTCTAATTGTGCTGGTGACAAACACGTAAACTAAGGCTGAATTCTGCTTTAACACCCTAGCTTGCTCAGTGAGTAAGGGGGAGAGTGCATACTACAGGGAGAGAGTATATACTACAGTGGATACTACAGGGGGAGAGTGGATACTACAGGGAGAGAGTGTATACTACAGGGGGAGAGTGGATACTACAGGGGGAGAGTGTATACTACAGGGGATACTACAGGGGGAGAGTGTATACTACAGAGGGTACTACAGGGGGAGAGAGGATACTACAGGGGGAGAGTGGATACTACAGAGGATACTACAGAGAATACTACAGGGGGAGAGAGGATACTACAGGGGGAGAGTGTATACTACAGGGGGAGAGAGGATACTACAGGGGGAGAGAGGATACTACAGGGGGAGAGTGTATACTACAGGGGGAGAGAGGATACTACAGGGGGAGAGTGTATACTACAGGGGGAGAGTGGACACTACAGGGGGAGAGAGGATACTACAGTGGATACTACAGGGGGAGAGTGGATACTACAGGGGGAGAGTGTATACTACAGGGGGAGAGTGGACACTACAGGGGGAGAGTGGACACTACAGGGGGAGAGAGGATACTACAGTGGATACTACAGGGGGAGAGTGGATACTACAGGGGGAGAGAGGATACTACAGTGGATACTACAGGGGGAGAGTGGATGTTTGAGTCAGGGTTGTGCACAATTCGAATTGCAATTCTGCTTCCTGTTTGCTACCTCAATTGAAATGCAAGTGAAGTCAAGAATTGAATTGGAATTAAAGAGCCAGTTTCAATTCAATTCTGGAATTTTGCACAAGCCTGGCTTGAGTGGAACAGCAGTTAGCTAAACCCAAGGACAGGATCTGCGAGCAGACAATGAGCAGTCTTAACACCACACACACACACACATACACACACACACACACACACACAAACACACACACACACACACACATACACACACACACACACACACACAGACACACACACACACACACAAGGACAGGGTCCTTGACCAACATGGGCTTATGTGCCAGTGAGCTGTCAGTCTGCTCAGAGCAGAGGAATGTTCTAGAACTCCACAGAAATTGGGCCATCAGCATTCTGTTGCTCCTGACAACACAAAAGTACGCTGATGTGGTGGGAGAATGCATGGCAGTCGTCAGAACTACATTGAGTTACACATACTAGCTCAAACACACCCACTCGCACACACACACACAGGCAGATGCACACACACACACACACACACACACACACACACACACACAAGCAGACGCACATTCAGGAGTGCGTCAGCACACACTGCATCAGAGTTTATTGCCATGACTAAGTCAGGACAGTTAGCAGTTCCACATAAAAGCAAAAACACATACGCTCAGTTGCTCAGTTCAGGACACAGCACTTGTTGGCTGTGCTCCATTAAGAACTTTTTAACGAGCGCTCCCGTATGGCGCGCTTCATTTTGGACACCAGGGCCATTACGGTCGACAATGCGGTGGGGAACTGCGCTAGCCCTGGTGTCTGTGTGTGTGTGTTTAATGTTCATTGTAGTGTCTGTGTGTGTGTGTGTGTGTGTGTGTGCTATTGCCTGTGCATGACTGTTAGTTTATGTGAGTGTCTTTATAA